>NC_087187.1:3610000-3615000 GCF_035594125.1 Scylla paramamosain
AGTATCTAAGAATAACACTTATTTAATCATTACTTATTTATCTACTTGTCTATTATTACCTTCCCTTTATTATTTACTTAGTGAGAATTTGGCGAAAGTTTATAGGAAAAAAGAAATATTTATATATGATGCTAAAATTAACATTAATCATCTTGAAGGTCGGTTTTGCGGCGTTTAATAATGAAGGTGTCGATCTTGAGGGGCTGTTTCTGCTTGTGTTTGTGTGTGTGTGTGTTTGTGTGTGTGTTTGTGGTGTTTATTGCCAGAGAAAGTCCTAATTGGGTTCATGCATTTATACATAACGTTAAGAAAGTGCGTTTGGATTCATTCACTTTTTGCTTCCACTGAAATGTTTGTGTGAATCTTTCCAGCAAGGAGAGATGGCGGTACTGCTTACACACACACACACACACACACACACACACACACACACACACACACACACACACACACACACACACACACACACACACACACACACACACACACACACACACACACACACACACACACACACACACACACACATATTGTTGTCTTTTCCAGGAATCAATATGTAGCCTAAGAATTTCCGTTGTTCAGAGAGAGAGAGAGAGAGAGAGAGAGAGAGAGAGAGAGAGAGAGAGAGAGAGAGAGAGAGAGAGAGAGAGAGAGAGAGAGAATACTAATCCTGTGACAAGCATTAGGCCACGTAGCCACACAGGTAAAACTAGACACCTTACAACACACACACACACACACACACACACACACACACACACACACACACACACACACACACACACACACACACACACACACACACACACACACACACACACACACACACATCTCATAGTTGATTTTCTATTTTCTGTTTTCTTTATTTATTCCTTTCTTTTGTGCTTGTTATATATTTTCCTCCTGTCTATAGTTTATTCATTCTTGTCATAAAAAAAAGGTGATTATTATTGAGATCTCGAATAAAAGAGAAAAGAGAGAAAATAAAAGAATAATATAAAGATGATAATGAAAAGCTTCTACACACACACACACACACACACACACACACACACACACACACACACACACACACACACACACACACACACACACACACACACACACACACACACACACACACACACACACACACACACACACACACAAATAGACAGACAGATGGACAGAAGATCCGTATCTGCAAATGAACCGCGAGATAAACAGATGGACAGGCTAAGGGACAGGTGAGGTTTTGGACAGGTAAGCGAGATGGATAGGTAAGAGAACAGGTGAGAGTCTGGACAGGTAAAGGAGATGAGAACCAAAACACACATCTAAATACAAATACACCTTTATAAAAAAACAACTATCATTTTATTACCAGTTACTGATTATAATTTTTTCCTTAAGTTAAATCCAAAAGGAGAAAGAGGAAGATTAGAAGGAGGAGGAAGAGGAGGAAGAGAGTGTGGAAGAACAAGGGATGAGTGAGGAAAGATCGACTAAGGAAGGATACTCGGCTGGAGGGAGGGAAGGGAGGGAGGAGGAGGGAAGGGAGGGGGAGGGGGGGAAGCTACCATGGCGGCCAGATGACCAAATGAAACCAGAATCATTATCATACGTACCGCGGGAGGGAGGGAGGGAGGAGGGGAGGGAGGCGGTTAGGGGGGAGGGAAGCAGGGAGGGAGGGAAGTAAGGGAGATGGGGAGTGATTAAGGAAGGTGGAAGGTGAAAGAGGACGGAGGGAGGAAGCAGGGAAGAGAGGAGAGAGAAAAAGTAGCGTTAAGAAAAGAGGAAGATGGTGGAAAGAAGGAGGTGGAAGATCAAGAAAGGAAAATATGAGAGAAAATGTAGGTGGATAGATAGATAGAAATTTCATAGCTTGATAGAATGATAGATAAATTATAGATAGATTGAAAGGTAGGTAGAAAGATAAATAAATAAGTAGACAGATACTTGATAGATTATACATATATACATACATACATACATACATACATACATACATAAAAAGCATAACATCAACAGAAAAATGCATGTGAATTTAAATAACTCGACACTTAAAGACAGAGAGAAATAACACAAACTAAATTTCCTCTGCAAATACTAAAGAAAACAATCACAGAGTAAAGAAAAATAGGAAATAATAATTAAGCAAGAAAAAAAAATAAAAAAAAAATAAAAGTGTAATGCATTTTATGATTAGCGATGATAGGTAGAAATAAGCAGTCATGTTTTATTAAGGGACTGCCACGTGTAGGCCTGATGGCTCCTTGTACTTGTAGCTCCCCTTGTCTTCTTAGGTCCTTAGGTTCTGATGGCTGAAAAAATGATTTGAGTTTTTTGGTCCTCAAGAAAGTAAATATTGGAACTTAACAGACAGATAGAGGGACAGACAGCAGCAGACAGACAGACAGACAAACTTTCATCTGTTTACCACCTTCCATTGTTCGTTCTTATGTTTTGATAATTGAGCAAAAGTTTGATTAGGAATTTTAGGTCTAGAAGTGAAGAAATATTGGCGCCAAACAGGCAGATAGACAAAGACAGGCAGATTTACACACACACACACACACACACACACACACACACACACACACACACACACACTTTCATCAATCCATCAACCACCACCACCACTGTCACAAGAACACAGCAGGTGACGGCCTTGCGACGCGGCCTTCTGCTACTGCTGCTGCTGTTCCTGCTGGTGTGGCGGGAGGCAGGGAAGCAGGTGACGCCAGTACATCTTGCCGCGGTTCGTTTCGTCGTCGGGGAATCGGCTTACCGCGACACACCTGCCCGCGGAAGCCAACAGGTGTGTCCGGTAGATGGTGTAGGAGATCTAATTGGCATCTACACTTTTTAGAAATATGTTGTCTATTTTTTTTTTTTATTTTTCTGTGCTTCCAGTCGCTTGTTACATGAAGTTCGCGGCAATTAAAAGTCCAAGCTATGATGTTCGCTCGTTTTTTTGTTAATTTTGGGTCGTAGATGGATGAGTGAGATTCCCGCTACTGGTCGCCGCCTCTGCTCCTCTCACAGCCGCTGCCTCTGTTATTGTGTCTGTCGGGATCGCTGTTAAGGGCTTCAGTTTAGAATTTTTTTTTTTTTGGGGGGGGGTTGTAGTTTATATCTTGTTGTTGTTTTTGTTTTGAGATAATTTTTTTGTTGGGTCTTGAGTAGTTTCCATATATATAAGATTTTTCGGGTGGTCTAGAATACTCGTAGTTTCCATATTTTTTTCTTTTTTACTGATCTGAATTTTTTTTAATCGCAACGAATCAAGTTTTGCGTGTTTTGTTGTAGTCGTGTTGCTATATTCGACTGTTACCTTCCTTTCCGTCTCTCTTCAGGAACACGGCAGATACTTTCCTTTTCGCTGGAAACATTATTATTATTATTATTATTATTATTATTATTATTATTATTATTATTATTATTATTATTATTATTACTATTATTATTATTATTACTATTATTATTATTGTTGTTGTTGTTGTTGCTTTTGTCATCATCATTGTCATCATGATCACCACCAACACACACTCACACACACACAGTCCCACACCCATGATGGACAAACAGGCAGTGCAAACATTATTATTCCCTCCCTGTGTGTTATCAGCGGCGATCACCTGTTGGTAAATGTACCCGCCACTATCGCGCCTGCCTCGTTGTTTGTCACTAATTAGGAATGAAAGTACAGGTGCACAATACAGGCCAAGCAGGTGACATTTGAGTGGGGCGGGTCGGGAGGGGTTTTAGATTGTGACCCGAGTCGCTAGGTAGGCCACGCGTTTGTGTACACCACCAGACCAGTGAAGAAAATAACAAAATAATGGAAGCTGTATGAATCTGTTAGGCCTAAACGTGGCAGTCCTTGTATATAGTCTGCCTATGTTTCCGCCTCGCCAGATGGGTCACGCGCGGGTGTAGATCACTAAAACTAAGAAAGTAAACATCGGAACAAAATCACAACACAAGGGAAACTGCAAGAATTTATCAGGCCTACACGTGGCAGTCCCTGTATAAAGCATGCCTGCCTATTTACACTGCCCCGCCACACAGGTCATGCGCGGCTGTAGACTAGTGGAGGATAAACGTAAGAACAAAATTATAACACAAGGGAATTTGCAAGAATCTATCAGGCCTACACGTGGCAGTCCCTGTATAAAGCAAGCCTGCCTTTTTCCACTAACAACCTGATTGCTGAGTCAGTTCCACCCATCTGTTACTTTATTTGATAGCCAATTTCTTGCTCTTTTAAGAACATAATAACAAGAGAAGAAGGGAAGCTGCAGTAAGAACATAAGAACACGAGGGAAGTTCCTGTATAAAATATTCTTATTTCCACATTTATTATTATTATTATTATTATTATTATTATTATTATTATTATTATTATTATTATTATTATTATTATTATTATTATCATTATTATTATCATTATTATCATCTTTATTACTACTATCATCATCATCATCATCATCTCATCACCACCACCACCGCCGCCACCGCCACACATTCCGTCAGCACACAGGCGGCGCGGCCAGGACACACCGCCACACACACAGGGCGGCGCATCACTCGGACAGCCTTCGCTCATTCATTGATGCATGAGGCGGCGCAGTGACGTGTACCAGATTAAAGACTCATGTATTGCCAGAATGACTGTCTCTTTAATTACGCACCGACGAATTCAACTCGAGATAGCGATAAGGATAATAATGTTGATTTGAATTCGCCCCCCGTGTTATCTTATTGGGAAAACAGTGCGCAGGGAGGTACTAGTGAACACAAGTCTTGGTTTTAATATTAGTTACTGCCGATGTGTTGCAGTACCTGTGCTTCTTGTAAAAACTGTATGCTGGGGGGGGGGGGAGTGGTGCTTATTAACTGAGATAACGGGTATATTAATAGTAACAAGGTGGAAATGGAGTGGAGAGAGGATTTATTTGTTATTCTTAGATGTGTTGCAGCAGCGGTACCTTATGTGAAAATAGTATTCGGAGAGG
>NC_087187.1:3617500-3630000 GCF_035594125.1 Scylla paramamosain
ACTAACTACCCACTCATCAGATCACTCACTCATCCACATATATAAACCACCAAAGCAACACTGACTCATCCACCCGTCAAGGCACCCACTCATCCACACATCCAGGTAAACAACCCTCACTTTCCTCACAGGTAAGAAGGGAAAAAAAGGGGGGAAAAAAAAAGAAAATGGAATCACAAGCATAAATCCATCAGTGAGCAGAACAGCAAGCAGGGAACCCTCTCTCGTCCTCTTCCTCTTTCTCCTCCTCCTCTTCCTCAGCCATCACCTTCACCTCATTACCACCTGTGTCTTCTGTGCTAAGTCGTAAATTAAGAGGAGCGACAGGTAACTCTCAAATCTCTCTCTCTCTCTCTCTCTCTCTTCATCTAGGTCATATTTTCTGCTTTTATGTCTTGTGCTCCTTTTTGAGTTTTTTTTTGTGTGTGTGCTTATCATATTTGTCTTTTTTGGGTTTGGTTTTGATTTATTTCCTCGGGTTTCTGAGCTGGGGAGGTGAAATTGTGACTTTGTTGTTGGCTTTGTAATGATTTTGATGTGTTTTCATAATTTTGTTTCTTTTTTTCCTCTTTTGTTTTGTTTTCCTGTGCTTCGTTTCTTCAATGTTGATTATTTTCCTTGTGAGGTGCAGTTCATTTCATTATTTATTTTATTTTTTTTCTGAATGTTCATCTTCATTCATTTTTTCTTCTTCCTAAGCTTTTATTCTGTTCATATTCTTCATTTCCACTATTTTAAAACTTACAGGGGATTATTTTCTTCCCTCTCGTGTTTTTTAAAAGGGGTACAAAGGGAGATGGTGGGACAGGTAGAGGGTACACCTACCTGGGACAAACGCTAATTAGGTTCTTCAAATGGGGAGACGAACTACCAGATGAACAGGTTAAGCTTCAGTTACCTGGATGGTGAAGGGGTCAGGTTAGGCCAGGTAAGGGGGACGGGTAGAAGGAATGTTAGACAGATGAAGTGAATTATGGACAGGTGAGGGAAAAATAGACAGGTGAGGGGAAGAATAAGTACAGGTAAGAGTTAAGGAAAGATTGACAGGTGAGGGGAAAATTTGGACAGGTGAGGAAAAAAATGGAAACATGGAGGGAAATTTTGGACAGGTGAGAGGGAAATCTTGACAGGTGTTGTTTTGGTGTATTTTTAGTTTATATTTTCTACTTTAAACTATCCTTCTTTTAATTTTTCTTATTATTAGTAGTAGATAAACAGAAACAGTGTAACAAGAAGAGGGAGATAGATAGATTGATAGATAGATAGATAGATAGAGAGAGAGAGAGAGAGAAGTGGACAGGGTGGAGGGACAGGTGTAAAAAATATGACCAGGTAGGAAATGAGGGAAGGAGAATAGACAGGTTAGAGAAGGATAGACAGATGGTGGAGGGGACAGGTAAATGGGAAAAGATGGGAAGAGACAGGTGATGGGGGAGACAGGTAAAATAAGTGATGGTATTAGATGAAGGAAGGAGGGTAGACAGATAATGGGAGAATAGACAGAAAGTGCTTGTATGGATTGGGAAGAGACAGACAGATAAGGAAAATAAGAAAACAGACAGGTGTGAAAAATTAGAAAATAGAAGGAATGAAGACAAGGACAGGTAACACAAGTAACGTGGACAGGTAGAAATTAAGGAAGGCAACACTACCACCAACTTATTAACAACAACATCATCATCATCATCAACAACAACAACAACAACAACAACAACAACAACAACAACAACAACAACGAAAGGAGAATAGACTATCATATACCAAAAGAAGCAGGAAGAAGAATAAAAACAGGAGAAGGTGAAGGAGGAGGAGGAGGAGGAGGAGGAGGAGGAGGAGGAGGAGGAGGAGGAGGAGGAGGAGGAGGAGGAGGAGGAAGACTTACCTAACACAGGTAGACATGGGGAGCTAAAGAGACAGGTAGGATGGACAGACAGTTGGGGAGAGGGGAGAGGGGAGGGTAGAGGAGGAGGGAGAAGGGGAACTTAAAACTGACAGCTAGAAGAAAAGGAGGGACAGGTGTTGTGATATGAGAAGGGGAGGGGGAATGGGGAATGGGGAGAGGGGAGAGGGGTGTAAAGGCTCACGCAAACTGGTAGGTTCGTAAGACTGGTAGGAAGAGATGCATTATTCAAGTTACTTTTTTTCCCCCCTTTGTTTTTACCCCCTTTTTTTTTTTCCTCTCTCTCTTCCTCTTTCTCTTCTTTTTAACCTATCTCTCTCAACCTAATCATTGGCCCAACAACTTGTCTGCCTGTCCTCTAATTAAAAGTGTCTGGCAAGGTGGAGGGGAGGGAGGGGAGGAGTGGAGGTAGGGGTAGGGGGAGGAGTACTGGGAAGGGAGGTACTGGTGGTCAGGGAGGAGGTAGAGGTAGTGAAGTTACTGGTGAAGGAGTTAGTGGAGGGAGAGATGGTGGATTGAAGGAGTGGATGGAAGAAAGGGAGTGATGAAGGAAGGGAGTGAAGGAAAGGAAGAAGGAACAAGAAGACAAGTGAATGAGAGATGGAGGAAGAGAATAAACTAGGTATGGAGTAATAAAGAAAATAGGGAGAGTAAAGAAGGGGAGATAAACGAGTGGAGAGATATATTAAGTATAAGAAAGGAGCAGGAAGGAAAGAGGAAGAGATGAGAGATAGACGGAGAGGGAGAATAAAGCAGAGAAGCAGAAAAGAGAACAGGGAGTGGAGAAACAGAAGGAGGGGAGGAGGAAGAGGAAACACATTAAAGGAGCAGAATTGTACGAGTTTGTGTCCGTGAGAGAGAGAGAGAGAGAGAGAGAGAGAGAGAGAGAGAGAGAGAGAGAGAGAGAGAGAGAGAGAGAGAGAGCATATTCAGCAGTGAGAGGGAGCGAAACTACTTGTCCATCTCATGACTATATTCCCGACACCTCTTTGACGCTCCCTTCATTCTCTCTCTCTCTCTCTCTCTCTCTCTCTCTCTCTGTGTGTGTGTGAATTTGACGGGTTTTCTCTAGTTTGTATCAAGATAAGTTAAAGATATTTCACTGTTTCTTTCCCGTCTTTGTTTCCGTCAGGTGTGGACAGGTGAGACGGGTGGAAAGGTGAGGTTAGGTTAGGTTAGGTTAGGTTAGGTTAGGTTAGGTTTGGTTAGGTTAGGTTAGGTTAGGTTTGGTTTGGTTAGGTTAGGTTAGGTTAGGTTAGGTTAGGTTAGGTTAGGTTAGGTTTAGGTTTGGTTAGATTTGGTTAGGTTTGGTTAGGTTAGGTTAGGTTAGGTTAGGTTAGGTTAGGTTAGGTTAGGTTAGGTTAGGTTAGGTTAGGTTAGGTTAGGTTTGGTTAGGTTAGGTTAGGTTAGGTTAGGTTAGGTTTGGTTAGGTTAGGTTAGGTTAGGTTTGGTTAGTTTGGTTAGGTTAGGTTAGGTTAGGTTTGGTTAGATTTGGTTAGATTTGGTTAGGTTAGGTTTGGTTTGGTTAGATAGTGATGTGCTCCGTGGCTGTTAAATGGGTGGTGTTAAATGGCAAAATTGAAATGGCTGTGTTAATTAGCGCAAGTGAATGATATGTAATGTTATTGTAGAAGAAAGGCAAGCGAGCAGAATAGATTAAACGGAAGACGAAAAAGAAGAAGAAGAAGAAGAGGAAGAAGATGAAGAAGGAGACTCCTCGTACTTATGAATTGTAAACGAATAAGAACTAAACAAACCGATAACTAACGAAGCAAGTGAAAACAGAAAGAAATGAATGAAAGAAATGAAAGTGTAATGAAGAGAAAGTAAACGAAAAAAAACATAAAAAAAAACAAATAACCAACTACATTATTTAGAAAAGAGATAAATGAATGACTGAATATGTGAACAGTAGAAATCAATGAGAAATTACAAGGAATAATGAATGAAAAAAAACACACAATGAAAGAAAAGATTAACTAGGAAAGAAGTGAATGAATGAATGAATAACAGAAGAGAACAAAGAATTAATAAGAAACCATGAAGAAATACACGAGAGAGAGAGAGAGAGAGAGAGAGAGAGAGAGAGAGAGAGAGAGAGAGAGAGAGAGAGAGAGAGAGAGAGAGAGAGAGAGAGAGAAACAGAAAGGGAGACAAATACCTACCCTTGCCAATCACAACTGCTCTTCTACCACCTATCCCTCTCCTCACCTCACATCCCTCCCCCTCCCCCTCCCTGCCCCGCCCCTCCCTGCCACGCCCCTCACAGGTGTCAATGTATGCCTGGGTTTATTCATCAGCCAAGTCGAGGAGGCAAACAGCGATGACTTTTTGACGAGTATTGCGATGGAATATTTTAATGCTGAATTCACTCTCTCGTTGCCCCCTCACTCTCACTCTCCCCCTCTCACTCTCTCTCTCTCTCTCTCTCTCTCTCTCCCCCTTCATCTCAAAGGACGAATAGGTAACAAATACACGCACGCACACTCTCGCACACGTTTGTACAGATTACTACCGTTAACAGAGAGAGAGAGAGAGAGAGAGAGAGAGAGAGAGAGAGAGAGAGAGAGAGAGAGAGAGAGAGAGAGAGAGAGAGAGAGAGAGAGAGCCAGTCTTTCTACTAATACCTTCCTGCAGCCGCGACAAGAAAGAGAAGGAAGGATGAATTTCCAGAAAAGACGACGACACATGAAAGAGATAGAGGAGGTGTTGAGGCGAGGGAGAGGGGGGAGGGGGGAGGAGGGAGGGGAGATCTCAGGGGAGGGGAAAGTGATCACGAGGGAGGGGAGGGAGGGAGGGAGGGAGGGAGGGAGGGAAAATACATAGGGTAGGTGGAGGAAAAGGGAATTGTCAAGGGAGGGAAATATGTCAAAGAGGGAGGGGAAAATATATCCATTCGAGAGAGAGAGAGAGAGAGAGAGAGAGAGAGAGAGAGAGAGAGAGAGAGAGAGAGAGAGAGAGAGAGAGAAGGAAAGAAGGTGACGGGAAGCAGCCTCACACACGCTATATCAAGGTCACAAAAGCGTGAACAGAAAGACTCCTGTGGTGGCGGCGGTGGTTGCGCTGGTGGCGGTGGCGGTGGTGGTGGCGGTGGTGGCGAGAAGGGAGTGATCGCCTCGCTTTCCCTTTGAACCGCGGCGTGAGAGAGAGAGAGAGAGGGAGAGTGAAAGGGAGAGAGAGAGCGAGGATGAGAGCGGATGAGAGAGGAAGGCGCTAACAAACAGGCACTAATAGTTCAATTCTTTAATCTAAATTCCCGGGCAGCGGCACGCGCGAGGCTCAGCGACGAAGGCAGCCAGAATAAATAACGTAAAAGACCCACTCCAATCAGGCCTGGCGTCCGATGGCGGGGAGATCGAGTGCTCGCTTTTTCCTCTGTTTTATGTCTGATAAAAATTCATAAGGCTCTCCCGGCGCGGGGCTATTGTATTACAGATGACTCCTGTAATATCTGTTTCAATTGTGTGGTACGAAACTGGTGACATTGCTCGTCTGTGCCGGCCTCCCCTGCTCTCCCGCCTCCTCCACCCGCCCTCCACCGCCCTCCACACCTCCCAGGGCTTGTCTCCACCTTGCCACGCCCACCGCTACGCTTTTCACACGCCCACACGCGCCCTTCACGCCTGGGAGGAGCACCACGCCCTCAACACGCCCACTTTCACGAGGGCGGTGGGGAGGTAAAGTTGGTCAGCTTGGATATTTCTCTCCTTCGGCAACCTCGTTCAGTCTGGTAATGTGTGTTTCAATTTGACCAATCATACTTAGCGCTGCTGGTCCCTAGGGCTTCGCGCACCCCAGCCAGCCAATCAGCGCTCCTCTCACTAGGGACTCGGCCTCCTCTTCCTCCTCTTCCTACCCTGTCCTCCTCCTCCTCCTCCCTCTGTCCTCCTCTTAGTCCTCCTCTCCATTCCTCCACTACCCCTGTCTCCCTTCCCCTTGGTGCCCACACACACACACACACACACACACACACACACACACACACACACACACTCCTCCGATACGAAAAATAAATATATGTCGAAAAATACTCGCTCTCTCTCTCTCTCTCTCTCTCTCTCTCTCTCTCTCTCTCTCTCTCTCTCTCTCTCTCTCTCTCTCTCTCTCTCTCTCTCTCTCTCTCTCTCTCTCGGAACATCTGCGGATATTGTCATTGTCTTGTGTGGGGGTTGTGTGTGTGTGTGTGTGTGTGTGTGTGTGTGTGTGTTCTGAAGCTGAAAGTTTTGTTATCTTGTTCCATTTTCTTTTTCTCTTTCTTTCTCTCTTTCTTTACGTTTTTGCTCTGTTTTCTTGTGGATTATTTGTACTTTTTTATGTATTGTTTTTTACTTTGAATTTTGTATTTGTATATATTTTTTCTCTTTTTTGTGTGTTTTCTTGTCTATCATTGTTTTTGTCCGTCTGTCTGTCTGTATGCATGTTGGTATGTATGTACGTTTGTTTGTCTGCTTCTCTCTCTCTCTCTCTCTCAAGACTCATAATCAGTTAACCTCTGATTGGTGTTAATTGTGTTTAATTGACTGACTGGTGCCTGACTCAGACTGAATGCTTGCTTGACTGACTCCTTGCATGACTAACTGAACCTTTACCTGCCTGATTAGTGGACTCCTTACCTGACTGACTGATTAAACTGTCTGACTTCTTGTTTGCTTGTCTGAATAACTAATTCCTTCCTTAGCTTCCTGTCTTATTGATGAAATGCCTAACTACCTGACCGCTTGCTTGACTCAATAGTTCACTGACTGACTAACTAACTAAATGACAATCTAACTAACCGTTTCCTTAATTTTGTCTGACTGATTAAAATACTATGTTGACTGACTGACTGGTTGGCTGACTTATTGACTCCCAGTATAACTAACTAACAAACTAATTAACTAACTGATACTTAATTGACTAACTAACTGTTCTCAAACTTCTGCCTGACTGACTGACTGCCTGACTGACTGACTGACTGACCCGACTGGCTGGCTGAATGACTGGCTGACTGACTGGCTGGCTGAGTGACTGACTGACTGACTGGCTGGCTGGCTGGCTGGCTGCTTACATACCTGACTGGAGCGTGGACAGGTAAATACCTTTTGGTTTTTTCAGTGAATATTTTTTTGGGCACAGCTCGCGGTTGCATTTTTCATGAGGCGCATTATTCACATATTAGTCTAATTATTGTGTTGTTCATTACCTATGTATGTATTGTGTGTATGTATTGTGTGTATGTATTATTCATCATGTGTGTGTGTCTGTGTGTCTGTGTGTATATACATGTGAGGATTTGTGTGTACGTGTCGGCTGGGTATTTGTGTGTGTGTGTGTGTGTGTGTGTGTGTGTGTGTGTGTGTGTGTGTGTGTGTGTGTGTGTCTAAGTTGCTTGTTTACTTGCACAGTGTACGCATACGGACTTCATGTGCAAGATAAGAAGTATACACACACACACACACACACACACACACACACACACACACACACACACACACACACACACACACACAAAGAAAAAAATCAGACATTAGAACCACTACTACTACTACTACTACTACTACTACTACTACTACTACTACTACTACTACTACTACTACTACTACTACTACTACTACTACTACTACTACTTATAACAACAACAACAATAACAATAATGGCAATAATAGCAGCAGCAGCAGCAGCAGCAGTGTCGCGGTGCGGGGCGGCACACAGGTAGAAGCGGCCGCGGTATGTCACTAATTAACATATTAACATTCTCTCCGGCACAGGTAAGCCACAATATTTAACTGGCGTATTTAACTGGCGTGTTGTGGCATTCTCTCTCTCTCTCTCTCTCTCTCTCTCTCTCTCTCTCTCTCTCTCTCTCTCTCTCTCTCTCTCTGTTCGTATACGCTTGTAATTTTCGATTATTTGTCTCTTTTCTTTATTTTTGTCAGTTTCTTTGTGTTTTATATAGGTTCGTTGATCGTTATTTCTTTTCTTGTTTGTTTGCTTGTGTGTTTGTCTTTGTCTGACTCTGCCTCTGTGCATCTGTCAGTCTGTTTATCTATCTGTCCGTCTGTTTCTGTACCTGTCAATCTGTGTAGTTTTACTTTATCGCACACACACAAAAAAAAAAAAAAAAAAATAGATAAATAAATAAATACTCAATAAACTTCACAAAATCTCTTACCGTGTCATTGTATTTCCGTGTCGTTGTATTTCCGTGTCGTTGTATTTCCGTGTCGTTGTATTTATCGTGTCGTTGTATTTACCGTGTCGTTGTATTTCCGTGTCGTTGTATTTACCGTGTCGTTGTATTTACCGTGTCGTTGTATTTACCGTGTCGTTGTATTTCCGTGTCGTTGTATTTCCGTGTCGTTGTATTTGACAAGCTCGTATATAAGAAATCGCGAAAAACAAAACATAGCGCGAATTACAGAGCGCATAAATCAAGGTACAGGTGTGTGTGTGTGTGTGTGTGTGTGTGTGTGTGTGTGTGTGTGTGTGTGTGTGTGTGTGTGTGTGTGTGTGTGTGGTGAGGGAAGGAAAGGGTTGAGAGGATGAAATATTTGCATTACTATTTCCATATCGTGTCCCTTTTAGTTTTCAAGTCCAGTGGTGTGTGGGTGTGTAATGGACGGGTCTTGGTTTGTTTTGTTTGTTTTGTTTGTTTTGTTTTGTTTTGTTTTGTTTTGTTTTGTTTTTGTTTTTTGTCTGTGTTTTGTGGTATTTCAAGTTTTAGGGTTTACTTTTTCTTTTTTTGTTTTCGTTTTTTTTTTTTGGTTTGTTGAGTTGTTTTTTTTTGTTTTGTTTTGTTTTGTTTTGTTTTGTTTTTGTACTTGTTTTCTTCACTTGCTCTGTTTTTCGTTACAAAGAAATGTTATAAAAAAAAAAAAGACGTTTATTTAATTCAATCTTTATTCATTAACGAAGCATTACTATTATTATTATTATTATCATCATCATCATCATTATCATTATCATTATCATTACCACTTACTTATTTACTTCCTTATTTCACTTATTCACTCATTTTTGTAACACCACAAGAACGTTTTGTATTTGTGACGAAATGTTCTGTTCCTTTAAGACTCAAAGACGAAGATGAGTGAAAAGAGGAGAGGAGAGGAGAGGAGGGTGACGAAGGTGATAAGCGATGGAGGCGTGGCGGGGAGAGTGTGCAGAGTGAAAGTAGCTAATGGGAAACGAGAGTGAAAGAGTTGTGAAGATGAGCAGGTGAAGATGAACAGGTGAATATGAGCTGGTAAAGATGAACAGGTGAAGATGAACAGGTGAATATGAGCTGGTGAAGATGAACAGGTGAAGATAAACAGGTGAAGATGAACAGGTGAAGATGAACAGGTGAAGATGAGCTGGTGAAGATGAACAGGTGAAGATGAGCTGGTGAAGATGAACAGGTGAAGATAAACAGGTGAAGATGAACAGGTAAAGATGAACAGGTGAAGATGAGCAGGTGAAGATGAACAGGTGAAGATGAGCAGGTGAAGATGAACAGGTGAAGATGAACAGGTGAAGATGAACAGGTGAAGATGAACAGGTGAAGATGAGCAGGTGAAGATGAGCATGTGAAGATGAACAGGTGAAGATGAACAGGTGAAGATGAACAGGTGAAGATAAACAGGTGAAGATGAACAGGTGAAGATAAACAGGTGAAGATGAACAGGTGAAGATGAACAGGTGAAGATAAACAGGTGAAGATGAACAGGTGAAGATGAACAGGTGAATATGAGCTGGTGAAGATGAACAGGTGAATATGAGCTGGTGAAGATGAACAGGTGAAGATGAACAGGTGAATATGAGCTGGTGAAGATGAACAGGTGAATATGAGCTGGTGAAGATGAACAGGTGAAGATGAGCAGGTGAAGATGAACAGGTGAAGATGAACAGGTGAAGATGAACAGGTGAAGATGAACAGGTGAAAATGAGCTGGTGGTACTGTGACCTCGTTGTGATTTCCTGAATGTGACCTTGTTTGTGACTCTTGTAGTATTTGCTGTGACCTTTCTGCCCTTTAACCTCCAATTTCTGATCTCTTTGTGACCTGGTTGTGACCTTCTCGTTATGGTCTAAATATTGTGACCTCGCTGTGACCTCTCTGGACTTCCCGTCGTGGCCTCGCAAGGGAAGGATGAAGGGCGGCGCAGATTTCATGCATGGGCGTCATTCAGGAGTCATATCACGCCCGCTCGTAATGCATGGCTTGTGTCTGTCTGTCTGTTTGTCTGTCTGTGTGTGTGCATGGTGATTCTGTGTGTGTGTGTGTGTGTGTGTGTGTGTGTGTGTGTGTGTGTGTTATCTCATGTTTTGTTTCATCTTTCTCCTCCTCCTCCTCCTCCTCCTCCTCTTCGCTACTTATTCATCGCCGTTGTTATGTTTCCTCTCCTCCTCCTCCTCCTCCTCCTCCTCCTCCTCCTCCTCCTCCTCCTCCTCCTCCTCCTCCTCCTCCTCCTCCTCCTCCTCCTCCTCCTTTTCATTGGTGTTGTCATCATCTTCATCTTCTTTTTCTGCTTTCCCGTACTGGTCTTCCACGTCGTGATCGTCTCCTCCTCCTCCTCCTCCTCCTCCTCCTCCTCCTCCTCCTCCTCCTCCTCCTCCTCCTCCTCCTCCTCCTCCTCCTCCTCTTCTCTTCCTACTTCACCACCTCTTCTGTCATCACCACCAACACTAGCACCTCCTCCTCTCCTCGTCCTCCTCCTCCTCCTCCTCCTCCTCCTTGTCTTTAACCTCTTGCACCTCTCCTCACCTTTCTAAGCGAAACACAAGGAGGAGGCGCTTGGCGAAGACGAAGAAGGAAGAGAAGGAGGAGGAGGAGGAGAAGGAAGAGGAGGAAGAGAAGAGCCGTTTGTTTCTACAGCTTAATATTACCATCATATTAGTGTGTGGTTGGTATGACTAAGGGGAAACTGTCAGCCTTGTTGTGACTGGCCCATCACCAACCCATCACTACCCATCATCCCATCACCAGCCGATCACCCCATCATCAGCCCAAAAGCCCATCACCAGCCCTTCATTGACCCATCACCCCATCACCCAAAAAGACCATCACCAGTCCCATCATTGACCCATCACCCCGTCACCCCATCACCAACCCATCACCCCATCATTAACCCATCACCAGAATGCATTACGGAAGTGATAAGATGATAAAAATGATATCTGGTGACGTAGCGAGAAGAGAAGACCAGATTTAAAGAGCCTGGAGAAGATCAGTGTAGGGAAGATCGAGGGAGGACAGAGAATGAAACGGAGGGAAGGAACCTGCGGTAGACCTGCAAAGGATGGAAGGCGCAGAAGAAGATGCAAGGGACAGAAACACCTGGAGGAGTTTTTGTTTGGCGCCAACCCTTCAATTTGGAGAAATGGCGAAGAGAGAAGGAGGTTGAGGAGGGAGGAGGAGGGAAGGAGGAGGAGTGGCTGGCGAAGAGGTACTATTGAGAAAACGCTAACTTGGCATAAGAAGCGCAAAAAAAGAAAAAAAAAAAAGAAAAGTGAAAAAAAGTGAACTATTTTGACAGCATAGAAAAAGTGTTAATCCAAAGTTATAAAAAAAGAAAACACACACACACACACACACACACACACACACACACACACACACACACACACACACACACACACACACACACACACACACACACACACACACACACACACACACACACACACACACATTTTTACGTTTCCATCACTAAGCCCTATACCAAAATTAACGTTTTCTCAATAATACAAGCCCCTGTGTGTCTCTCTCTCTCTCTCTCTCTCTCTCTCTCTCTCTCTCTCTCTCTCTCTCTCTCTCTCTCTCTCTCTCTCTCTCTCTCTCTCTCTCTCTCTCTCTCTCTCTCTCTCTCTCTCTCTCTCTCTCTCTCTCTCTCTCTCTCTCTTTCTCTCTCTCTCTCTCTCTCTCCAGGCAAAGAGTGAGGGTCAGAAGGCGTCTCTCGCTATGTTCTGGCCACAAAAGGGAGGCAGGAAGAGCTCGTTGGCTGGTGCTTGCTGGTAGAAGGGTCAGGTGTGTTTCAAAGTATGTTTTAGGGTGTTTTAGTGATGGTTTAATCTTAGTTTTAGCTTCATAGGGGTGGATGAAGTGGGTATTTTTTGGTTTAAGAAGGTATTTTTTAATTTGGTGGCTTTGTGTGGGTTTGTGTGGGTTTATTTGGGTTTTGGTGGGTTTGTGTGGGTTTATTTGGGGTTTTTGGTGGCTTAGAGCGAGTTTCCGTTCTTTTATCCACACACAATCAAGATAAGTGGGTTTTAGTGGGTTTTGGTGGATGAAGTGATGGTTTTAGTCACTTTAATCCACACGAGACCGGAACAAGCGGGTATTATTGGCCTTTAGTGGATAATGTGGATATCTAGGCATTTTTTAATCTACACAAGTCAAGGCAAGTGGATATAAATGAATTTTAGCGGTGAATGTGGATTTTTGGACTCGTTTTAATCCACACGGGAGAAAGTAAGCGGATTTCATTGGATTCTAGCGGTTAAGTGGACTTTTCAACTGTCTATCCACACAAGACAGACAAGCGGATATTGAATTCAAGCAGGTAATTTGGATTTTACACTTTTATCCACATAACACCAGATACACTATTTCATCCACACAAACCAGGACGAGTGGATG
>NC_087187.1:3635000-3650000 GCF_035594125.1 Scylla paramamosain
AAAAATATATGAATGAGAAATAGATAAATGTTTTCGAAAAGATTGAAATGAACGATAACTAAAGAAAACTATAGAACCGTGTAAAAAAAAGTAGAATGGAAGTAAAGATGAATAAAAGAGGGAGATGAATAAAATGTAAAAAAAAAAAAATAAGGATAAAAGAAGGAATAGCTTAGAGGAAAAGGAGAATAAGAGATAATAAGCTTAATGAATGAATAAATGAATAAGTGAATAAGTAAATAGATGGATAAATTAAATAAATATAAGGAAATAAGTCACTGTATAAAAAACACACAATAACTAAAAGAAATAAAGAAATAAAGGAGAAGAGAATGAAGGAAATAAAAGTGAAGAAGAAAAAAAGAGTAGATTAACGAAATTAAGAAAAATAGATTTAGAAAAAGAAGAAGTTAATTGAAAAGAAAATGGATGAATGGAAAAGTGAAGAAAAGAAGTGGAATTAAAATAAGTAAAAAAAACATGAAAGGAATAAAGAAAAACAACAAAACAAAAATAGAAAATCGTGAAAAATTGAAAAAAAGTAAAAAGATAAACGAAAAGGATACGAAAAATGGAAGAAAAAACAAAATGCAAAGAAAAATAAAATAATGAATAAAGGAAACACAAGAAAATGAAATAAAACAACGAAAATAGAATAATCAAACAGAATAAAAAATGAAAATAAACAATAAAAGTCAAGGAAGAAAAAAATACAACAAAATCTGAATAACAAAAGTACCAAAAATAAATGAATAATTAAATAAAACACTTAATTAAAAAAAAAATAAATGAAAAATAAATAAAAAGTACAATTTGCCTCATAAGAATTACATAAAAAAATAATAAAAATAATAACTGGCGTAAATTTAATTCACAGTCATGACAGAGAGAGAGAGAGAGAGAGAGAGAGAGAGAGAGAGAGAGAGAGAGAGAGAGAGAGAGAGAGAGAGAGAGAGAGAGAGAGAGAGAGAGAGTGGAATTAACTGACTGACTGATTAACTAACTGGCTTAAAAAGTCGACATTTGTATCAGTCAGTCAGTCAGTCAGTCAGTCAGTCAGTCAGTCAGTCAGTCAGTCAGTCAAGTCATTGTGGAATCTTCAGGTTAACATTCAGTCTTAGAAAATTCAGTCAAGCATTTTTAGTTTCAGTTGAATCTTAGGTCTCCGTCAGTCAGTCAGTCAGTCAGTCTGTCAGTCATTGAGTCTTATTGTATAGTTTCCCCTGAGTCAGTCTCCAGTTTTCACGGTGTCAGTCAGTCAGTCAGTCAGTCAGTCAGTCAGTCTTATAAGGTTGTGAGAGTTTCATAACGCTAATCACTCAAATGTGCCAGTCAGTCAGTCAGTCAGTCAGTCAGTCAGTCAGTCAGTCAGTCAGTCAGTCAGTCAGTCAGCCAGCAGGTGCCCGGGGCCAGGTGACTGTTTACCTGCTCGTCTACCTGTGTCTGCCACCCAATTAACGTGGCGGCACCCTCCTCCTCCTCCTCCTCCTCCTCCTCCTCCTCCTCCTCCTCCTCCTCCTCCTCCTCCTCCTCCTCCTCCTCCTCCTCCTCCTCCTCCTCCTCCTCCTCCTCCTCCTCCTCCTTACCTTACCGCCCCATATTCCCTTCCTTCTTCCTATCTTTTACTCTTTTTCCTCTTCTCCTTTCCTTTTCCCTCTTTTCATCCTTCTCATTTTCATTCTCTTTTCTCTTTTCCCTTCGCTTTTTTTCATTATCATTCCTTTTCTCCGTTACTTTTCGTTTTCCTCGTCTATTTTTTTCCTTCTCGTCTCTTTCTCTTTTCTCCTTCTTTCATTTTTTATTTTTTTTTATTTTACGTCTTTGCTTTTCAATTTCTTTTCATTTTTTCCTTACTTCTCTTCCCTTTTCTTTTCATTTCTGTAATTATAGACATTATTAATATCTTCTTCTTCTTCTTCTTCTTCTTCTTCTTCTTCTTCTTCTTCTTCTTCTTCTTCTTCTTCTTCTTCTTCTTCTTCTTCTTCTTCTTCTTCTTCTTCTTCTTCTTCTTCTTCTTCTTCTTCTTCTTCTTCTTCTTCTTTATTCATAGTACACCCACCCTTCTTCCTCTTCCTTCTTTTCTTCACCTCTTCCTTTTCACGTCTTTTACCTCCCTTCTCCCTCATCTTTACCCTTTCTCTCTCTCTCTCTCTCTCTCTCTCTCTCTCTCTCTCTCTCTCTCTCTCTCTCTCTCTCTCTCTCTCTCTCTCTCTCTCTCTCTCTCTCTCTCACCCTTCCAAACACACTGCAACACGCACACACGCACACACGAACTTAGTATGTGATTAACGAGCAAAGAAATCACACACACACACACACACACACACACACACACACACACACACACACACACACACACACACACACACACACACACACACACACACACACACCTGCTGTCTCAAGGGAACGGCGCAGGTAACATGATAACAGTGATTAATTGATATTGGCCCAGGTAACCGCGTTTTGTTTGAGAGCAAGTGTCAGGACGTATTGCCTTAGAACAAACACTGGGAGAGGCAGGGGAGGGTAACGGGGAGGGGGAGGAAGAGGGAGAGGGACGGGGAGGGTATATTGTTGTTCGGGGGGTGTTTTAATTTCGTTTGTTTGTTTTTTGGTGTTTATTTATTTATTTTATTTTTTTTTTACTTTTTCTTCTTGTTTTTTTTTTATGTAATTATTTTGTGTTTCTTCTCTTCTTCCTTCTCCTTCTCTCTCTCTCTCTCTCTCTCTCTTTTTTTATCCTTATTCTCTCTCTCTCTCTCTTTCATTTTCCATTGTGATTGTGATTCTCTTCTGCTTCTTTTCTTTTCTTCACTGTTTTGTCTCTTTTGCATTCTCTTCCTCCTTCCCCCTCTCCTTCCTTTTTCTCTTCCCCTTCCTCCTCCCATTTTCTTCTCCTCTTTGTCATTATTTTCCTTATTCATTTCTTCTCATTTTCCTCCTGAATATTTTCTTATCCTTTTCCATTACCTTGTTTTCCTCCTCCTCCTCCTCCTCCTCCTCCTCCTCCTCCTCCTCCTCCTCCTCCTCCTCCTCCTCCTCCTCCTCCTCCTCCTCCTCCTCCTCCTGTTATCTATATTTTCTTTCTAATCCTCCTCCAGAGTAATTTCTTCTGCTCGTTCTTGTCCTCCTCCTCCTCCTCCTCCTCCTCCTCCTCCTCCTCCTCCTCCTCCTCCTCCTCCTCCTCCTCCTCCTCCAGAAGACGTATGGCAGTATTGGTGGTGTATTGCCTTCTCGTAATTTACCTTCCTATTTTTTTTCTTTTCTCTCCCTCTCCTCTCCCTCTCCCTCTCTCTCTTTCTCTCTCTCTCCCTCCCTCCCTCGAGTAAAACACCCATTTCTTCTCTCCCTCAACACAAATCTTTCTCCCTCCCTACTGTGTCTAAGGTAATCTTTCTCTCTCTCTCTCTCTCTCTCTCTCTCTCTCTCTCTCTCTCTCTCTCTCTCTCTCTCTCTCTCTCTCTCTCTCTCTCTCTCTCTCTCTCTCTCTCTCTCTCGTTGTTTTAAGCTATTCAAGTTTTAAGATGTTTGTATCTTCTTCTTCTTCTTCTTCTTCTTCTTCTTCTTCTTCTTCTTCTTCTTCTTCTTCTTCTTCTTCTTTCTCCTCCTCCTCCTCCTCTTCCTCCTCCTCCTCCTCCTCCTCCTCCTCCTCCTCCTCCTCCTCCTTATTATTCCGTATATATTTATCTATTTGTATATGTATGTTTCTCTCTCTCTCTCTCTCTCTCTCTCTCTCTCTCTCTCTCTCTCTCTCTCTCTCTCTCTCTCTCTCTCTCTCTCTCTCTCTAATGGAAACTTAAGTACCGTATGGAAACCTTCTCTTTCTCATTAACTTTTCCAAATTGAAACCTTCCGGGATTACAGAGCCACTGACAGCCTCTCCCTCTCCCTCTCTCTCTCTCTCTCTCTCTCTCTCTCTCTCTCTCTCTCTCTCTCTCTCTCTCTCTCTCTCTCTCTCTCTCTCTCTCTCTCTCTCTCTCTCTCTCTCTCTCCCTTAACAAACCTCTCTATATAAACTGGTGAATTTATGTTTGGTTTCATCCTCTACCTATCTCTCTTCGCCCCTCCCACCCAATCAAGTATCTCTCTCTCTCTCTCTCTCTCTCTCTCTCTCTCTCTCTCTCTCTCTCTCTCTCTCTCTCTCTCTCTCTCTCTCTCTCTCTCTCTCTCTCTCTCTCGGTATCTCACTCTGGTCATCTTTCTCATTTCATATTTTCTTTCCTCACTCTTCTCCTTTACTCCAACTTATTTCCTCCTCCTCCTCCTCCTCCTCCTCCTCCTCCTCCTCCTCCTCCTCCACAATATATTGGGAGGAGAAGGAAGTTATCTCCACCTCCGCTTCTGCCTCATTGTTTTTCTCCGCCCAACTAATTGCCTTCCTCTCCTCCTCCTCCTCCTCCTCCTCCTCCTCCTCCTCCTCCTCCTCCTCCTCCTCCTCCTCCTCCTTTCCCCTCTCTCTTTCTCTCTCTCTGTTTTTCTGTCTCCCTATTTATTTATGTGCTTTTGTTACCTGGTTTTAATTACTCTCTCTCTCTCTCTCTCTCTCTCTCTCTCTCTCTCTCTCTCTCTCTCTCTCTCTCTCTCTCTCTCTCTCTCTCTCTCTCTCTCTCTCATCTGACTTATTTTTGTTCATATTTCTTCCTTATGTCCTTCTCTTTCCTTTCTTCCTTCCCTCCTTTATTTCTTCCTTTGTTTCATTTCTTCTTTCTTATCCTTCTTTCGCCTCTTCTTCCTTTTTCTTGTGTGTTTTAATTTTCTTTTCATTATTGTTGTATTTTTGTTTTCTGTGTGTGTGTGTGTGTGTGTGTGTGTGTGTGTGTGTGTGTGTGTGTGTGTGTGTGTGTGTGTGTGTGTGTGTGTGTGTGTGTGTGACTGCATATTTGCTCTTCGTGTTCTTTATAGCGCTATTTGACTGTATTTTTTTTCACCTGTTTGTTCGTTTGTCTGTCTGTTGCTTTGTTTGTTTGTGTGTTTGTTCAGGTGTGTAATGAAGTGAAGATCTGTTTTTGTTTTTTTCTTCTTATTCCTTCTGTTCTGATGTGTGTGTGTGTGTGTGTGTGTGTGTGTGTGTGTGTGTGTGTGTGTGTGTGTGTGTGTGTGTGTGTGTGTGTGTGTGTGTGTGTCTTTTACCCTCTCTCTCTCTCTCTCTCTCTCTCTCTCTCTCTCTCTCTCTCTCTCTCTCTCTCTCTCTCTCTCTCTCTCTCTCTCTCTCTCTCTCTCTCTCTCACCCCTCCCTCACCCCTCCCTCCCTCCCTCACCTTAAGTCACCACCACCAGCACCACCACCACCACCACCACCATCCTCACCCCCGCACCCCACGGGCTCCTGGGGTGCGGCGGACGCCCTGGGGAGCCCCGGGTTTGTGGTTAGCGGGGCAGGGGGCCACCCCGACAATCACCAACCCCTGGGGGAGAGACTGGGGCCTGGAACAACACCCAGACACCTTTCAGTGCCTTGAGATGTATGGCTGGGGGTGGGGCGGTGGGGTAGAGGGGTGGGGAGGGGGTGAGGGGGTGTAGGAGGGGAGGAAAGCTATCTGTAGGAGGGGGAGGATAAGGAGAAAGAAAGGTTGTAGGGAGAATGGAGGTGTGGAGAGGTGAGGGGGAGAGTGAGGAAGAGGGGGAGGGTGAGGGAGAGGGGGAGAGGGTGAGGGAGAGAAAACATACGTGGTAACAGGTGTATGAGGAGATAGACAGGTGCGATAGACAGGCAGGTAAGCGTGCGTACACATACCTGCCTACCTGCACACACACACACACACACACACACACACACACACACACACACACACACACACACACACACACACACACACACACACACACACACACACACACACACACACACACACTCTGGGTTCTTATATTTATGTTTTGTTATAGAAAGTTTGTGTATATGAATTCCTGCCGTGGAGAGACGGACAGACAGACAGACAGACATATACTAGACAAACAGATAGACAGACAGAGAGGCAGACAAAAATTTATAGTCAGGAAAATAAATATATATAAAAAAAATAGATTTTCAGACAGACAAATAGTTAGATAGACAGACAAACAGACAGAAAGACGAATGAAATAAGCAAATAGGCATGGAGTTAATATTAGTATTTAGACACACAGACAGACAGACAGACAGACAGAAGGAGAAACAAAACAGTTATTAAAATGAGGACATATTTTGTTACTAATAAAAAAAATATATATAACTGAGGAGGGAAGGAAATAAGTCATAGTAGTAGTAGTAACAACAACAACAACAACAACAACAACAACAACAACAACAACAACAACAACAGTAACAATAATAATAATAATAATAATAATAATAATAAAACTGTTTTCATATTAACGCGGGTGTGTGTTATCTCTGTTATCTTTAAGGTTACCAACACTTGCTTTATTTTTATTGATGCTGCTAAGTCAGTCAGACGCTGCCTCCCCTTATCTGCCTCCCTGCTCCGCTATCACCACCACCACCACCACCACCACCACCACCACGCTCTTCTTTCTCTTGTTATTCTTATTGTTGGTGTAATATTTATTGTGAGGTGTGTCCTGGTGGTGCGTCTGTTGTTGTTGTTGTTGTTGTTGTTGTTGTTGTTATTGGTGGTGGTGGAGCTACTACTACTACTACTACTACTACTACTACTACTACTACTACTACTACTACTACTACTACTACTACTACTACTACTACTACACTAATTCATAAGGAAGGAGTCTCTCTCTCTCTCTCTCTCTCTCTCTCTCTCTCTCTCTCTCTCTCTCTCTCTCTCTCTCTCTCTCTCTCTCTCTCTCTCTCTCTCTCTCTCTCTCTCTCTCTCACACCCACACACCCACTCAGCCTCACCTGATCGCCTCACCGCCCACCCACTGTTCCCGTGATGTGTTTGCCCACCCAACGCCCACCACGCCGCCCACCCGCCCGTGTTCCCACCTCCGCCCGCGCCCTCAGATCGAAACCACCTCCTCTTCCCGATTGATTAGGTGCCATCTGTTACGTCCTGGAGTATTGGGGGGTGATTTAGTGGGTGGGGGCTCGGGGGGGTCAGGGAGGGTCAGGGGGTGGTTACTAGTGAGGTGGTGATAGTTGGTGTGTTCGTGGTGGTGGTGGTGGTGGTGGTGGTTGTGGTGGTGGTGGTGGTTGTGGTGTTGAATGATAGGTGGTTTAATCGTTATCTTTATTGTTATTGTTTTGTTCTTTCTTTGTGTTTGTTGTTGTTGTTTTCTTGTTTTTGTTGTTGTTTGGGTGTTTTGTTTTGGTATGGGAGTTAAGGGAAGAGGGGTGAAGGAGTGAAGGAATAAATGAAGGAAGGAAGGAAGGAAGAAAGGAAACATTATTATTATTATTATTATTATTATTATTATTATTATTATTATTATTATTATTATTATTTAGCTTTTTCTCCTTTTTTGTTTTGTTTTATCTTCGTGTTATCTATGTTAAGTCGTTTTTGTTTTTTTTTGTTGGTATTCGTCATCATTATCGTCTTCTTCTTCTTCTTCTTCTTCTTCTTCTTCTTCTTCTTCTTCTTCTTCTTCTTCTTCTTCTTCTTCTTCTTCTTCTTCTTCTTCTTCTTCTTCTTCTTCTTCTTCTTCTTCTTCTTCTTCTTCTTCTTCTTCTTCTTCTTCTTCTTCTTCTTCTTCTTCTTCTTCTTCTTCTTCTTCTTCTTCTTCTTCTTCTTCTTCTTCTTCTTCTTCTTCTTCTTCTATTACCACCACCATCACCACCACCACCACCACCACCACCACCACCACCACCACCACCACCACCACCACCACCACCACCACCACCACTGCTACTACTACTACTACTACTACTACTACTACTACTACTACTACTACTACTACTACTACTACTGCTACTACTATTACTACAACTACAACAACTACTACAACATCTACTACAACATTGCTTCTCCTACTGAATAGAAAATTATTCATTCATGGATGCCAGAGAGAGAGAGAGAGAGAGAGAGAGAGAGAGAGAGAGAGAGAGAGAGAGAGAGAGAGAGAGAGAGAGAGAGAGCAAATGGGACACACAGAGAACCAATAAACAAAACAGATAAAGAGAGAGAGAGAGAGAGAGAGAGAGAGAGAGATGAGAAGGGGCGGGAAGGGAAGGAAGGGAGGGGGGAGAGATAGGTAAGGAGAGAGGGAGAGGGAGAGGGAGAGTGAGGCCTCCCATGGTCCCAATTATTACAGTGAAAAGGCGAGACTAACACCCGTGGCTACACTGAGTCAACAAGGAGGAGGAGGAGGAGGAGGAGGAGGAGGAGGAGGAGGAGGAGGAGGAGGTTTGGCAGAAGAGTACAAAGATTTAGTGGAGAAGCACGCGGAGGAGGAAAAGAAGGAGGATAAGGAGGAGGGTGGTAAAGACGAACAGGAGGAGGAGGAGGAGGAGGAAGAGGAGGAGGAGAGAAAACTGTGTAGGATAAGGATGATGAATGTTAGGGTGAAGATGAAGATTGGAAAAGAAGAGGAGAAGTAAATGAAGAACTGAGAAAGTCGAGGAGGAGGAGGAGGAGGAGGAGGAGGAGGAAGGAAAGGAGGAAATATTGGAAGAAGAAAATGTATATATAATAAATAGTAACAAGATGAAGATGAAGCGAAAACAAAATGTCAGAATAGATGAAGGAGGAAGAAGAAGAAGAGGAGGAGGAGGAGGAGGAGGAGGAGGAGGAGGAGGAGGAGGAGGGGGAGGAAGAGGGAGAAGAAAAAGAAGCAGAAACAGAAGAAAAAGGAAGAAAGAAAGTAGGAGCAGGAGGAACTAGACGAAAAAAAAAAGAGAAGAAGAAAAGAGAGAAGGAAAGGAGGAGGAGGAGGAGGAGGAGGAGGAGGAGGAGGAGGAGGAGGAATGGAGGTAGCGATGGGTAAGAGACTCGCTCGCAGGTAAAGGTAGTGAGGAAGAGAGGAAGGGAGAGGGAGGGAGAGGGGAGGGAGGGGAGGGAGAGGAGGGAGAGGAGGGAGAGGAGGGAGGGAAGAGAGAGAGGGAGAGGGATTGATGATGCATATATTACTAGGTGACAGGACCATCACGTTCTTGATAGCTTGGGTGCTCCCTCTCTCCCTCTCTCCCTTCCTCCTCTCCCTCTCTCCTCTCCCTTCCCTCCCTCCCTCCCCCTTACCTCACCTGAAGCCTTACCTTTCCTTTCTTCCTTGTGATTTTCTTCCCTACAGCACCGGCAGCAGCTTCTTCTTCTTCTTCTTCTTCTTCTTCTTCTTCTTCTTCTTCTTCTTCTTCTTCTTCTTCTTCTTCTTCTTCTTCTTCTTCTTCTTCTTCTTCTTCTTCTTCTTCTTCTTCTTCTTCTTCTTCTTCTTCTTCTTCTTCTTCTTCTTCTTCTTCTTCTTCTTCTTCTTCTTCTTCTTCTTCTTCTTCTTCTTCTTCTTCTTCTTCTTCTTCTTTCATTCCTTCACTTTTTTCGTCTTTTTTTTGTTCTTTTTTTCTTGTTTCTTTTCTTTTTTTATTTTCTTTGGTTTGTGTGTTTTTTTCTTTTCTCCTCTTCTTATTTCTTCGTGTTTTTCTTCCGTCCTGTTCTTCATTCTTGTCTTCCTTCTCTCTGTTTTTTTGTTTTCATTTTTTTCTGTCTTTTTTTTCTGGTTTTCTCAATTACTGTTTTTTTTTCTGTTCCGTGTTTCTTTCCTTCCTTCCTTCCTTCCTTCCTTCCTTCCTTCCTTCCTTCCTTCCATCCTTCACTCCTTACTTCCATTCTTTCATTCCTTCTGTTCCTCCTTTTCTTCCTTTCATCTCCTTTCCTCTTTCCCTCCTTCCTTCCCTTCTTCCATTCATTCTGTTCCTCCTTTTCTCCCTCGCATCTCTACTTTCCTCTTTTCTTCCTTCTTTCCTTCCTTCCTTCTTTCCTTCTTTCACTTTTTTTTCATCCGGTCACAAAATATTTCTCTATCAACATGTCTCACTGTTAATATTCTGTTTTATTTTTGTACTTTCCTTTTTATTGCATTCTTCCCCGTTTTACTATCTATTCCTCCTCCTCCCATCTTCGTTTTATTATGAATTACTATCATAAATACTTAGAAACACGAATATTATCAGATAAAGAAGAGAAAAAAAGGAGAGAGACAAAATAAGAGAGCAATATTAACATGATCATAAAACACACACACACACACACACACACACACACACACACACACACACACACACACACACACAGACCACAATCATTAATATGGATAGGGAAGAAATGGAAGCAGTAGTAGTAGTAGTAGTAGTAGTAGTAGTAGTAGTAGTAGGAGGAGGAGGAAGGGAGAGAAAAAGAGAGAGAGAGAGGTAATGGTTCCGAGAATAATATGGGGAGGGAGAGTACATTGGGAGAGGGAATGGGAAGAAGCAACAATTGACATAATGGTGATGGGGGTGATGGGGAGAGGAGATGGGGGAAGTGGCAGTACATGAGGTAGGTGGGAGAGGGGAGGCAATTGGCGCAGGGTACGTTATTTGGCCCATCTCCCCTCTCTCCCCCTCTCTCTCCCCTCTCCCCCACTCTTCCCACTCTCCCCTCTCCTCTCTCCGCTGGCCACACCCGGAGCCTCTGCGGGGGTGACAATAAAACCAAACCATTAGTACGTACCTCTGATTAGGTGGAATGTGAGAGAGAGAGAGAGAGAGAGAGAGAGAGAGAGAGAGAGAGAGAGAGAGAGAGAGAGAGAGAGAGAGAGAGAGAGAGAGAGAGAGAGACACTATAGATAGCCATTTGGTTAAGTAGCTAACAAAAAAAAGTAATAGCAGAGAGAGAGAGAGAGAGAGAGAGAGAGAGAGAGAGAGAGAGAGAGAGAGAGAGAGAGAGAGAGAGAGAATAAGATACATAAGAAGAAGAAGAAAAGGACGCCGATATTGAAAGGAAAGGATTAAGAGAGAGAGAGAGAGAGAGAGAGAGAGAGAGAGAGAGAGAGAGAGAGAGAGAGAGAGAGAGAGAGAGAGAGAGAGAGAGAGAGAGAGAGAGGAAGTTCTTATTACAATTGCTAATCTTTGTCTCAGGGCTTGAAAATAAATCCCGGAGGACATTTACGGCTCTTAAAACCAAGACTCCCGTGTGTGTGTGTGTGTGTGTGTGTGTGTGTGTGTGTGTGTGTGTGTGTGTGTGTGTGTGTGTGTGTTTCGTTGTGTTTTCTAATGATTTTCTGCTACGTTTTATTTATTTATTTATTTATTTATTTATTTATTTATTTATTTTCTCGCTTCTGTTTTTCTTTCGTTTTCTTTTTCTTTTTTGTTTCTTTTTTTGGGTTTGTCAGTGTTTTCTTGTGTTTTTCTGCTTCATTTTATTTATTTTCGCTGTTTTTTTCTTTTCTTTCTTCTTTTTCTTTCATTATTTTTATCTATTTGTGTATTTGATTTTGTATCCGTTAATTTATTTGTTTGTTTTGTTATTTATTTGTTTGGTTTCCTCTGACGTCACTTCCGGTACAGTGATTAATAAGGTATAATTATTATTATTATTATTATTATTATTATTATTATTATTATTATTATTATTATTATTATTATTATTATTATTATTATTATTATTTTCTTGCTTTTTATTTTAGGAGGTTTTTATCTTTTTTATTTATTATTTTTCTTTACGACCGTCTGATTCCTATCTTTATTTATTATTTTTCTTGTTTGTTTTGTATATTTATTACGATCATGACTGTCTACTGTGTGTGTGTGTGTGTGTGTGTGTGTGTGTGTGTGTGTGTGTGTGTGTGTGTGTGTGTGTGTGTGTGTTTATTGTTCTCATTCTTATTCTTATTATTTATCATCTTCATTTCGTTCTGGTTAAGCAAATCGATAGATAGAAATATAGTTATTATTATTATCATCATCATCATCATCATCATCATCATCATCATCATCATCATCATCATCCAGTCAAATACTTCTCAATTTTTCCCTCTCTTATTCTTTGTTCTTTTTCACGTTAACGAGGGAGAGAGGTAAGGCGGGAGGAAAAGGGCGGGAAGTGAGGAACAGATGAAGAACAGGAGGTGGGGACGGAAAGTGGGAGACGGGAAGAGGGAAGGAGGTGAGGGGCGGGAAGGAGGGTGGCGAACGAGAGGCGGGAGATGAGAGCGGGAAGAAAAGACGGGAAGATATTGAAGCGGGAGGAGAAATGAGGCGTGAAGATGAGGGCAGGTAGGGGCAGGTGAGGGCGGGAAGATGAGAGATGGGAGTAGAAATGAGGCGGGTGAGGAACGGGAAGATGAGGCCAGGTAGAAGCAGGTGAGGAACGGGAAGAGGAAGGGGAGGTAGAAGCAGGTGAGGGCGGGAAGATGAACAGGTGAGAGCCAAGTTGAGGGCGGGAAGATATAGACTAAGCAGGTAAAGGGCGGGAAGATGAGGGGCGGGAGGGACAAGAAGCCAAAAAGACGAGAATAGGGAAGGAGGTGAGGGAGGAAAATAAGGGAGGCGAGAAGAGGGGCGGGAAGATAATTTAGACGAGCAGGTGAGGGGCGGGAGGGATAGCTAAGCCTCTGACGTCACCGCTCCCTCACCTGGCTGCCGTAATGAGACTGACATCACCTGGGGCCTGACGCTATCTTGACGCCTATCTTCATCCTGCTGCTGACGAGGAAGAGGAAGAGGAGGAGGAGGAGGTGGAATATTAGGGGGTGGAGAAACAAAAGGAAATGATAGAGGTGGTGGTATTTGTGGTGGAAATGAAGAGGAGGAGGAGGAGGAGGAGGAGGAGGAGGAGGAGGAGGAGGAGGAGCTGTGGTGTAATAGTGTTTGAGGAGAATAAAAGAGAGGAGGATTAGAAAAGGAGACAATGAGGAGGAGGAGGAGGAGGAGGAGGAGGAGGAGGAGGAGGAGGAGGAGGAGGAAGAGAAGAAATCTATCTGAAGGGGGAATGACTTCGTGTGTGTGTGTGTGTGTGTGTGTGAGAGAGAGAGAGAGAGAGAGAGAGAGAGAGAGAGAGAGAGAGAGAGAGAGAGAGAGAGAGAGAGAGAGAGAGAGAGATAAGTATTGGCGAGACAGGTGTCCATCAAATCCCCTCTCTCTCTCTCTCTCTCTCTCTCTCTCTCTCTCTCTCTCTCTCTCTCTCTCTCTCTCTCTCTCTCTCTCTCTCTCTCTCTCTAAAGTTACTTCGCTTGTATCTCTTATCTCGCCTTATCTCTTTTGTCTCTCCAAGTCTCTGCTTATCTCTTCTTCCTTGTATACCTTCCTCCTCCTCCTCCTCCTCCTCCTCCTCCTCCTCCTCCTCCTCCTCCTCCTCCTGTGTGTGTGTTTGTTCTGATTTGATTTGCTTGTCTTTTATGGCGCACTAAATGGCCGTGTGTGTGTGTGTGTGTGTGTGTGTGTGTGTGTGTGTGTGTGTGTGTGTGTGTGTGTGTGTGTGTGTGTGGGGGATCAATGCTCTTTTGTTTTTTTTCTGGTTTTATCTTTGCTTATTGTTTTTTTCTTTGTTTTTCTTACTGTGTTCTTGTCCCTGTTCTCTCTCTCTCTCTCTCTCTCTCTCTCTCTCTCTCTCTCTCTCTCTCTCTCTCTCTCTCTCTCTCTCTCTCTCTCTCTCTCTGTTCTGTTCTTATATATTTTTATTGTTTTTTTGTGTTTTTTTCTGTATATTTTTTCATTTACTTTAATTTTCTTTCATTTACTCGATTATCAGTTTTTTTTTCTATTTTGTTTTGGTTCAGTTTGTTTTCTTTTTTATCTGTTTTTTTACTTTTCCCTGTTTTCTTTCTTTATTCTCTTTTCACCTTTTTTTTTATTCTTGCTTTTCCTTTCATTTTTTCTTCTCATTTCTTTGCTTTTCTTTTTTTTATTATCGTTTACTTTCCCTTATGTTGTATCTTCATATTATTCTGTTATTCCGGTTTTTACTGATCTTTGCTTCCATTTTCTCATTTTGTTCCATTTTCTATTTAGTTTATCTTATCTACTTGTTTTTTATCTCCCTATTTGTTTCATTTTCACTTTCCCTAATCCTTCTTTTCTTTTCTTGTTACATCTGTTCATTTCCCTCGTCTTATTCCTTTTTTTTTCATTTTTTCCTCGTAATTCTTTTTCATTTCCTCCCCTTATTCTTATCCAGTCTTGTTTCCCTTCAAATTCTCCTTTATTTCCTTTTCATCCATGTTACTTCCTCTTACCCTTAAAATCCCTGTTCTATTTCCCCTTTTCTTTCCACCCCATCTTGAAAATTTCCCCTTCCATATGTGTATTCATTCACTTTCCCCTTAAAATTCCCCTTTATTTCCTCTCATTTTATGCCCCTACATGGCAGTCTCCCCTCACAAGTCCCTGTATATCCCCTCACGGTACCCTTTGCGTCCCCTTTTCCCTCTCCCCTCGCTCTCCACACACTTGTCTCCCCTCTAACTCTTCCCTTTTTTATTCCCTGAAAGCTCCGCCCCTCGACAGGTGAACCTTCTGTCAACACACCTGAGATCTGAAACTGTCTTGAATTCGATGGCGGAATTATTACCTTGACTCTCTCTCTCTCTCTCTCTCTCTCTCTCTCTCTCTCTCTCTCTCTCTCTCTCTCTCTCTCTCTCTCTCTCTCTCTCTCTCTCTTGGTGATAATAGTGCTTGTTTTGTGTTTTGGGTGTGTTTGTGGTGTTTGGTTCGTTGTTGTTGTTGTTGTTGTTGTTGTTGTTGTTGGTGATGGTAAAAGTAGTGGTGGTAGGTGTTGTAGTAGTAGTAGTAGTAGTAGTAATAGTAGTAGTAGTAGTAGTTGTTGTTGTTGTTATTGTTGTTGTTGTTGTCTATGCCTGTTTGAACGAGGAGAGAGAGAGAGAGAGAGAGAGAGAGAGAGAGAGAGAGAGAGAGAGAGAGAGAGAGAGAGAGAGAGAGAGAGAGAGAGAGAGAGAGAGAGAGAGAGATAGTAGCAGCAGTAGTAGTGGTGATGGCAGTGAATAGGGACACACTCACACACACACACACACACACACACACACACACACACACACACACACACACACACACAAACCTTACATCTATCATCATTAGCCGTGCCCCTCCCTCACCCTCACCCCCTCACCCCCCTC
>NC_087187.1:3672500-3680000 GCF_035594125.1 Scylla paramamosain
TTTTTTCTTATATTACAAGTTTTTTCCTTTCGTTTATTTCACCAAAACTTTTACAATATCCCTGTTTAGCATTTCTTGTAACTTTTTTTTCCACCATTACTAACATGATAAGCTCTATTTTTTTTTTTTATATATATATATATGCATCCATTTATTAGTCTATTCTAGTCTCCTATCTCTTCAGTGTTGTCATTATTAATTTGATAAACTCTATCTATCTATTCTTTTCAATCTTTTATATCTTCAGCCTTGCCATTATTAATTTGATAAGCCTCAGTTCTAGTTATTTACTCATCTGTTTTTCTAATCTAATCTTTATCCTAGTCATTGTAATTCAATTAGCGTTACTTCTGTTTGGGTTATCTAATTACATATTTTTCCAGTCCGTGTCTTCAGTGTAATCATTACTAACTTTATAACCTTTATTTCTATACTCATCAGCTTCTTCCAGTCTCTCATTTCTTCAGTCTAATCAAAGAATATCAACATAACGCACAACAGTTGCATTTATCTCCTGTTCCTTACCTCCTTATCTCCTCCTTATCACCTATACCCACCCTGCTTTTATCTCTCGCATCCCTCTCCTGCTCTATTTGCCCTCCCCGCTGCCTCGCCCTGTCACTCTTATCGCCTCGCTGCGTTAATTGTCATCTTGTCATCACTCTCACCTCCCCCATCAGTCGTGCCCTCATGCTGCTGTCACCTCTCACACCTCGCCCGCACACCGCACGTTTCATGCATTACACCTGCCCCAATGCTCTCCTAGTAATACCTCATACCTTGTTGCTGTGTGTGTGTGTGTGTGTGTGTGTGTGTGTGTGTGTGTGTGTGTGTGTGTGTGTGTGTGTGTGTGTTGGTGTTTTTTTGTTTCCGTCTCGTCAAGGAATTCAGAATTTTCTTTTTTTTTTTAAGTTTTTGTGAGTTGTCCCCATTTTTTGACGGTATTTAGGGGAAGTTTCCGGAGTTTTTAAGTGTCTTTTGATTTTTGTCATAGTATCCTCGGCAGCAAGACATCACAGGTTTCGGTTCTGCCTCGGAACGTAATAACATCCTTGGCTGTCGTTAACATCACAGTCCTCCTTAAACGAGCACAAAGTGAAAGCATCCGTAAAATTTTCCTAACCTAACTTTTCCTCTTGCCTGGTGAAGTTAGCGGAGATGAGACACCGAGGCATGATTTCCTCCTGTATGATAGATAGCCTAGTAACGCATTCCATTCCATTGATATCCCACAATTCTTAAACTGTCACTAGAACGATTAAAAACATCCTTGAAAATCTTCCTTACATAATTTTTCCTCCAGACTGATGAGCGTAGTGGAGATGAGACGCTGTAATATGAATCCCGCCTACGTTATAACCAAATGCATTCCCTTCTATTAACATCGCATAGTCCCTCTTAATCTAACACTAAAACCATGAAAACTTCCTTGAAACTTCCCCAGTAAATTCCACTCCAGCCTTTTGAAGCGACTAGAGGCTCCGGTGCCCGACCTTCAGTGATGTAAGACTGGCATATTCTAAACCTCTTTTTACGCTTCAAGGGGAAAAAAAGAAAAAAAAACTCCAGGAACCTTTGAATTAGAAACTATGAAGAAACTCGGTGAGAATCTGAACAAGAGGCGAAGGTGATTTATCAAGAAGAAAGAGCAGGGGAGAGATAGGGTCCCTTTCTTACTTGTTTACTTGCTTACTTACTCGCTTCCTTACTTGCGTTCTTATTATTTTTAGTCTGTGTTACTAAAACTTAATTCCTTACATCGGAACCTAGCAAGACACACCTTTCCTTAATTACCGCTAACTCACCTAACAACACTTATCCATTCCTCTAACTAGCACTACTACATCTAATACCGTTCATAACTAACAACATCTACCCCTTAACTACCACTACTGCATGTAACAACACCCCTAACCATTCTTAACAACCACTAACACATACAACAACCACCATTAACATACCTAAAACGCCTTCACCATTACCTCCCTTATCAAACCATCCAAACCATTAAATCTGAACCACCTCCACCATACACTCCTACCCATTAAATCTGAACCACCTCCACCATACACTCCTACCACACACCTCCACCACACATCTGCACCACACATGTCCACCACACATCACCACATACCCCCACCACACGTCTACACCACACAACCCCATCACGATACTAATACGGCGGTCACCCATCCAGGTTCTGACCAAACCCCCCGTTGCTTAACCTCACTGGTCGGACGAGAAGCGGTGTATTAAACATAGTACTGTTCATTTCCACCATACACCTCTGCCATACATCTCCATACACCCAGCCCCTCGAGACCCTTCAGACCTCTAGCACAGACCCCTAACCCAGCCCTCCCAGTGTCCATAAGGGCCAGACAGCATCCCTAGCCTAACCTGCCCAGAGATCCCTAAGGGCGAGCGTCGGGGTCCACTAGTGTTTGGTATGCCCCCGGGAACCTCGCCCTGTCGTCCTCTCCAGGGGCGTGAGGAGCATTGGTGATGATGCTGATGATGAAGCGGCGATGGTGGTGATAATGGTGGTGGTGGTGAGGGTGGTGTGGGGGGTGTGGGGGGAAGGGTTGAGCTGTGGTGATGTTTGTTTGCTTTTTTGTTTGTTGTTTGTGTAGTTTGTGGTGTTGTGGTTGTGTGTTATGTTGTGTTGCATTGGGGTGAGGTCTGGGAGGGTGTCTTTGAGGTGGAAGAGGTGATAAAAGATAAAGGTGAAGGAAAAGCTGAAATATGATAGAGAGAGAGAGAGAGAGAGAGAGAGAGAGAGAGAGAGAGAGAGAGAGAGAGAGAGAGAGAGAGAGAGAGAGAGAGTTGAATTTGAATGCAGGTGATACTCGAGGATAAAGAAAAATGCGGAGTGATTAAAATATATCAGGAAAATAATGACAGTAATAATGACGATGATGATGATGATGATGATGATGGTAATAATAGTGACAATAATAGTAAATAATTCCCAAGGTCTTAAAAAAATCACTAGTGGATTAAAATTATCATTACACACACGCACGCACGCACACACACACACACACACACACACACACACACACACACACACACACACACACACACACACACACACACACACACACACACACACACACACACACACCACCGAGAAGGGAGGGAGGGAGGGAGGGAGAGAAACGGAGGCATAAATAAGTTAATAAAAAGGAGAAACGAAAACACAAAACTCTCTTTGGTGAGGAAATAAACTGTACCAGGAGGAGGAGGAGGAGGAGGAGGAGGAGGAGGAGGAGGAGGAGGAGGAGGAGGAGGAGGAGGAGGAGGAGGAGGAGGGGAAGAAATAAAGGGAAACAAAAGAAAAAGAAGGAGCAACTGCGGAAAATAAAAGAAGGAGAACGGGAAGAAACGATTGGAAGAACTAGGAAGAAAGAAGGAGAAAGAGGAAGAAAGAAAGAGGAGGAAGAGGAGGAGAAGGACGATGACAACAATTACGACGGCGAAGAGAACAAGAGGAATATAAAAGAGAGAACACCAAAAGGAATAAAGAAGGACGAGAAGAAGACTAAACAATAAGAAAGGAAGAGGAGGAGGAGAAGGAAGATGAGGATGAGAAGGGGGAGAAGGACAAAGAGAACATGAAGAATATAAGAGACAACATTAGGAGAAAAAAAAATAGAGAAGAATGAACTACAACAAGCGAAGAGAAAGAAGGCAGAAGAAGAGAAGAAGGAAGGAAAGGAGGAGGAGGAGGAGGAGAAGGAGGAGGAAGAGGACAAGCACAAAGAAAATATGAAGAAAACAAGAAAAACAATACAGGAAGAAACAAAATGAACAAGGAAAAGGAAGACGAAGCATGAGAAGAAGGAAGAGGAAGAAAAGGAAGAGAAAGAAAAGGAGGAAGAGGACAAGGAAAGCATGAAAAAAAGGAAAAGGAATACAAAATAAACAAGGAGAAAAAAAGGATGAAACATGAGAAGAAGGAAGAGGAAGAAGAGAAACAGAAGGAAGAAGACAAAGAAAACATGAAGAAAACAAGGAAAAGAATCAAAATAAACAGCAAGAAGGGAAGACGAAGCATAAGAAGAAGGAAGAGGAGGAAGAAGAAGAAGAAGAGGAGGAAAAGGAAGAGGAAGAGGAGTGTATCGTTAATGTAACCCGGAAAACAAACAAACGGGTTACAGCAGACCGGGAGGTGCGGATGCGAACGTAACCCGGAGATAAACTAGTGACTCTGCTTTAAATACGGGTGTCGTAAAGTTACAATTCCCGCCTCACGCTCGCTTAGCAGGCAACCCCGCGCCGCTGGGAAGAAAACGGGGATAAGGAGAAAATGGGAAGAGTCATATTTCAGCGGTGACTTGGTTAGGTTTGATATATGGTAAGGGAGTTTGTTTCTATGCGTCTTGGTGGTAGTGGTGATTCTCTCTCTCTCTCTCTCTCTCTCTCTCTCTCTCTCTCTCTCTCTCTCTCTCTCTGGTTCTCGTCTCCGTTTTCATTTGTTTTTGTTGATATCACTTTCTTTCTTTCTTTTTTTTATTTTTTTACTTGTTTTTGGTTTGTGTTTTGTTTTGTTTTATTTTTGGTGCCTTTCTGTTCACGTGATTCTTTGTTCTGTCTTTGTTTGTCTTTGTTTTGTCACTGTTTCTTTGTTTGTTTATTTGTCTTTTCTATTTATCCGTTTGTCTCTATATGTCTCTGTCTCTTTCGTTTACCTTTGTGTTCTATCTGTCTATCTATCTATCTGTCTATCTATCTTTTGAAATATCTTTCCGTCTTTTCTTTCTTTCCTTCATGTGTGTCTGTATATCTACCATCTTTCTGTCTATCATTCTGTTCACCTCTCCATCCATCCATCCATCAACACACCCACCTGTTCATCAACGTATCTGCTGCATCTCCCTGTCTATATATCTCAATTTATCTATCAATTCCATCAGTCTATTCATTTATATCTTCCATCCTTTATATGTATCATCTTATCTTCCCTTCAATCCTTCGCCCATCCGTCAGACACTCCCCCACCACCTGTCTTATCTCCAGTCAGCCTTCTGTCTATTCGTTCCTCTTGCTATCTATCACCACCTGTTCATCTATCATCTATCATCTATCACCTGGTATATCCGCACGTCCCCTTGTGTCCTCTACCTTGCTCTACCTGCCTTCCTGCCTCATTAAAGCCCCAACCAGCGCCCCGTCACACACGTCACCAGGCCGGGGAAGTGTCACACCTTCCCAGCTGCTGCCGACACGCTGGCGACGCGACGCCCAAAAATAGAAGGACTGGGAAAATGTGAAGTAAAGGATAGATACGTGCTGGAGGTGAAAAGTTGTTGGGGTTATTTGAAGATGGCGTTGGTGGTTGTTATTAGTGTTGTTGTTGTTGTTGTTGTTGTTGTTGTTGTTGTTTTTTGGGAGATGATGAAAAAAATGCTGGTGTTATTTGAAGATGGACTAAGTAGTTAAGATGATATTGTTGTTGTTGTTGTTGTTGTTGTTGTTGTTGTTGTTGTTGTTGTTGTTGTTGTTGTTTTGTTGCTATTTGGGAGATGAAAGTTTCATTGGTGTTATTTCAGAGAGACTTAAAAGTTTAATAATCAGTTGGTGTTGTTTGAAAGACTGTAGGTAAAAAAAAAGTTATTGGTGCTTTTAAAAGACAGATTGGTGAGCTAATAATAGATCAGACTGATAAAAAATATATATACAAATGTATGTAATTAGTAGCTAAAAAAAGTAATTGGTGGTATTGAAAGATAGACTTGGTGGTTAAAAATTGCCGGTATTGGTGGTATTCAGAGACAAACTTGGTGGTTAAAAATTGCCGGTACTGGTGGTATTCAAAGACAGACTTGGTGGTTAAAAATTGCCGGTATTGGTGGTATTCAAAGACAAACTTGGTGGTTAAAAATTGCCGATATTGGTGGTATTCAGAATAGACTTCTTGGTTAAAAATTGCCGGTATTGGTGGTATTCAAAGATAGACTTGGTGGTTAAAAATTGCCGTTATTGGTGATATTCAAAGATAGACTTGGTGGTTAAAAATTGCTGGTATTGGTGATATTCAAAGATAGACTTGATGGTTAAAAATTGCCGGTATTGGTGGTATTCAAAAATAGACTTGGTGAAAGGTGAAAGATGGACTGGCGAGGCAATAACAGCTGAAAATGATCGAAAATAAATCATGCTTAGCTAGAAAAGTTATTGATGTTATTGCAGTATAGACTTGCGAGCTAAAAAAATCCTCAGTGTTATTATTATTATTACTATTATTATTTTATGGCAATTCGCGAGCTGAAAGTCACTGCTGTTACCACCTGTATTGCTGTCGTTTTTATTGTCTTATTGTTATTCGCGAGCTGAAGTCATCGCTTTTGTTCTTGTTATTATCACTGTGTTTTAGTGTCCGGGGGCTTGTCAAATATTACGCAGTAGGCCTAAGAAGACCATTTAGGCCTTAGAAATATGAGAAAAAAATACCCTATCATTAAATCATTGCTATAATTTCTTGTGTTGCAGTGGAAATGGCGCTAATTGAATTATGTAATAAGCCTACAAAAATTATTCAGGGCTTAGGAAGAAAATAAATGAAAATAATGTAAGGAAAAAAAAACTCGTTAATTTAAACCACCATGGCTGTTTTGCTGGTGTTATTCTTTGTGTTAGAGTATGAAGGTGCTAGTTGAGTGTTACGTAATGGGTGTACAGAAATAAATAGGCCTCAGAAATGGAGGAAATATTAAGAAATGCCCTGTAAGTAAAAAAAATAAAAATAATAATAAATAAATAGATAAATACCTGTCCTTTTTTTCGTTTTTTTCTTTCTTTTCTTCTTTGCATGCGAGAGAGAGAGAGAGAGAGAGAGAGAGAGAGAGAGAGAGAGAGAGAGAGAGAGAGAGAGAGAGAGAGAGAGAGAGAGAGAGAGAGAGAGAGAGAGACCAGAAATAAATAGACTTCAGAAAGGGAGAATAAATTAAGATACCCCTTGTAACTAAAAAGGAAAAAAAAAACTTACCTAGTTCTTTCCCTTTTTCCTCCCTTTTTTCCCTTCTTTTTCTTCTTTGCATGCGAGAGAAGAGAAACGCTAGAAATTTCAGCTGAATATTGACGTAATAAGAACGAGGAAACTTAATGTGGGCTGGGAAAGAACAAGGAGGGGGAGAGGAAAAAGAGGAAAAGTGTGATGATACATTCCTGCAACACCGTGCGTAGATTTTGATGGTGATGATAATGAGAGCGATGATCATAACAATACCAAGAACAGCAGTGGCGAGGGTGATGATGATGGTGACAGTCTTGGTGGTGATGTGATGATAATGATGATAGTGGTGGTAGTGGTGGTGAAGATAGTAGTAATAATAATAATAATAATAATAATAATAATAATAATAATAATAAGAAGAAGAAGAAGAAGAAACATTAACAACAGGAATAATAACAACAACAACAACAACAATAATATTAATAAGAAGGACAATAAACTAGATAAACAGCAACAGGAACAAGAAAGAATGAAAAAAAAGA
>NC_087187.1:3687500-3692500 GCF_035594125.1 Scylla paramamosain
TGTATTTCAGAGGGAAGTTGTGTTAAGTTTGTGTTAATACGAAAAAAAAGTGTATTAGTTCTAGTTATTTATTTATTTTATTTTTTTTATTTTCTCTATTTATAGGAATATGTTTTGATCGCCATGGTGTGTTTGGATTTCGTGTCTTTTGTGCGTGTTTCTTTAATATTTGCGTGTGTTCAGCGTTAGGTGCGTGCATTACCTGCGTGTGTTTATCACTTGCGTGCGTGTAACATTTCATTGCTTGTAACATTAAATTCTAACTAATATCTGCATCCGTTTAATGTTCGCCCGCATTTATAACTCCCCTCCCTGTAACATTCACGTGTGTCTGGTAATTGCGTGCATCAGTCACTTCTCAGCGTGTAACATTTCCGTGCATCTAACCTTTCCTACCGTATCATATCTACTTCAGTGTAAGAATTGCGTGCACCTTAAATTTCCTTGCGTGTATCGTTCTCGTGGATCTGATATTTCCATATTTCCTACTGTGCCGTCTCTGCTTGTGTGTAATTGTGCGTGAAAGTAACATCTGTGTGTGTTTATATTTCCGTGCGTGTAATGTGTTCCTGAGAGTAAGATTTGTGTGTGACATGCGCCTGTGTGTGTCATTAGGCAACACCTGGTGGGGGAAAACGACCGGCTCAGGTGTTTAGAGAACCGGTCCGTGACAAATGATGCAGAAAGGTGTACTATGCGGTGATCTGGGGGAGAGAGAGAGAGAGAAAGAGAGACAGAGACAGAGAGAGAGAGGGAGAGTATGTATGTATGTATGTGTGACAAAACCCTGAAAAAAAAAGGTGGATGTAAAAAAAAAAGGAAAAATAAAAAAAAGGTCACAAAAAAAACGTTAAAAAGAAAACAAAAAAGGTGGAGAGAGGGGAAAAGGGGAGGGGAGGGGAGGGGAGGGGAGGGGGAGAGGGGAGAGGGGGAGAAACTCGTGCTAGCTGAGAATTCCTGTGCCAATGTTCGTCGGATATTACAATGATTAGAATTCCTTACATACCTGGAGTGCAAAAATCCCTCACCTGCATTCTCTCTCTCTCTCTCTCTCTCTCTCTCTCTCTCTCTCTCTCTCTCTCTCTCTCTCTCTCTCTCTCTCTCTCTCTCTCTCTCTAGATTACAGTATTTCTTTCACTTTTATTTTCCTTTGCTTTCTTCGCTTTTTTCTCTTTTATATGTGATTTGGTTAACTCTCTCTCTCTCTCTCTCTCTCTCTCTCTCTCTCTCTCTCTCTCTCTCTCTCTCTCTCTCTCTCTCTCTCTCTCTCTCTCTCTCTCTCTCTCTCTCTCTCTCTCGTTTGTTTCATTTCGTCTATGTTCCTTTTTTTATCTGTTTATCTTATGTGTGGTGAAATAGAGGAAGAAAGGGGGAGGGGCATGGCTTGTGTGTGTGTGTGTGTGTGTGTGTGTGTGTGTGTGTGTGTGTGTGTGTGTGTGTGTGTGTTTATGTGTGTGTGTGTGTGTGCGCATGTGCATTCTCACACCTGTATGTACTGTAAGCTAATAACACACACACACACACACACACCACTAAACAGATACAAACACTAGTCATTACCGTTTTTTTATCTCCGTTTTCTATGCATATATAAAACATCATAAATAACACACGGAAGCAAAGAGTCATAGGGATACGAACCAGGGGCGCCAGTGTCCCGTGCAAGAGTGTTAACCGTGAAGCCACAGAGGGAGGGAGTGCTCAGGTGTTGGTGAGTGAGAGAAGAACAAGAACATAAATGAGAATGACATGAATTGCGATAAGAGGAATAAGAAAGGTAGTAATGGTGGTGGTGGTAGTAGTAGTAGTAGTAGTAGTAGTAGTAGTAGTAGTTGTTGTTGTTGTTGTTGTTGTTGTTGTTGTTGTTGTTGTAATAGTAGTAGTAGCGCTGGTACAACAACAACTACTACTACTACTACTACTACTACTACTACTACTACTACTACTACTACTACTACTACTACTACTACTACTACTACTACTACCACTAATGATATTAATGAGAGTAAAAAGTAAAAAAAAAAAGAGTATAAACACCTTTTCTTTTTTTTTTTTTTTTTTTTATTCCGAAATCATCTGTGCAAGACGACCACAGGACTCACATGTGTAAATGGATCAGGCAAGATATATATTTAAGAGAGAGAGAGAGAGAGAGAGAGAGAGAGAGAGAGAGAGAGAGAGAGAGAGAGAGAGAGAGAGAGAGAGAGAGAGAGAGAGAGAGAGAGAGAGACCTCAAATCCAGACAGATAGAGAACCAGATATATACAGACGTACAGGTTGTTACAGATGTGGACAGATGAGCACCGCCACTCCCCTTAACTTTTAGCCAGGTGTGGTGCGTCCCTCCCTCGCCTCACCTTACCTACACACCTGAGAAAAAAATATAGCACCACGCGATACACCTGCTGGCGGCACACCTGTTGGCGGCACACTGTATGTCCTAGTCACTTTTCCACACATTGCAGGGATTCGAAAGAGGCTCTCGTGCAAGGAGTTTATCAGTGAGCCACCTAAATTTCACTCATTAGACCATTGTGAAGTGCTGGTTAAGTGTTTATTGGTATATTTCATACAGGGACTGCCACGTGTAAGCCTGGTCGCTTCTTGCAGCTTCCCTTTTTTTTTTAATGTTGTTCTTATATAAATGCGATGTGTTTTTTTGTTCATGTGGTTGTTAAGGGGCTCGAACGCGTGGTCTTCAGCTCGTTAAGTAAGTATTTCACCGGCGAGCAGCTTAACTTGTCAGGATATCGTAGTAATTGTTGATTATTGAGTGACAAGAAGAGGAACAACGATTAGGTGTTAGTATGATCACTGTAAAGAAAAAAAAATACGTAAAATACAATAGCACTTTACACTCACTTATGGGTAATACCACTTAACACACTTATTTAAGGCTGAAAGTACCGCTGCAGTGTCGCTAAAGTACCGATAATACTTATATTGCCACACTTACACAGCACAGTATTGAAGCTAAGTAACAATTCAATTCTTCACCTTATAAGTGCAATGCTATTAACATTACGAGTCCATCCCAGAGACCTGAGTGTTGCCTTGAAAGTGTAGTGGACGTAATGATGTGCAACGATGTGTAGTAATGTGTAATTGTAAACCCCAAGATGATACCAAGTCTGTTTCATTATGTAACACTTCTTTTTTCTTTCCTTCTTTTTTTCTTATGTGTTACGCAAGCTGACCAGGAAAAAGAGAGAGAGAGAAGAGGAGTGAAGCAAAGGAAAAAACCGCTAATTTCCTGCATCCCTCCTCTTGCCTTTCATTACCTTTCATCTTCCTCAGTCCCCGGCACACGTCACTTTGCACTCACTGACAGGTAATTCAACACACCTGCTCAATCTTGCACTCCTCTGCTATGTAAACAAACTAAATACTTTCATAACTATAATTCAACAAGAACTTCATAACTATAATGTAACTCTATTTTTATAACTATAACTTCATAACTGTATTTAACTTCATAACTCCAATTTGACCTGTATTTCTTAGCTATAATGCCACTAGAACTTGATAACTATAATCTACCTATAATTTCATAACTAATTTAACTAACTTGGTAACTAATTTAACCGTAACTTTATAATTCTCAGTGTCGTTTACATCCTTTCACTATCTCCGCCAGTTTCCCACGCTACAAGACCACTAAGTAATATATGCAGTTTAAAACATATATTTCTTTAACTAGTCATTGTAAATCGAGTGTTTATCTCTTTCACCTTCTCAGTGTCTCTTGTTTTCTCCTGATATCTCGCCACGCACGTAGGTATGATACAATTCAACAGTTTTTTTTTTTTTTTTTTTTTTTTTTTCTCCTGTATCAGTTTGGTTTGGTAATAATTTGTATCGACACACCTTCACCTCCTCACCTGTGTGTCTAATTAAGGTATGCCCAAGGTAGACTTTCTACGTGTGTGTGTGTGTGTGTGTGTGTGTGTGTGTTTTGTGACTTTATTTGGCGCTTTTCTTTTGTTTCTTTGTATTCATTGTTTTATTTCCACTAATAATTATTGTTCATTTTTTCACATTTCTCTCTCTATTTTATAATTCGTAAGTTTTTTTTTATTATTATTACTTTTCAGTGATAAAAGTTGTAAATTTTGTCTACTACTACTACTACTACTACTACTACTACTACTACTACTACTACTACTACTACTACTACTACTACTACTTCTACTACTACTACTAGAACGTGTGTGTGTGTGTGTGTGTGTATTTGCGAGGCGTGTGCGTGCGTGCGTGCATGCGTGCATCTACTTAGGTTGTCTCCCTCACCTCAAACTGCATTAAAAAAATAAATGAATAAATAAACAAATAAATAAATAAATAAATAAAAGTGAAAAAAAGTACAAAAACCATTGATATATATACATAAAAAAAATCCAGTTCTTTGCTTTATAATTCCACATGCGAATCTTCGAGGCAGTATTTTCCTCCATTATCACGTATACTTTCCTTGTTCTTGTTTTCCTTTTTTTTTTATATATATTTTTCCTTTTTTTTCCATGTGATTTACCAGGTGTCAGTATCACATCAATATGTAAATCAGAGGAGAAGAGCAGAGAAGAGAAACGAGTGTTGGTCCTTGCACTGGTGTCCTTCTGTCTGGCTGTCCGACACGTCCCTTCTTCATCCTCTTACTCCAATACACACCATTTCACAACAGCAGACATGATACAAGATTTTTAACACTTTCCCTGCTGTATGACATGTTTTCCCTAATAACTCGCCACTCTACGAAGGAAAGAAGGAAAAGATACATACTTAGATAATTGAATAAAGAAGTATTGTATTTAAATGGATCGATAGACAGGCAGACGGACAAATAGATACATAGATAGATAGAAATGAGTACATGGGAATTTGATAGGCAAGAATGAAAAGGAAAAAAAAACACAGGAAGAAAAATAATTAAAACACAAGGCTAATAGAACACAAAAAATCAAAACAAAACAAGAGAGAGAAGAAAAAAAAAGAAAAGTAGG
>NC_087187.1:3700000-3705000 GCF_035594125.1 Scylla paramamosain
CCCTCTAAAAATAAATAAACAAATCGTCCCGAGAAAAAAAAAAAAAGTGAGGAAAAATCCAGAGGAAAAAGTTAAAAGAGCTGCGTATTATTTTGAAACTTTAAGAATTAGAGAAAAGTAAAGGTGGAAAAGAATGGAAAGTATGAGGAAAAGAATGATAAACTGTATGGTTGTTAGAGAGAGAGAGAGAGAGAGAGAGAGAGAGAGAGAGAGAGAGAGAGAGAGAGAGAGAGAGAGAGAGAGAGAGAGAGAGAGGGAGTCAACCGTTTAAATATTTACGATACTGTATCGAAGGCTAATCAATCATTTAATTAAGTAATCAAGCAAACAATTAATTTTATCAATCAGTACAAAACACACACACACACACACACACACACACACACACACACACACACACACACACACACACACACACACACACACACACACACACACACACACACACACAAATCAACAAGAAACACGCAAAAGATGATAGAAAAAATTATATAGCTACATATATATATTAAGAAGGACACAGACAAATGCAAGAATAAAAAAAACACACAGACAACTACAAGAGAAAGTAAGAAAATATGAAAAAAAGAAAAACTTAGATAAAAAGCCATGAAGAAATAGACAAAAAATGTGAAGCAAATTAAAACAAACAAACAAACAAACAAACACAAACAAACAAAAGAAAAAAACTTAAAAAAAACAAGACGAAAACAAAAACAGACAACAAAAAAAAGACAAACGAAAAACAAAAAGATGAAAACAATAACAGCAACACGAACAAAAACAAAACACACAACACACAAAACAAAACACAAACAAGAATCAAAACAAGAACCGCTGGAAAAAAAAACACACAAACAAAAACAAAAAAAAAAATCACGTCGGAAAGAAAGAGATACAAGATTATGACGAGAGTGAAACTGGAAGTGAAACACGGTGAGTGATTGTGGTTGAGGCCTGAGTCTTGATGATGACAGTGGTGGTGGTGGTGGTGGTGGTGGTGGTGGTGGTGGTGGTGGAGTGTTGTGGCTGAGTCATTACTGCCAGACCCATCCATCTCTTCCTTGAGGGGACGGCACCGAGAGAGAGAGAGAGAGAGAGAGAGAGAGAGAGAGAGAGAGAGAGAGAGAGAGAGAGAGAGAGAGAGGGTGATGAGAACAACCTGTCGATTTCGCTGACGGCGTGGCTGACGAAGGTACACACACACACACACACACACACACACACACACACACACACACACACACACACACACACACACACACACACACACACACACACACACACACACTAAACTCACACGCACATATAAAAATACTTCCTTTTACTTATGGCCTCTCTCTCTCTCTCTCTCTCTCTCTCTCTCTCTCTCTCTCTCTCTCTCTCCTCTCTCTCTCTCTCTCCTCTCTCTCTCTCTCTCTCTCTCTCTCTCTCTCTCTCTTCTTTATCTAGGTTTTCTTATTGTTATTCTGCTTCCTGTCATTATCCTCCACTCACAAGGACGAAGAGTTTACGTGTTTGATACGTGTTTCTATTTTTAGTGTCATGTCCGTGATTTCTTTGTTTTGTTCTACTTTGTTTTGTTGTTGTTTTTTTTTCTTACTTTTTTTTTGTTCTTCGTTTTCTGTTTTTTCTGTTTTTTTTTGGGGGGGTGGGTATGGGAGTGGAAGGATTTGGTTTTCTTGTTTTTTTTCTTCTTTGTTGTTTTTTGTCTATTTTCGTGACTTTTTTTTGTTTTGTTTCCTTTTTACGTTTTTTTTTAAGTGTTTTTGTTTTGTTTTGTTTTGTTTCTCCGGTTTATATTGGGGTGTTTTTTATTCATTTATTTATTTTTTTTTGTTCGTCACTTTTTATTGTTTTTTTTTTTTTTCCCTTTTCCTTTTCATTTGTATTCATTTGGCTTAAGTAATTTTTGTAAGACTTGAAAATTTTCTTTGTATTTTTTGGGTTCAAGTAACTTTTTTATTTATTTATTTTTTGCCGATAAGTCGTTGTTTTATTTCGTTTTCACATTTACTTTTTTTTTTCGAACAAGCACAACATATTTTCAGGCTTAATATTTCCTTGCATTAATTATTTCCATCTCTTTCTCACTTACTTCCTCTTCTACTTTTCGTCTTTTCATCACAACCGCGACGTATTTTTCTTTTTTGTCTGTTTTTTCTTAATTTTTGCATTTTTATCCTTCACTTAACATCAGCACTTTTTTCATTTCATTTTTTTTTTTTATCACACCGGTGGAATGAAAGCAACACACTTCCTTTCATTGTGTTGCAGTGTGTTGCCTAAGATTGTCAAGACACTCAGGAACACGCCGTAGGGTTTTGTGTGTGTGTGTGTGTGTGTGTGTGTGTGTTGTTGTTGTTGTTGTTGTTGTTGTCGTTGTTGTTGTTGTTGTCGTTGTTGTTGTTGTTGTTATTGCTGTGTTGCTGAAAACTTTACCGATCCAACGATAAATAAGAAAGAAAACTAAACAATTCGTAAAAAAATATATAGATAAATAGTTAAATAGATATGTGATCGGTTAGGTTAGGTTTAGTTAGGTCAGGTTATGTTAGGTTTAGTCAGGTCAGGTTAGGTCACATCTTTTATGGTCTAGAGCCAGCGAAGGAAAAAAAAAAGATTCACGCAGCCAGGTTAGATTAATTTTGTTTCGGTTTAGTTAGGTCAGGTCAGGTCACATACACTGTAGCCCCACGAAGAAGAAGAAGAAGAAAAAAAAATTCACTCGCTAGCACAAAAAACAAACAAACAAACAAAAAAAAAACACACATTACGTACAAATTAAGTTATGCTCGGTTAGGTCAGTTCAGGTTATGTTACGTTAAGTTAGGTTAGATACGCCCAGCTCGTAACGAAGAAAAAACAAACAAACAAACAAACAAATTCCCCGCGGTACCACAAAAACATCATACAAAGCAAGTTACAGGTACACATACGCGGATGATAAACGCATCACTGTACCACGAAACACGGTACAGGTAAACTCAACCAAAAACGAAAGGGTTACAAAATACAGCTAGAAATAGAGACAGGTAAGTGAAAAACAGGTAAACACTAACTTATCTATTTAAAACTCGCGGTAACTAGCCATTGCTCAGAGACAGGTAGCGGTGAAGTGAGAGCGGTCTACAGAGTGAGAGAGGGAGAGCGCGGGTGAGAGAGAGAGAGAGAGAGAGGGAGAGGGAAGGAGGGCTAGAAAGACATACGCAAGTTGCTCTGGTATTCAAAACTTCTTACAGGTTAAGTAAGGATGAGGAAGAAGATAAGGAAGAGGAAGAGGAGGAGGAGGAGGAGGAAGAGAAGGAGGAGGAGGAGGACTAATAATCCAGCGCATTTTGGATTAAGTAAGGATGAAGAGGCAGAGGTAGATGAAGGAGGGGAAGAAGAAGAAGAAGAAGAAGAAGAAGAAGAAGAAGAAGAAGAAGAAGAAGAAGAAGAAGAAGAAGAAGAAGAAGAAAATAGAAAAGAGAGAAACATAATAATAAAAAATAGAGAAAAGAAAAGAACAATAAGAACAAGAACATGAAAAGAAAAAAAGACAGGAAGAAGGACAACAACAACAACAACAACAACAACAACAACAACAACAACAACAAAAACACAAACTAAACCACTCACACCTCTCACTTACCACCCAACCACTCCCTCTCACTTCCTCTCACCCCCTCTCCCTCTCACTTTTCTCCTTAAGTGACCAAATAAACCCACTGATTTTTGCCGACCGTTCCTGAAGCCACAGTATCTACTTCGCGTCGCTAAAACACCACTAGGGGGCGTCGTAACCCTTATAGAACGCCCCCAGGCAAAGCGCGGCGCCCCCTCAGCCACTAGGCAACTCCGGGACAGTGGCACCCTCGCTGGCACCCCTTGGCACTGTCTTGGCACTGTTATTGCGTAAAGAAGAATGCCTTGTTTAGTTTCTCCGATTTGTGAGAGTGAGAGAGGGTTAGGGAGGGATAGGGTGGTTGGGGTGGGTTGAGAGAGAGAGAGAGAGAGAGAGAGAGAGAGAGAGAGAGAGAGAGAGAGAGAGAGAGAGAGAGGAAGGCGAACAGCATCTATTGATCAACGGTGCCTGGTTGACGAACCGCCTCCAGCCTCTCTCTCTCTCTCTCTCTCTCTCTCTCTCTCTCTCTCTCTCTCTCTCTCTCTCTCTCACTCTCACTCTACAATTTCCGTACACATATAAAACTAAACATCGTCATTTTATACCCTCCTCCTCCTCCTCCTCCTTCTCCTCCTTCTCCTCCTCCTCCTCCTCCCTCCTGCTTCTCCTTCTCCTTCTCCTGTAAGTCTTCAAGATACGCGGGGTTTCTCTACAGGGGCGGGGGAAGTCGGGGCGGGGCGGGGCGGGGGAGGGAAGAGGGTCGTAATGATGTGCTAATTTCCCTGGATAATCACTGGAGGGCGGCAGTGACGTGCGGCGGGCGGGTGAAGACGTGGCTCCTCTCCCCTGCTTAATGATTCCACGAGGAGGAGGAAGAGGAGGAGGAGGAGGAGGAGGAGGAGGAGGGAGTGGTGATTGGTGGTGAGGGTGTTAATTGTGGTTGTGGTGGTGGTGGTGGTTGTGTGGTTAGGTTTGTTTTAGTGATTTCGTCTTTTCTTTCGTCTTTTCGTTTTTGTTTTGTTTATTGTTATTATTGTTTTGTTTGGCTTTTTATTTATTGTTTTTTTTTGTGTTGATTTTTCTTTTTGTTTGTTTTTTTTTTCGTTCTGATTTTATTGTTTTTTTTTGTTTTTTTTTGTTTGTGTTCATTTATCTTTCGCTTTTTTGTGTATTCGTGACGTTATTTTTGTATTTATTTATTGTGTTTTTTTTTTTCAGCTATCTCGTTCATTCCGTGTTTAATTTGCCCCCTTTTTTTTTTTCATTTAATCTGTATCTATTTCATCCATTCCTCAATTCATTCGTGTCTCAAAAAAAAAAATAAAAATAAATAAATAAAATAATACGCCGCTTATCTATTTATTCATTCATTTATTCATTTATCTATTCATCC
>NC_087187.1:3717500-3722500 GCF_035594125.1 Scylla paramamosain
TGGCTAAGTCTAAAAGAACGATACGAATGAAGGAGGAATAAAGAAGATAAATAGATAATAAAACATTAAAAAAAAAATCAGCGTAGAAAAGAAAATGATGTTTATGAGTGTAAAAAGAAAAAAAAACGAGGAAAATTAGTTAAAAAATGTGAAAAGAAGACAAAAAGAAAGGAAGAAAACAGTCAAAAAATAAAAAGACGATAACACGAAGATTAAAGAAAAATAAAGAAAGATTAAAGAAACCACAATCTTTAGCTTAAAATTATACTAAGTGAATGGAAATTATGATTGTAAAAACGTCTCTGTGTGTGTGTGTGTGTGTGTGTGTGTGTGTGTGTGTGTGTGTGTGTGTGTGTGTGTGTGTGTGTGTGTGTGTTTATCTTTCAAAGGAATGCCCTGCAGAATGAAAGGAATTGTTATACTAAAGAAAATGTCACGCCGGGATGGTTTTATGGCGGTGTTGTGGTGTCCTTAAGGCTTTTTGTCCTCCTCCTCCTCCTATTCCTCCTCCTCCTCCTCCTCTTTCTTCTTGTGTCGTTCTTTATGGTCCTCCTCTGTTGGCTTTTGTTTGTGTCCTCGTGTGTTGTGGTTTTGTTTTTGTCCGTGTTCTTTGTTCTTTGTTTTGTGGTGTACCGAAGGGGTTAGTGTTTGGGCCTTCTCTGTTTTGTTTTGTTTGTTTATTTTGTGTTTTTCGTTTGTTGCCTTTTGGTTCTTTTTTTTGTTTTGTTTTGTTTATTTTTATTTCTTATGTTCGACCTTTTTTTTATTCTTTGTTGATTTTTTAAAATTTTTATTTATTTATTTTTGTTTTGTTTTGTTTTGTTTTGTGTTTTATTACTTGACTTTCACATTCCGGTCTGGTTTCTTTCCATTCATTAAGTTCCATCTTCGTTTCTATTTTTTTTTATTTCCTTTGCTTTTTCTTTTTTTTACATAATGGTTTATCCGAGGTATATATTTTAAGTGTTATCTTCAGTTGTATAATTATCTCTATTGTTTTCTTTTTGTTCGTTTTTCTTTTTTTCGTGTGTTTTGATTTCCGTTTCCTGTGCATTTATTTAATATAGCGATCATTTTCTGTGCACTTCAATATATTACGAATCATTTTATGTGCATTTAATTACTAAGGAGACCGTTTTACTTGCATTTATTTGCCATATAGGAAGCGTTTTCTGTGCATTTGTATGTAATAGTAATAATTTTCTGTGCATTAAGATACATTAAGCTCCGTTTCTCGTACATTTAAATATATTAGGGATCTCAGGCACGAGGGTTTGAGGGTTTTAGGGGCACCATTCATTAAAAAAGGGGGGAGGGGGAGAGTGAATGGACGAGAAGTTATTAAAGTGAGCGAGGGAAAGAGACCGATCGATTACTTGTACTTGTTATTCAGGCGCTCCTCGTGACTCGTGTTGCTGTTATTGTTGTTGTTATCACACTTAACTGTTATTGATCTTACCCTTTGATTGCTAATGGCCACACGACACTTGTTGCTGCGTTTCACTGACACTCGATGGTCCTGCTGTGAAGTGTGTATGCAGACAGATAAACGTTGAGTATGTGGTGGCTGCTATTTTTGTGGCCTCTGGTGTGTTTTGAAGTGAAGAGACGTGTGTGTGTGTGTGTGTGTGTGTGTGTGTGTGTGTGTGTGTGTTTCAAGGTTTTTGGTGTGTTGCTTTTAGTTTTTACAGGGTTCAGTTGAGGTTACTGGTGTTCTTAAAGGTGGTTTTGTGACTATAGCGTCTGTTCGTAAAGGATTCTGTGCCATCAGGGTGAAAAGCTTAATTAGTTTGTCTCGTCTCAACGTTCAAGAGATTTTTTGTGAAGATTATTGGCGTTTTTATGGTGCTTTTGTGATTTCAGTGATAGTTTATGAATGATTTCGTACAAATAATGACAACAACTCAAGCGTTTCGTCGTATGTCATCTTTTAACACGGTTTAGTGAAGATTATTACAGTTTTTAAAGGTGTTTTCATGATTCCAGTAATAATTCATGAAGGATTCTTAAAGCTAGTGACCAGAATGGTTTATTTTTTACCTATGAAATCTTTAAAACAACCAGCAAACAGTTTGATTTGTGCTGTCATTTATTTTGCGGCCCGCGGTGTGTTTTGAAATGAAGGGACGTGTTATGAAAGGTCTCAGTGTCTTGTGATGACTTCTAGCTGGCATTAGTGAAGGTCATTCCTGTTTTTAAAGGTGTTTTGTGTGACTCGAGTTTGTGACGGATTCTGTTAACGTGTTTCGGTGGCTTGTCTTGACGCGTACCAGGTTTTTGTGAAGGCTGTTCGTTTTGAAAGCTAGTTCTGTGATTCTGGTGATAGTTTATGAAGGATCTTGCACCGCCAGTGACCCTAGATGACTTTTTGTACCGGAGGAATATTTAAACACAGGCAGTGAATGGTGTGTCTTGCGGTGTGACACTGCGCGGCCTGCGGTGTGTCTTGAAGTGAAGCACCGCGTTCGGAAAGGCTTTAGCGTCTTCCTTCAACTGTCAACAGGCCTTAGTGAATGTTATTGATGTATTCAGAGCTGTTTATGTATTCTACTGGCTGTTTATTAAGATTCTACACCTTGAGTTAGGAAAGAGTAAGCGTTTAGAGTCTTAATTCTCAACAGATTTCAGTGAATGTTATTGCGGTTTTCAAGGATGTTTTTTTTTTTTTGTGGTTTTGGTGTTTGTTTATAAATCATTTTGTATTGTCAGTGAGAAAAAGCTTAATTGTCTCCTTGTTTCATCTCGATAGTGAGCTGGAGTGAACGATACTGTTTACAAAGGGGTTTTCATGATTTCAGTGGTAGTTTGTGAAGGAGTTTGCGCCGTCAGTGGGCAAGAGCTCAATCGCTCCCGCTTATCTTAAAGTTTAGCAGGTTGCAGTGAACGTAGCGAGTGTGTCTTAAGGTGTTTCTGTGCTCCTAATGGTAGCTCGCGAAGAATTGTGCAACGTCAGTGAGTAAAAAAGATTCGTTTCGTCAGAGAGAGAGAGAGAGAGAGAGAGAGAGAGAGAGAGAGAGAGAGAGAGAGAGAGAGAGAGAGAGAGAGGTAAATATCTCACCCTAAAACTATAGAATATACATAAAAAAAAAGAGTTATTCAGTTTAGTTTCAGTCTTGTTGCTCGTCTACTGAAAGAAATCTGGAAGCCTTACCTGTGTGACTAATTAGCCTCACATACCTGCCACCTGTACTGCTGCTTACCTGCGAAACACTTAATTACAGATGGATGTACAGGTGGCTTTATTAATTAACTGACTGCATGGGGGCTCATTTTTTATTATTCATTCATTTATTTATTCATCCTCGTGTGTGTGTGCGTGTGTGTGTCAAGAGTGGCTTTCATCTATATTAATTACCATCTTTCTTTTTTTCTCCTTTTTTTTTCTTTCTTTTTCGTTCGACTTCATTCATAAGATAGATTTATTAGTCAAGGTCTTGCTTCTTAACATGTGACTTATGGGGGTTGATGTTTCAAGCAATCAGTGTGGTTTTTTGTCAGAGGAGGGAGGGAGGGAGGGAGGGAGGGGTGGGGGAAAGGGAAGGGAGAAGGTCGTTGGGGTGTGTGGCAAGTGTGAGGAGGGGGCCAGAAGTAATGGGTGGAAAATGAGAGAGAGAGAGAGAGAGAGAGAGAGAGAGAGAGAGAGAGAGAGAGAGAGAGAGAGAGAGAGAGAGAGAGAGAGAGAGAGAGAGAGAGAGAGAGAGAGAGCATAACTTTTAGTACAACTCGTTATTTTAAAGAGTTTATGTTTCTGAATGTGAATTGTGCATGTGTGGCTCATCTACTGACTGACTGATTATCTGACTGACTGACTGACTGACTGGCTGGCTGGCTGGCTGGCTGGCTGGATGGATGGATGGATGGCGAGTTACGTCTTTATTTAGCGGCAATTCACGACCTTAACTCAATGAATTAACCGAGTGACGTAAACCAAGTGACTTACTGTTTTCTGACTTTCTGATTCGCTTGTACTTATAGAAATTGTGTTTTTTGCATACAAGTGAGCCGATTGTGTCCCGTAATTCCGTGTTTATGAGTGAGCCGAGTAACTCTTTCGCTTTGTTTACGAGTGAGCCGAGTAACTCTTTCACTTTGTTTACGAGTGAGCCGAGTGTCGCTTTTACTATGTTTACGAGTGAGCCGAGTATCATTTCTGTTGCGTCTATGAGTGAGCCGAATGTCGCTTTCAGTTTCTTTACGAGTGAGCCGAGTAACTCTTTCACAGTGTTTATGAATGAGCCAAATAACCCTTGCAGTTTATTTACAAGTGAGCCGAGTAACTCTTTCACTATGTTTATGAGTGAGCCTAGTAACTCTTTCTCATTGTTTACAAGTGAGCCGAGTACCACCTGACTCACTGCCGACTCCTGAGTATAGAAATGATATCTTTACGAGTGGGCCGGGTATCTCCTGCAAGCGGAAGTGGTGTATATTTACAAGTGCGCCGAGTAACGCTTCATTGATTACCGCCTTCTACAAGTGGGAGATTTGTTTATAAATGCGCCGAGTGTAGCCTGACTTGCTGATTGGCTCTTGCAGGTGGAAATCTAATGTATTCAAGTAAGAAGAGTATAGCTTTACTCTGTAACTGATGCGCTTGTACTGAATGACGATAAATATTCCTACTTATTGCTTCCTTGTGCAGGTGTGACTTAGAGGCGACATTACCTTTACCTGTATTACTGCGTGTGTGTGTGTGTGTGTGTGGCTTAAAGGTGCCTGCGGTAAAGGCTTGCAACACCTGTCTCTCTACGTGTTGCGGTGACGTGGAGCGTTGTGTGTTGTGGTGTTGTGTGGTGATGTGTGTTGTGTTGTAGAGTTAAACTTTATATTGATTACTTCCGTTCAGTGTTGCGCCTCGTAGTGTTGATTGATCGATTTGAGTTGATTCGCCGCAAGACTGAGGTCATATGGCGCCGCTTTAATTAAAGGGATCTGTTTTTTTTTCTGGAAAGTTTGTGTTGCTTTTCATTATCTATCTTTTTTTTTTTTTTATGGGGAGA
>NC_087187.1:3740000-3742500 GCF_035594125.1 Scylla paramamosain
GGAAAAAAAAATAATATAGATGACACCAAGGGAAAAAAAAATAAGAGAAAAAAAGAAAGACGCAAAAGAAGAGGAAGATCGAGAGAGAGAGAGAGAGAAAAAAAGAGGAGGAGGAGGAGGAGGAGAAAGAGAAAGTCATGACTCAACACTCAAGATGTGGTTGTACCTTCCCTCCACTCCTTCCCTCCACCCCTCCACCCTTCCCTCCACCCACCCCCTCCATCACCCATACACTAGACAACAAGGGCAGCGGATATGGGAGGGAATGGAGAGAACGAGAGGTAAGGGACAAGAGGAGGGAGGGAGGGAGGGAAGGAGGGAGGAAGAGAGGGAGGGAGGAAAGTCGCGTGCCAGAGGTAGGGCGCGGTGACTGTTGGAGGGAAGGGAGGGAGGGAGGGAAGGAAGAGGAAATGCATGGAGAGAGAGAGAGAGAGAGAGAGAGAGAGAGAGAGAGAGAGAGAGAGAGAGAGAGAGAGAGAGAGAGAGAGAGTATATTTATTGCTCGACGAAATGTTACAAAGAATAAAAGGAAAGAAGGAGGGAAGGAAGGAAGGAAGGAAGGAAGGAAGGAAGGAGGAATTTCAAGGAGAGAAGGGAGGAAGGAAAGAAGGAAGGAAGGAAGGAAGGAAGGAAGGAAGGAATAGAGAACTGAAGGTAAGGATGGAGGAAGAAAGAGAAGGAAGGACAGACGGAAGGAAGAAGGAAGGAAGGAAGGAAGGAAGGAAGGAAGGAAGGAGAGAAGAAGAATATAAATGAATGGAATGAATGAAGAAGTAAGAAGGAGTTTCTCAGATAAGTCCTTTCTTCTCCTTCCCTCCTCCACCTTCTCTCCCTCCCTTCTCCACCTACTCTCCTTTCCTCCTCCATCTTCTCTCCCTCCCTCTTCCACCTAAATATCATCTCCCTCCACTTTTCTTCCACTTTTCCACCAGTTTTCTCCTCCATCATTCCTTCCACTTCCTTGCCCGCCCACTCCACCCACAGCCCTCCACCTCCAGCTCCACCTCCACCCACGCCCACCCAGACACTGCCGCGCTGGTCTGTGGGCGGGAAAAGCATTCTTGATTCGCCTCACGTGGGCGTCTCCCCTCTCCCCACGCCCACGCCCACAGACACGCCCATAGACAACCCCCATTTCGCCCATACACACACACTCTCTCTCTCTCTCTCTCTCTCTCTCTCTCTCTCTCTCTCTCTCTCTCTCTCTCTCTCTCTCTCTCTCTCTCTCTCTCTCTCTCTCACTGCCTGCTGTTATGAATTGCCAGCCCCAGGAGAGGAGGAGGAGGAGGAGGAGGAGGAGGAGGAGGAGGAGGAGGAGGAGGAGGAGGAGCGGCGAGAGCAAAAGTGGAAGGTAATGTTTTGAAGAGAAAAATATAAGGATTGTGGGTTTTCTGGTGGAGGAGGAGGAGGAGGAGGAGGAGGAGGAGGAGGAGGAGGAGGAGGAGGAGGAGGAGGAGGAGGAGGAGGAGGAGGAAATAAGTGGGTAGTGAGTGCGGCTAAGTAACTGGACAGGGTAACACGTCACGTACACACACACACACACACACACACACACACACACACACACACACACACACACACACACACACACACACACACAGAGAGAGAGAGAGAGAGAGAGAGAGAGAGAGAGAGAGAGAGAGAGAGAGAGAGAGAGAGAGAGAGAGAGAGAGAGAGAGAGAGAGAGAGAGAGAGAGAGAGAGAGAAATTAATACGTTTTTAGACAATATTTTTTATTAATTTTTCTATATATTTTTTTTTCTCCTGCTTTTTCCTCCTCCTCCTCCTCCTCTTCCTCCTCCTCCTCTTCCTCCTCCTCTTCCTCCTCCTCCACACCTCGCAGGGCAGATGTGTTCCTGACTAACACCTGTACACAACCTAAACCTCCACACCTGTCCTCCTCCTCCTCCTCCTCCTCCTCCTCCTCCTCCTCCTCTCCCTCTCATTGACGCATCTATAAAATGATATATTTAATTACTCACATCTGGATTGGGCCGGAGAAAACGTGACATTTGTACCTCTCATAGCAGCGATAGTAGTAGTAGTAGTAGTAGTAGTAGTAGTAGTAGTAGTAGTAGTAGTAGTAGTAGTTGTTGTTGTTGCTGTTGTTGTTATTCATTATTATTTTTTTTTTAGTTTATATCATCATTCTTCTTCTAATCATCTTGTTCTTTATCCTTCTTCTCTCTCTTCTCCTCCTCTTCCTCTTCCTCTTCCTCTTCTTCTTTCTGCATAAACTCTACATCATGAGCATCATTCCTCTTTGTCCTCTTCTTCCCTCTTCCTCTTACGGCTCTCTGTCACCTAATTCACACTCCTCCTCCTCCTCCTCCTCCTCCTCCTCCTCCTCCTCCTCCTCCTCCTCCTCCTCCTCCTCCTCCTCCTCCTCCTCCTCCTCCCTACCTCTAATGTACAATTCTCTTTTTCTTGTCATCTTTCTCGTACTCTTTGTGTGTGTGTGTGTGTGTGTGTGTGTGTGTGTGTGTGTGTGTGTGTGTGT
>NC_087187.1:3775000-3790000 GCF_035594125.1 Scylla paramamosain
GAGGAGGAGGAGGAGGAGGAGGAGGAGGAGAAGTCTGCAGACGAAAACCAGAAACCAGCATTGACTTACTAAAATTGAGAGAGAGAGAGAGAGAGAGAGAGAGAGAGAGAGAGAGAGAGAGAGAGAGAGAGAGAGAGAGAGAGAGAGAGAGAGAGAGAGAGAGGCCGGACACAGTACGAAAAATATGTGTGACAAATTATAAGGGGAATATGAGGGGAGGGAAGGGAAGGGAAGGGGAGAGGAGGGAGAGAGGAAGAGGGAGAGGAAGAGAGAGGAAGAGGAAGAGAGGAAGTGAAACATAAATGATAAAGATCAACACATAATTCTTCTCTTACACTTAATTTAACAACAACAACAACAACAACAACAAGAACAACAACAACAACTATTACCACAGTCACTACCACAACTGCCATTATTACAACTGCATCAAAGAAGAAAATAGTAGTAGTAGTAGTAGTAGTGGTAGTAGTAGTAGTAGTAGTAACAACAACAATAATAACAACAATAATAATAATAATAATGATAATAATAATAATAATAATAATAATAATAATAATAATAATTCATCTCTGTCACGTGATTGGCTGTCAGATTGTAAACATCAGCTGTCTGGACCAATCAAGTACGAGGCCTTCATCTTGACACATACCACCCCCCAACTCTCTCTCTCTCTCTCTCTCTCTCTCTCTCTCTCTCTCTCTCTCTCTCTCTCTCTCTCTCTCTCTCTCTCTCTCTCTCTCTCTCTGCCAGGCGTGAAAATCTTTTGTGCAGAGTTTAGTAGATTAAATTAAGGTCTGCCACCATCATCCGAGATCAGTGGTCTAGTTAGGAAGGGAGAGGGAGAGGGAGACGGGGAGGGAGAGGGAGAGGGGAAGGGAGAGGGAGAGGGAGAGCAAAAGTGGATTACTGATCATACCAAGACTAAGGTATGGATATTTAAACTCCCCCTTCCCTCTCTCTCTCTCTCTCTCTCTCTCTCTCTCTCTCTCTCTCTCTCTCTCTCTCTCTCTAATTAAAAAGGATTCAGTTTAGTGTTTTGGAATCAGTGTTCAATATCGTGTTTTTTTTTTCTTCTTTGTTTTCTTTGTTCTTTTGTTGTGTGTGTGTGTGTGTGTGTGTGTGTGTGTGTGTGTGTGTGTGTGTGTGTGTGTGTGTGTGTTCCTTTGTTTCCCTTTCTTTACTTTTATTGATGTGTTTGTTGTTGTTCCTCTTGTTGTTATTTTGTTATTTTTTTCTATATTTGTTTCTTTCCTTCTCTTCTCTTCATTTCCTTTCATTTCTTTTCTTTTGTTTGTTTGTTTGTTTATTTGTTTTTTCTCTACTACTACTACTACTACTACTACTACTACTACTACTACTACTACTACTACTACTACTACTACCACCACCACTACTACTACTACTACAATTGCTTCTTTTTCTTTTTCTTCTTCCTCTTCCTCCTCTTCTCCTGCTCTTCTTAATTTTTCATCACTTGTTTCCATTCCTTTCATCCTCCTCCTCCTCCTCCTCCTCCTCCTCCTCCTCCTCCTCCTCCTCCTCCTCCTCCTCCTCCTCCTACCCTTGCTATTATTCTTCCCTAAATCTTCTTTTCAGCTCATTAACAATAGAAACAAATGAACATCAACCTTCCATTGACGCGCCATTCAATCCTCTATATCAACTATTCAACTCACACTATAAGGCATTCAATTCCATTCACCGCGCTTATTGACGATTGAATCCTCCTTCTATTCCTCCTCCTCCTCCTCCTCCTCCTACTCCTCCTCCTCCTCCTTCTCCTCCTCCTCCTCCTCCTCCTGCGGCGTATAAGGGAAGGAATTTTAAAACACTCTTTCTTGAACCTCTATAAGTGAATGTATAGATGCCTGAATCGTCTTGTTTTTTGTTCTGTAGAGGATTGGATTGTGAAATATAAGTGATTGACTCCTGGATCCCTTATTTAAAAAGTATAGATCACTGAATCGTCTAAAACATCAATAAGCTCTTTAGAAAATGAAAAGAGAGTAAGTTATAGACTCTTGAATCCTCTAAAAATTGTATAGACACCTTGATCCTTTTGAAAATGTAAAAGGATCATCAAGTATAGACGCCTGAATACTCTGAAAAAAAATAAATAAACTCCATGACTGAAAAAAAAAAAACTATAGACTCTTGAATCCTGTAAAAAAATAAAATAAAACTATAGACACCTTGATCCTCTTAAAAATGTAAAAGAACCATCAAGTATAGACGCCTGAATACTCTGAAAAAAAAAAAAATAAATAAACTCCATGACTGAAAAAAAAAACTATAGACTCTTGAATCCTGTAAAAAAAAAAATAAAACTATAGACACCTTGATCCTCTTAAAAATGTAAAAGAACCATCAAGTATAGACGCCTGAATACTCTGAAAAAAATAAATAAATAAACTACATGACTGAAAAAAAAACTATAGACTCTTGAATCCCGTAAAAAAAATAAAACTATAGACACCTTGATCCTCTTAAAAATGTAAAAGAACCATCAAGTATAGACGCCTGGCTTGAAAGTCCCTATCAGTCCCTCCAGCCTCCGGATTTAAGAGAAGTGACAGTTGGAACATTTATAGTTTATAGATGACTGAAAGAGACAGAATTGGATACCTTTTTATGATTTTTTTTTCAATCCCCCTCTCTCTTTTTCCCTTCCTTTTCCCTCTCCCATCCTCTCTCTCTCTCTCTCCCTTTTTCTTTTCCCCTCCCTGGTAATCCCGTGAACTGACATACCCCCCTAAAATCCCTCCCTCTCTCCCTTTCTTTCTTCCTCTCCCTTTTTTTCGATTTTCTCTCCTTTCTTTATGTTCCTCCTTCGTTATCTCCTCCTTTTCTATCTTAGTCCTCTTTCCTTCTTATTCTTCCTTCATTTCTTCAGTAGGAGGAAGAATGTATATTGAAAAATTGAGGAAAATAGAAGATGATGAAGAAGAAGAAGGTGAAGGATTAAAAGTTGGAAAAAATAATATAGATTGAAGAGGAAAAGGGAAAGGAGGAAGAAGAGTATAAGGAGGAGGAGGAGGAGGAGGAGGAGGAGGAGGAGGAGGAGGAGGAGGAGGATACAGAATGATGAAAAGAACAAAGTAAAGAAAAAAGACAGGAAGAGGAAGAGGAGAAGGATTTTAAACAGACGAGTAGAAAGAAAAAAAAAACAAGAGGAGGAAAAGAATAAAGAGGAGAAACAGAAAAGAAAAGAAGATAAGAAAAAGGAAGAGTAGCATGATGAAAAGAAGGAAAAGAAGAAAAGAGATTGATAAAACAAGAACAAGAGAGTTAAAAAAAGAGGAAGAAGAAGAGGAGGAGAAGGAAGAAGAAGAAAAGGAGGAGGAGGAGAAGGAGGAGGAGGAAGAACATAAAAAAAAACAACGACAAGAAAACGAATAAAAAAAAACAAGACGGGAAAAATAATAATAATAAGAAGAGAAGAAGAAGAAGAAGAAGAAGAAGAAGAAGAAGAAGAAGAAGAGGAAGAAGATGATAAACAAAAACAACAACAACAACAACAAAGAATCACCATTAGGAAGAGATAAGGAAAACAAGAGGAAGAGAAGGAGGAAGAGGAAGAGAAAGAGGAGGAGGAGGAGGAGGAGGAGGAGGAGGAGGAGGAGGAGGAGGAACAAGACCCACTTCTCTCCAACTCAGACCTTCCATTTTTCATTCTTGAGTAGCGTAAAGCATTTTGGAGGGAGGGAGAGGGAGAGGGAGAGAGAGGGAGAGGAAGGGAAATGGAGAGAGGGAGAGAATGACTGCAAACGGAGGGAGAAAGAGAGAAAGTGAAGAGGAAAAGAGGAGAAATATCAGTTAGTAGAGAGAGAGAGAGAGAGAGAGAGAGAGAGAGAGAGAGAGAGAGAGAGAGAGAGAGAGAGAGAGAGAGAGAGAGAGAGATTTAAGACTAACAGACGAAAGTAGAGAAATTAAGAAAGAAAAATAAATATCTGATGTAGCCATTCAGAAAGAGAGAGAGAGAGAGAGAGAGAGAGAGAGAGAGAGAGAGAGAGAGAGAGAGAGAGAGAGAGAGAGAGAGAGAGAGTAATAAAGAGGGGTGTGGACGCGAGCTGTGGTATTATATCGCTCTTCATGCACCTCCTTCATCCTCCGCCTGTCAGTGAGAGGGGAGAGGGAGTGGGAGAGGGGAGAGGGGGTAACGAGGGGAGAGGCAGAGAGGGGAGAAAGAAAGAGGAAGAAAGGAAGGTTTAAACTGCTGCTGTTGTTGCTCTCTCTCTCTCTCTCTCTCTCTCTCTCTCTCTCTCTCTCTCTCTCTCTCTCTCTCTCTCTCTCTCTCTCTCTCTGAAATCACAATAGATGTTTTTTTATTTATTTTATGGTTTTGTTTTATTTATTTATTTATTTTTTGGTTTTGCGTGTGTTTGTGTGCGTCTCTCTCTCTCTCTCTCTCTCTCTCTCTCTCTCTCTCTCTCTCTCTCTCTCTCTCTCTCTCTCTCTCTCTCTCTCGGACAAAGATATCTCCCTCCCCCCTTCCAATTTGACATATTTTGACATCATGGGAGCCCTTCCTACTCTCCCCTCTCCCTCTCCCTCTCCCCTCTCCCACTCCCTCTCCCTCTTCCCTCTCCCTCGTTCGCCACAAAGTCAGTACAAATTTCCAGCAGTCCATCTTAATTATGAATTTTAATGGAAGCATAAACGTTGGTGATTGGGTGTTCTCTTGGGACGTGTGTGTGTGTGTGTGTGTGTGTGTGTGTGTGTGTGTGTGTGTGTGTGTGTGTGTGTGATTGAGTGAGTGATGGAGTGATGGACGGAGGGAAGGGAGGGAAGGGTTACAGAGAGGGTAAGTTTTAGAGAGAGAGAGAGAGAGAGAGAGAGAGAGAGAGAGAGAGAGAGAGAGAGAGAGAGAGAGAGAGAGAGAGAGAGAGAGAGATTGTTTGTTTCTGTGTGTGTGTGTGTGTGTGTGTACTGGCATTATAAAAGAAATACACACACACACACACACACACACACACACACACACACACACACACACACACACACACACACACACACACACACACACACACACACACACACACCAACGAAAAATAAATAAATAAAGCAAGAAATCTCAAAATATGAATTAAAAGTTTAAAAAAGTAATAATTATAAACGAACAATGAGAGAGAGAGAGAGAGAGAGAGAGAGAGAGAGAGAGAGAGAGAGAGAGAGAGAGAGAGAGAGAGAGAGAGAGAGAGAGGAAAAAATAGAGAGAGATGGAACTTTACTCGCTCACTTAAGAAATATTCTGACTAAGAGAAATTTCATCCTTTCTCCTCACTTCCCCTCACTCTCCCCTCCCTCTCCCCTCCCTCTCCCCTCTCTCTGACTCTCCCCTCTCCCTCATTCCCTAGAGAGTGTGTCCTTCCCATTACTTCAAAAAGGAGGAAAAAATGGAGGAAGACGTAGAGAGAGAGAGAGAGAGAGAGAGAGAGAGAGAGAGAGAGAGAGAGAGAGAGAGAGAGAGAGAGATAAACAAGTAGAGAAACTGAAGGAAAGAAAATATGGAAAAAAAGAAAGATGTAAGGAAAGACAGAGGAAAGAAAAAAACAGGAATGGAAGTAGGGAAACAAGGAAAAGCAGAGGAAAGTAAATAAGAAAGAAGAAAAAAGGAAAATAGTCGGGAAAGTAGTTGGAAAAATTTAGGAAAAGGGAAAGAAGTAAGGAAAAATCAAGGAAGGTAATAAATAAGAAGAAATAAAGAAAAAAACGAAGAAAACAAGAAGAAATAAACATGAAAGTTGTGAAAGAAGGGAAAATAAGAAAAAAATATATAAAGAAAAAGCGAAAAAATTAGAGAAAAGAAAACTGAGAAAAAATGAAAAAAATGAACAAATAAGAAAACTAAGGAAAGAAAACAAAATAACCAAGAAATAAACAAAAAAGAGGAAAACAGGAAAACAACAGGAAAAAAAAACGCAAAGAAAAACAAAAAAAGGGAGAGAAACACATAGAGAGAGAGAGAGAGAGAGAGAGAGAGAGAGAGAGAGAGAGGAAAAAAAGTGTTATAATTTCCCTGATGGGCGGCAGTGTGTATTTTTCCCTGAGATGAAAAGTTTCCCCCTTCCACATCACCCTCCGCCCACCCATTGAATTTTAAAGCGCGTATGAACTGGTGGTGATTGGTGGTGTCTCGTGGGAGGCCCTTGTTACCTAGTATTGTGGTGGTGGTGGTGGTGGTGGTGGTGGTGGTGGTCTATCTAGCGCTCTTGGCCTCTCTCTCTCTCTCTCTCTCTCTCTCTCTCTCTCTCTCTCTCTTTCTGTCGTTCCCTCAGCTGGTTGTAGGTCTTGTTCTCGTTGTCTTTCTCGTTCTTGTTCTTCTTCTCTTGTTTTCTCTCTCTCTCTCTCTCTCTCTCTCTCTCTCTCTCTCTCTCTCTCTCTCTCTCTCTCTCTCTCTCTCTCTCTCTCTCTCTGCTTTTTTTATTTTTTTGTTTTGCTTCAATTTCCTTGTGTTTTTTCTTGTTTTTTTTTCATAATTAGTGCTATTAATGCTACTACTACTACTACTACTACTACTACTACTACTACTACTACTACTACTACTACTACTACTACTACTACTACTACTGTTAATACTAATGTTGCTGTTGCTGTTATTATCACTACGCTGAAAATATATATAATGTTGCTTGTAATAAATAAATACTAGAGTTGATTTATTGTTTATGTACACACACACACACACACACACACACACACACACACACACACACACACACACACACACACACACACACACACACACACACACACACACACACACACACATATACGGAATAATAAATATCTCCAACTCTCTCTCTCTCTCTCTCTCTCTCTCTCTCTCTCTCTCTCTCTCTCTCTCTCTCTCTCTCTCTCTCTCTCTCTCTCTCTCTCTCTCTCTCTTTCTGTGAACTAGTCTTTCCATTTTTCCTCGCTTCCAACCTTCCTCCTCCTCCTCCTCCTCCTCCTCCTCCTCCTCCTCCTCCTCCTCCCCTTTGAACTATATCAGCCTTCCTTTCTCCTGTCCTTTTGATATCTCCCCTCTCTCTCTCTCTCCCCTCACTCTCTCCCCTCTCCCCCCCAAGGGTCGTGAGGGGAAGGGAGGGGAGGGGAGGGAGGGGAAGGGTCAGAAATAAAGCCATCACGGTTTTCCTGGAGCTCTATAAAGATGAGGGGAAACTGAGGGTATGGGCGCCAGCTGATTCTGTGGTGGTGGTGGTGGTGGTGGTGGTGATGGTGATGGTGGTGGTGGTGGTGGTAGTGGTGGTGTGTGTTACTACTACTACTACTAATATTACTACTACAGTATGTTTGTCTGGTGTGTGTGTGTGTGTGTGTGTGTGTGTGTGTGTGTGTGTGTGTGTGTGTGTGTGTGTGTGTGTGGATGAGTGGATGAAGTGTTAAGTGGAGGGAGCTGAAAAGTGGATAAGTGGATGAATGTGAAAGAAAAGATATATAGAAATAGGTGTATGTGTGGTTGTTAGCTAGTTGTGTGAACGAGTGAATGAGCGAGACTTGTGTGAGGCATGAATACGTGTATGAGTGAACGAGCTAGGCTTCAGTCATAAGTGTTAAGTGGAAGTGCGCGGCCTGGCGCCGGGAGATCACCTACCTCCAGCCTTCTGTTCACACCTTCTGTGAATAAACACCTGCACTGTTACCTGCGTCTCCTGTGCCCCTGCTGGTCAAGAGTCGAACATGGCGCAGTGAGTAGGATCAGGACAAGGCTGCAGTGGGTACGGCGCAGAATGGAGAAGCAGTTGGAGGCGCTGGCTGCCCTGCTAGCGCGACAGTCGGAGCAGAGTCAGGCTCTGCTAGCGCGACAGTCGGAGCAGAGTCAGGCTCGCGAGGAGCGTTTAACCCAGCTGCTGGAGAGAGTGGGGACACAAGCTCCCAGTCGCACCACGGCGAGCAATGAAGGCGAAACCACAGCCCGCAGCACGTCTACCCAGGGCGCGAGGTTCCCGACGTCCGCCACCATCATTCCTCACTTAACGGCGTCAGCATCTTTACGTGAGTTCGACACGTGGCGCCATAAGTTTGAAGGATACGTAACCCTCGCCAGGATAGACTGTCTCTCCCTGGCTGAGCAGAGGGCGGCACTCGCTGCTGTCCTAGACGACGAGTGGACCCGTACACTTCGCTACGGGATAAGCTTACCGAGAGACGCGGAGTTAAGAACCATCCTCGATGCAATGTGTGAGTACCTGCGAAGCCAGCGCAACATCATCATGGATAGAAGAGACTTCTACTCCCGCGTGCAAGAAACGCAAGAAGGTTTTTGACGACTTTTTATGTGCTGTAAAGGGAAATCGCCAATTTCTGTGACTTTTGCGACCAGTGCATAAACCATCAGCTGCGTGACAGAATTGTCGTTGGGACACGAGACGAAGTGGCTCTGAAACGCATGCTGGAAAACAAGAAACTCACCCTTGAAAACGCCATAGATATTTGCAGAGCATCAGAGAGCGCTAACCAGTGTAGTGCAGTACTAAGGGGCGGCTCTCACTCTTCGAGCCATGGTGTGAACGCTGTCTCGAACTACAGGAAGGGCAGTTTCGGGGGCTCAAGCCCCCACGGGCTGTTATCGTTGTGGCAAAGATTGTCGCAGTGACAAAAGGGGATGCCAGGCAATAGATAAAGTGTGTCGTAACTGCGGGAAAAGAGGGCATTTTGCGAGTGTACGTCAGCAGACAGTGAGGAAACGACGAGGAGCTTCGAGGAGTTCCTCAACTGTCTCTCCTCATCGCGGTGCAGGCCCGAGGCGGGGAGCCAGTGCCAGTGTATACCAGCTCTTATCAGGCGTATACACAAAGACGGTGACGGCACGACCTGCGCCCCAGGTGCTCATTACCGCCACACATCCCGCTGGAAGAGACAAGATTACGTGGACTCCCTGACTCTGGGGGCCGAAACGACCGTTATTGGCCTCGACACGGCAACACTCCTTGGAATCCCGCCCTCCAGCTTGGCGCCCGCTGATGGTGATGGACTTTATGCTGCCGGTAATCACCCCTCTCACCTGTGTAGGAACTTTCTCGTCGCACTTGCAACTGGGCGACAGGGAAGCTGAGACTGTTGTGAGCGTGGTGAAGGAGGTGAAGGGGGCGCTGCTTAGCTGGTACGATTCCATCGCTCTCGGAATCCTCCCCGAAGATTTTCCGGCTCAAATCCGACCGCTACGCAGGGAAGAACAGCACACCCGGCAACAGCTCCATCAAGTACCCGACCGCCTCGCAGCCACCTCTATCTACGCCCACAGAAGTGATCAGCTGGCCTCATTCCTACGACTCCAACGCCACAGCAGCGTGCGGGGCACGCTGCTGCTGTGATCAAGGCCTTTCCCAGCGTCTTCGAAGCAAAGGAAGGTTTACGTGCAATGGCTGGTGGATCCATGGCCATCGAGTTGACAGACGACGCTCGACCCTTCGCCGTAACAGCATCTCGTACAATCCCTTACAATTGGCGTGAAGAAATTAAGAGCCAGTTGGAAGAGCTGCTTAACAAGGGAATCATCGAGAGTGTGGACTACCCTACGGCATGGTGCCACCCCATCGTGCCTGTCCCAAAAAAGACATCTGGTGTAAGGCTGTGTGTTGACCTGACACGACTCAACCGTTACGTGAAGAGGCCCGTGTATCCAGTGCGCTCACCTCATGACGCCATCCGCCTCGATCGGGACCGGAGCAGTTTGGTTCACCACTCTTGATGCCAAGATGGGGTATTTTCAAGTCCCCATTAGAGAAGAAGACCAGGATTTAACCTGCTTCATAACACCTTGGGGTCGGTACAAGTTTCGGCGAGCGGTTATGGGTCTCGTCTCGTCTGGAGACGAGTATAACCGTCGAGGAGACCAAGCTCTCGGCGACATACCTAACACCATCAAGATCGTGGACGACATCCTGGCCTATGACTCCACCTACAGTGCGCACTTAGCCCATGTCATTCAGATTGTGCGGCGGTGTGACCAGCACGGCATCACTCTCAACCCACAGAAGTTTACATTCGCGGAAAGAGTGGTAGATTACTGTGGTTACTCTGTTTCTGGACAAGGCTACACGACAGACTCAAAGAAAGTTAAGGCAATCTCTGACTTTCCCACGGACCACAGCACATCACCGACTTACGATCATTCATGGGTCTTACAAACCAGCTTGGAAGCTTTTCTCCTGCTGTGGCTGCAGCTGCACAACCCCTCAGAGATCTCTTACGCCCGAAGAACAGTTGGTGCTGGTCTCCTAACCATGAAGAGGCGTTTGAGAAGGTGAAACAGTGTCTCGTCAGCCCACCTGTCTTGGCATACTTCGACCCATCATTACCAACGATGCTACAGACTGACGCCTCAAGGATGCACGGATTTGGATTCGTTCTCCTGCAGAAGCACAGTGACCAGTGGAAGATGGTGCAATGCGGGTCAAGATTTGTTACAGACACAGAGAGCCGCTATGCAGTAATAGAGTTGGAAATGGCTGCAATCGTCTGGGCAGTCAGGAAATGTGGCACCTACCTGAAAGGACTCCCTCACTTCGATCTAGTGCTCGACCACCGCCCGCTGATACCTCTCCTCAATAGCAAGTTGTTGGGAGAAATAGAGAACCTGCGGCTGCAGCGCATGAGGGAGAAGCTTGCTCAGTATTCTTTCACAGCAAGCTGGCAAAAGGGATCGACACACTGTGTTGCCCGACGCCCTCTCACGTGCTCCAGTACAGGACCCAGTGGAGGAAGAGGATGCTGCTACTTCTGGTGACCTCGACCCTCTCCACTCAGCGGTCATCTCAGCGTTATCTGCCACCAATGAGGACGGCGTCCGCTTAGCACCACTCCAGGATCAGACTGTGGAAATGGTACGTGCCGCAGCAGCAAGAGACGGGGAGTACTGCTTGCTCAAGAACGTCATCATCGAGGGCTTCCCTGATCATTGCCACGACCTCGATCACCGCTTGCGTACGTACTGGCCGGTGCGCAGTCTGCTGGCCGTAGACGACGACCTGGTGGTTTACGGGCCGAGGCTTCTTATTCCTCACAGCCTCCGCCGAGAAACACTAGAGCGACTCCATGACAGTCATCAGGGGATGGAGCGCACCAAGCGACGGGCCCGACAAACGGTGTACTGGCCTGGTATGGACAGAGACGTTGAGAACGTCGTTTCTGGATGCTCACTATGCCGTCCACTCCTACCAAGCCAAGCCAACGAACCTCTCTGGCAGGACACGGACACACCCAGCAGGGTGTTTGAGTCAGTTTCTGCAGACTACTTCCACGCAGCAGGCCGTACATACCTCGTGTATGTAGATCGCTTGTCTGGGTGGCCTCACGTGTCTGCATGCTCACGTCCAGCATCGGCTGATCAGCTCGTTCGTGTCCTTCGGGGTGTGTTCGCCGACACGGGCGGTGCCTGTTCTCCTGAGGACTGACGGTGGACCGCAGTTCACTTCTTCATCGGTACGGCGCTTCCTGGCTCGATGGGGGGTGGAGCATCGTGTATCTTCACCTCATTATCCACGCTCCCAATGGTCACGCCGAGGCAGCGGTCAAGTCCGTGAAGAAGCTGATCCTCACGACCACACAGCAGGGACACCTGGACGAGGATGCGTTCGCTCGCGGGTTGCTGGAACTGCGCAACACTCCGAGGGCGGAAGGGCGATCACCAGCACAAGTCCTCTTCGGTCATCCTATGAGGTCCTGTGTCCCGGCTCATCATCGCTCATACGCTCAGCAGTGGCAGCGCGCTGCTGATGAGTGCGACGCCAAGGCAGAGCGACTGAGGAAGAAAGCGAAACTTCGCCACGACGCGTCCGCCCGTACTCTTCCTCTCCCTGCACCTCGGTGGCCACGTCGACGTTCAAGATCACACGACAGGCCTCTGGGATCGCCTGGGTGTCATCGTGGCTGTTGGGCGAAGGAGAGACTACCTCATCAAGATGGGCAGCGGTCGCGTGATGTGGCGTAATAGAAGACACCTACGCCCACACAGACCTCTTGCTCCCCTTCCTGTCGAGCAGCACACCGCTCATGGCGGTGCAGCGCTTCAGCATCAGGGTCACGAGGAACACCACCATCCCCGGCAGCCCGGAGCATCAGGGTAACGGGGTACACCGTGGCCGAGAGCAACCAGAGCGTCGAAGCAGCCGACAGCGTAGGGAGCCGAGACGACTGCAGGTGCGGTGGCACCGTAGCACCTACGATTAGTCGTACGTGTTCATTGTACGCTGTGTTTGTTTTGTGTATATGTACCGTGTTTTCTGTACTTCAATCATTGTAACTTTGTTTCATGTGTTACGGTAGCCATAACAAAGATAAGGAATCTTCCTTATGTCTCGGGGGAGGTGTGTGGTTGTTAGCTAGTTGTGTGAACGAGTGAATGAGCGAGACTTGTGTGAGGCATGAATACGTGTATGAGTGAACGAGCTAGGCTTCAGTCATAAGTGTTAAGTGGAAGTGCGCGGCCTGGCGCCGGGAGATCACCTACCTCCAGCCTTCTGTTCACACCTTCTGTGAATAAACACCTGCACTGTTACCCTGCGTCTCCTGTGCCCCTGCTGGTCAAGAGTCGAACAGTGTACAATTATCCTCTCTCTCTCTCTCTCTCTCTCTCTCTCTCTCTCTCTCTCTCTCTCTCTCTCTCTCTCTCTCTCTCTCTCTCTCTCTCTCTCTCTCACATCGGAGGTTAGCTAATGGTTCTCTCTTTAATATTAATTGTTATAACGTCACGCTCTTGATATTGGGAGGAGGAGGAGGAGGAGGAGGAGGAGGAGGAGGAGGAGGAGGAGGAGGAGGAGGAGGAGGAGGTGGAGGAGGAGGAGGAGGAGTGGTTGCAGTGGCTCTCTCTCTCTCTCTCTCTCTCTCTCTCTCTCTCTCTCTCTCTCTCTCTCTCTCTCTCTCTCTCTCTCTCTCTCTCTCTCTCTGTCCTCTCCTATTGTATCTCCTTCCTCCATTCTTCTCTTCCTCTTCCTCCTCCTCCTCCTCCTCCTATTCCTCCTTCCTTGTCACCTTTACCCTCCTCCCAATCCTCCCTACCATCTTCCCTCCCCTCTTCCCCTCCCCATCTAAGCCGTCACTCCCTCTTCCTCACCCTCCCCTCCCCTTCCATTTGTGCTTTCTCCCTCACCCCCCTCCTCCCAGCTCCCCCCCACAATATCCCCCTTCCTTATCCCCCTTTCCCCTTCCCTCCATCTCCCCTCCCCTCCCCTCCCCTCCCCTCCCCAAGCATAACAAGCGTCATTACTATGCAAGTCCTCCCCTCCCCTTAACCCCCCTCACCTCTCACGCCCTGACCCTCCTGACCTGACCTCCACCTGCACCCCCCACCTGACCCAGCAGCACGTGATTCCCCCGCTAAGTCCTCAACCCCCCTAAATATTCCTCCCCACCTCTCCCCAACCCGCACGTGTCATTTCTAGCCAAAAGAGGACTTCTCCCCCTTACCTTCAACCTCCCCCACTCCCCAAGTCTCTCCTTTGCATGTTTCCTCCCTCCCCTTCCTTCCTCATCCCCTCTCCTCCTTCTTCCTCTTCCATGTTCTTCTTGAGCTTCCTTCTTCTCCCCGTGTTTCAAGAACCTTCCTTTTTTCTTCTCTTTATTCTTCTTCTCCCTCCTCCTCCTATCTTTTTTTTTATGGTTCCTCTTCTTTAAAAGCCTTCCTAAAAATTTCGTGATCTTTTCCACCTTTCTCTTTCTTTATTCAATCCTTTTCTTAACCCCTTCCTCAACTCTTTCTATTCCTGCCTCCTCTATTCCTTCCCCAACCTTGTCTATCTTCTTCCCCAATTTATCCTAACCCTTTCCTTAGTCTTTTCCAACCCCTTTAATAACTTCCCCAACCTTCCCAGCCCTCCCCCAGTCTCCCCAGCCTCTCCCCAGCCTCCCAGCCTACCTGAGCCTACGTGAGCCTTTCCTTGCCTCTCTCAGCCTCCTCAGCCTCTTTAAGCCTTCCCCAGCCTATCCTAAGCCAGTCCTAAGCCTGTCCCATCATCCCTACTGTCCCCACACTCTTCCCCACCATTCCCAGTCTGTCCCATCCTCCTTCCAGCTTGCTCTAAACCTCCCCAGTCCTCCCCAGTCCTCCCCTGTCCTCCCCACCACCACCTAGCCTACCTCAGTGTTCTTTTCACTTATCCAAACCTGCCCTGACACCCCCAAACCTACCCAACCCTCCCCAAACCTGCCTAAGCACCCCCATACCTATCCCAGCTTCCTCAAACCTCCCCTAATACCCCCCAAATCTCCCCAAACCTGCCCAGATCTCCCCAAACCTGCCCTAACACCCCCCGCCTGCCCCAGCGTGCCCCAGACCCCCGTGGCGGACAGTAACATAGAGGTAGCAGGCCGCCAATTATGGGTACACGTGTTGGCCGCGCGGCGCATCGGTAGGCGGGTCAGGCGGGCATCAGACGGGGCGCGGGGTCAAAGGTCAGCCTCGTCAAGACATTCCCCATAAAGCAAGCGTTCCGGGTCACGTGGAAGAGAAATATCCGAGGCTGGGCCGGCAGACAGATAGCCACTAATTACCTGTGTGTTACCTGGGATCAAACGCTACCTGCACGCCCCGCCACCAGGTGAAGGGGGCGTGCTAGGGGGCCGAGTTTGGGGGTACGGGGGCCAGGGGTGATGGTGGGGTGATGGTGGGGTGGGGTGGGGGTACAGGTGGGTCGTCTAATTGGTGTTAGCGGTGTGTGTGCGGGTCGGTTCGTTTTATATGTGTTTCGGCATGCGGGGCGTGTGCAGGTGTGGCAGGAGCTTTATCGGGAGTGTCCTGCGTCCAGACATGTTGCATTTTGTGTCTCTGCCTTCCTTCCTTCCCCGCCTGGTCTTACCTTTCCTGCCCTACGCTGCCCCTGTCTTACCTCGCCTCGCCTCGCCTCGTGTGTCTTTCCTCTGGGTTTTTTTGTTTTGTTTTTTTCCTCTCCTGTGTCTTTGCTTTGCTTTTCTCTCTCTTCTCCTGTTTCGTCTTAGCTTTCTTTATCTTTTCTTCTGGTGCTTTTCTTTTCTCTTTTTTTGTCTCTGTCTCTGTCT
>NC_087187.1:3795000-3800000 GCF_035594125.1 Scylla paramamosain
TGAAAGGAAAAAATAACGAGAGAGAGAGAGAGAGAGAGAGAGAGAGAGAGAGAGAGAGAGAGAGAGAGAGAGAGAGAGAGAGAGAGAGAAACACCCCTGTTAGATACACACTTGAAACCACTTGAAAAGACACACAAATATCAGAGAGAGAGAGAGAGAGAGAGAGAGAGAGAGAGAGAGAGAGAGAGAGAGAGAGAGGGAGAGGGAGTTGTGTGATTCTCTTTAGTGGGTTTGTGGACACGTTTAATAAGTGGACTTCGATCCCTTGTAAGTGGACTTGAAACCCTTTTAAGTGGCATTTGATCCTGTCCGCGCGCTGGGTCAACACTCTTAGCGGGGCTGCTAGGGGTATTAGCCTGCATGTGGTGTTGTCCCCGTGTCCAGTGCGCGCGTGTGAATCGCTCACCGCGCTTTGATTACGGGGACACAGACGTAGAGGGAAAGAGAGAGAGGAAGGGAGAGGGGAGTAGAGAGAGAGAGGGAGGAAGGGAGGGGAGTAGAGGGGAGGGAGAGGGGTACTTGGAGGGAGTTTTTGTGTTTCAAGAAGTTTGTTATTGTTTTGGTGTTTCAGTGAAGTGAAGGAAGGAGAAGGAAAGAAGGGAAGAAAGAAGGGGGAAAAAGGAAAAAAAAAAGGAAAACAAGCTCAAAAATCTATATAAAAAATAGCAACAATAACGAAATTGACAAGGGAAAAAAACAAAGCAAAAATAATAATAATTGCAAACGCACACACACACACACACAGAGAGAGAGAGAGAGAGAGAGAGAGAGAGAGAGAGAGAGAGAGAGAGAGAGAGAGAGAGAGGGGAAAGGTCTCCTCATATATAATAGAGAATATCGCAGAGGGTAATGAAGATATGTCAGTTACCAACCCTCAGATTAGGAGGTTAGTGGTCCCAAGAGAGAGAGAGAGAGAGAGAGAGAGAGAGAGAGAGAGAGAGAGAGAGAGAGAGAGAGAGAGAGAGAGACTATTTTCCACCTTTATTTTCCGTAATTTCACTTTTTTTCTTTTTAATCTATTTTTATGTATATTTTGTTTTTATCATTATTATTTTGTACTCCTCGTTTATTTCTTTCCTCCCTTTTTCTGTTTTCTTTTTTTTATTCCCGCTTTTCCTTCTTCTTTTTCCTTTTCTTTCCTTCCGTCCACCGATAATTTTTTTTTTCTGTTTTATTTCTTTTCTACCCATTTATCTCCTTATTTTCATCCTTTCCTTCCTTCCTTCCTTCCTTCCTTCCTTCCCTTGTTCCTTCCTTTCCTCCTTCCTTATTTTTTTCCTCAATTAATTTCTTCTTCCATCTAACTGTGAATTAGTTATGTTTTTTTTTATTTAAATTACATGAACACACACACACACACACACACACACACACACACACACACACACACACACACACACACACACACACATACACACACACATGTTGATTTGTGGGTGCAAGTGTGTTTTCTTCAGTACAGGTGTGTGTGTGTGTGTGTGTGTGTGTGTGGGCGGGCGGGCGGGCGGGCGGGCGAGGGCACGTGTCTCCATCAAGCATAATGTTACACACACACACACACACACACACACACACACACACACACACACACACACACACACACACACACACACACACACACACACCTGGCAACCACTAATTACCTTACTAATCAACCCCACACACCTGAGATAGAAACACGAGTCTTAATATCGAAAACAATCACTTTTTTTTTTTACTTTCCTTTTTTTCACCGTGTTTTTGTCAAGAGTCATAGAGGTGAGGCCGGAAAGGTGCGCACAGGTAAGGAAAGGTGAGCCTTGTGTGATATGCTCCCCGCTGCTCCCTCACCTGCTTGGCTAAAGGCTGATTGGCTCCCGTGTTTACCTGTGTCATGTATCACGAGTAAGGAGAGCTAGGTAATAATGTTGTTTATATTATTGAATGCAGTCGTTCCATGGCATCTAATGTACATATTTTAATGGTGGTAATGGAGGTAATGGGCGCTACCACCTTATTATAATTGACTAATGGACACTGTTGCCAATTAATGCTCATTGCAATACTGTTCTAATCACATTAAGTACTTGGGAATAAGCAGTTTTATTTACCTGCTTCCAGTCTCCAGGTGGGGGCGGCCTCTGCTCCTCGCCATTGTAAAGCGCTCAGGTGTGCCAGCCTTACCTGCCGCTGCCTCTAACTCTGTCTGTAGGTGTGTGTGTGTGTGTGTGTGTGTGTGTGTGTGTGTGTGTGTGTGTGTGTGTGTGTGTGTGTGTGTGTGTGTGGTGGGGGAGGTGGAGGTGGCTGTTGCTTTCTCTCTCTCTCTCTCTCTCTCTCTCTCTCTCTCTCTCTCTCTCTCTCTCTCTCTCTCTCTCTCTCTCTCTCTCTCTCTCTCTCTCTCTCTCTCTCTCTCTCTCTCTCTCTCTCTCTCTCTCTCTCTCATCAATTAGTCTTTCTGTATGGACGAGCGGGTCTGGCCAAGGGAAACACAAGTGATAAAAAGGTCTGGAAGGTGTCATTCCTGTAGTGGGGAAAAGAAGAAGAAAAAAAAAGGATGAGCAGGGAAGTTGTTTGTATCGGTATAAGAAAAAAAATGTTGCTAAGATACTGAAAGGAGTCTGGCAGTAAGGAAATACGACGATGCTTTTGTATGATGTTATTGAAAAGCTGTGTATTTTGTTGTTAATAGGGAAGGTGTTCGTGTTGGTATGTTTTGAAGACACCGATGCACTGACGATGAGGAACAGTGTGTGAGGTAATGAAGGAGAGAAAGAGTGCTTAGTTTTACGTTACTGAGTTACTGAAAGAAATTGTGTTATTTTGTATTTAGCACGTAAGGTATTCATATCAATATTAAAAAAAGAGGTGAATGTTAAGATACTAAAGAGAAAGATTGCTGCAGTGTTTTAGATTACAAAGATTACTTGCACTTTACAGACTTGTGATTATAAAAAAAAAAAAAATGCTGTAATTGATAAGTACTATATTATAAAAAAATATATATATAGATAGATAGTTGAGATTAAGATTATCATATTACTGATTGATATATGTTGCAGTGTTTGTGTAGTGTTTATTCTTATTGACTTGATTATCAGGGAAAGTTGATGTTGATTGTAAAAGAAGATAATGAGATGAGACTGAGGTGCACCTTTGATCATTAACCTACTCATTAAACACCTGTTCTTTATCAGTTGCCTGTTACTGTGTGAGAGTTCCGGCAGGTAAAATAATTAAGTAAAAGAAAGAAAGGTAATTAATTAGTTAAGATAATCAAATAAAACAGGCTAGGAGTAAATTATGAGTAACTTCCAACAGGTGAAGATAATCAAGGTAAACAAGAACAGGTGAATAACTAATTAATCCATCCATGCAAATTACCAGACATTTCAGGTAATTAAAGTTAGGTAAAAAAGCAAGATATTAATCATTACTTTTTACAGGTGAAGTTACAAGTTAGCATAGATAATTGAGTGAACGTCACCGTCAATAAAAGCAAGGCGTTAATTAATTGGTAGAGATGCAGTAATTACAAGCAGGTGAGCAAGCAAGATGAATGGCCTACATTTTTTTCCAGGTTCCGTAGGTTCTGTTTTAGGAAGGTTCTCAGAAAATACTACTAAGGTTTAATTGTAAGCCTCTGCTGTGTTTTGGTTTGATTGTGTTAGGTTAGGTTAGGTTAGGTTAGGTTATGTTAGGTTAGGTTAGGTTAGGTTAGGTTATGTTAGGTTATGTTAGGTTAGGTTAGGTTAGGTTATGTTAGGTTAGGTTAGGTTAGTTTAGGTTAGGTTAAGTTAGGTTAGGTTAAGTTAGGTTAGGTTAGGTTAGGTTAAGTTAGGTTAGGTTAGGTTAGGTTAGGTTAAGTTAGGTTAGGTTAGGTTATGTTATGTTATGTTAGGTTAGGTTAGGTTAGGTTAAGTTAGGTTAGGTTAGGTTAAGTTAGGTTAGGTTAGGTTAAGTTAGGTTATGTTATGTTATGTTAGGTTAGGTTAGGTTAGGTTAAGTTAGGTTAGGTTAGGTTAGGTTAGGTTAGGTTAGGTTATGTTAGGTTAGGTTAAGTTAGGTTAGGTTAGGTTAGGTTAGGTTTGCTTCATGTACAGGTAAGTTATGAGGAAATGCAAAGGTTCCGTCGCAGTGTTTTGATAGGTTCAGGTGTGGTAAGGTTCTGAAGTCCAGTAGTTAGGTTCGGTTAGGTTCGGTTCTGGCTTATTAGTGTTCCAGTATAGCAGGGATCAAATTAAGTGAAGCTCCGATGTACTGGTGTTCAAATATAGTAATATTTAAATGTACCAAGATTCTCGTTTAGTAAATCATGATCAATGTAAAGCTGAATCAGGTCATTTCCATCTATGAATATTCTATTTCACACAAATTACTTCCCCAGTGATAAATTCCCTTTACGTAACTTCCCCCAAGATGATGTAAATAAATAGAAACTTAACCCACCTTTACAGAACCCAACACGACTCACCATTACAGAACCCAACTTAAACCACCATTACAGAAACCAACATAACGCAAGCTGACGTAACCTAACCTAACAAACCAAACTTAACCCAACCTAAGAAAGGAAAAAGGAAAACAGCAAAGGGTATATAGAGTGGGAAAAAACAAACGGAACCAAACCTAACTAAACTACAAAAGGAAAATATTTAGAGAAGGAAATCTTTTGGGTGAGAAATTCGTGTAGTAAATGAATGAATGCATGAATAAATAGATAGGAAATGCTCATATGTGAAGTTCATGAGGTAGAAAATTTGAATCTTGGTGTAATATTCGTGTAGCTTCAGGTGTGGCGCAGGTGATTGGGGTTAATGACGAGTGTAAGTCTCACCTGTTGTGGTGGCGGTGGTGGTGGCGGCGACGGTGGTGGTGGTGGTGGTGGTAATGGTGCAAATGAATACAGATTTTACCAGAATAAGTACATTTATCAGTATGTATCTTTCTTACATATTCAAATCATGTTGGACAAATTGCCATCACTGAAAAATAATCGTATATTTCCTGTGCCTTTCCTCGCT
>NC_087187.1:3830000-3837500 GCF_035594125.1 Scylla paramamosain
TCCTCCTCCTCCTCTTCCTCTTTTTACTTCAATGAATGAGAAATCTTGAAAATTTTAAGCCAAACAAGAGAGAGAGAGAGAGAGAGAGAGAGAGAGAGAGAGAGAGAGAGAGAGAGAGAGAGAGAGAGAGAGAGAGAGAGCACCAATCACCGTAATTGTCCCCATGTGCTACTTTTCCTCCGCTGATGAGGGGGGAGGGGGAGGAGGGAGGAAGGAGGGAAGGGAGGGAAAGAAGGAGGGAAGGAAGGAAGGAAGGAAGGAGGGAAGAGAATTTATGATATATTTTATTTTGTCTTGTTGTTGTTGTTGTTGTTATTGTTGTTGTTGTTGTTATTGTTGTTGTTTTTATTGCTGATTTTTATTGTTCTTGGTATAATTTTTCCCCTCTTCCTTTTCCTCTTACTACTACTACTACTACTACTACTACTACTACTACTACTACTACTACTACTACTACTACTACTACTACTACTACTACTACTACTACTACTCCTACAACAATAGCAATAACAATTTTAGTAAGAACGCCCAACCCCCCCAAGCTCTCTCTCTCTCTCTCTCTCTCTCTCTCTCTCTCTCTCTCTCTCTCTCTCTCTCTCTCTCTCTCTCTCTCTCTCTCTCTCTCTCTCTCTCTCTCTCTTTAATATACAGAAAATCAGGATACACTGAGTCCTTTGTTCCTTAAAATTACATTCCTGGGCAAGAGAATTCCTTTACCCTGCCCCCCTGCCCCCCTCTGCCCCCCTTGCCCCCCTTCCTCCCCCTGTATGTATATATGTGTGTGTGTGTGTGTGTGTGTGTGTGTGTGTGTGTGTGTGTGTGTGTGTGTGTGTGTGTGTGTAAGTTTTCATTCTTTTATCTTCTTTGTCATACTCGTTCTACTACTACTACTACTACTACTACTACTACTACTACTACTACTACTACTACTACTACTACTACTACTACTACTACTACTATTGGTGATGTTACTATTACTTCCTCTTGTATCACTATTGTTTTTATTTTTTTCACCTCTGTTATTATTGTTTTCCATGCATTTTTACATTCATCCATCCGTTCAACTTTTACAAACACACACACACACACACACACACACACACACACACACACACACACACACACACACACACACACACACACACACACACGTTAATCACAAAATTGTACATCTGTGTTTCATTTTTGTTTAATTGTTTAATTATTTCTTCCGTCCATTTGTTTTACAACTGTGTGTGTGTGTGTGTGTGTGTGTGTGTGTGTGTGTGTGTGTGTGTGTGTGTGTGTGTGTTTGTGTGTGTGTGTGATAATGTTTAGTATTTTAATAGAATTGAATATTTTAAACTAATCAGGAAAAAAAAATGACATAATAAGCTGAGAGAGAGAGAGAGAGAGAGAGAGAGAGAGAGAGAGAGAGAGAGAGAGAGAGAGAGAGAGAGAGAGAGAGAGAGAGAGAGAGAGAGAGACCTCTTTATTTCACCTTTTCTTTTTCTTTTTTTCTTTTTTTCGATCAATTAAAAAGGAGATAAATCACCTGATCAGTGGCGGACGGGCAGCCAATGAGCGACCGCCCCTGCACCGGCGAGGACCAATCAGCGGCCAGCGTTGGGAGATAATGGCTGGCAGTGTCAATATTTACTGAAGTCACGTGATTTGCGTTTGTTTCGTGAGAGAGAGAGAGAGAGAGAGAGAGAGAGAGAGAGAGAGAGAGAGAGAGAGAGAGAGAGAGAGAGAGAGAGAGAGAGAGAGAGAGAGAGAGAGAGGGAGGGGGGGTTATGGGGTAGGAGGATTAAGAGGGGTTTTTGGTTGGGCTTTGTTAATGGTGGTGGTTGTAGAAGTAATAGTAGTAGTAGTAGTAGTAGTAGTAGTAGTAGTAGTAGTAGTGGTAGTAGCAGTTACCGTCACCGTAACAAGCGTGACGTCACAGCACCATCACCGTTACCTATAAAGTTACGCCTCTTTTCCATAACCCCTCCTCCTCCTCCTCCTCCTCCTCCTCCTCCTCCTCCTCCTCCTCCTCCTTCTCCTCCTCCTCCTCCTCTTCCTACAATTATTCCTTTACAGCTTTCCTCCTGCCTATGAACTTTCCCTCCTGATTGGAGATAGACCTATTTCCCTCCACTTTCCTCCATTTTTTTCCCTCCCTCCTCTCCTTCCCTCCCTTCCCTTTCGTTTCGCTTCTCGCTTCCTGTTATTTTAATGTCTGCTTTTTTTTCCTCCTTTTTTTCCTTCCCTCGTAATATTTTTAAAGCATTTTTGTGGTTTTTGTGATTAGTTTTATATATTTTTACTCTTTTTTTCGTTTTTGTGATTTTTTTTCTTATTTTGTGTATTTTTGTTATTTTTTTGTGTTTGTTTTAAGAATTGATTGTTTTTTCCTTTTTTCCTTTTTTTTTCTTTTCGTTTTCGTTTTCTATCTGCATTTTGTGTTTTTTTCTTTTCCCCTCTTTTGTTAATTTTTCTAAGCACTGATTGGTTCGACAGAAGAGGATATTTTTATTTCAGGTGTGGATATTACCGCTAGTCTTAATTTAAAGAGACAGGCAGGTGTGTATGTGTGGATACTTGCAGGTGTGGGAGGGTTAAGGTTCTTCCTCTGGGATAATATGCCTTTTTTTCCCTATTTTTTCCCCTTTTTTTTGGGGGGGAGTGGGGGTGGAAGGGTAGTGGGTAGGAGGTGTGGGTCATTATGTGGATATGTGAATTTCTCGGTGGTCGGTAGCGGTGTGTGTGTGTGTGTGTGTGTGTGTGTGTGTGTGTGTGTGTGTGTGTGTGTGTGTGTGTGTGTGTGTGAGGCATGTATCTTAGAATTAGTAAGGTTGGACTATCTTCAGTTAAGTTAGGTCAAGTTAACACGTGTGGTTGTTAGGTTAGGTTAGGTCAGGTCAAGTTAGGTTAGGTTAGGTCAGGTCAAGTTAGGTTAGGTTAGGTCAAGTTAAGTTAACGCGTGTGGCTGGGCGTGACAGTTGCATAGATATGTGAATGATATAAGTTAGAATTACAAAAGACTATATTGTTAAGTTAGACAGCACTAGGTTAAGTTAGGTTAGGTTAGGTTAAGTTAGGTAAGGTAAGGTTAGGATAAATTTTACATGACTAGGGTAAGTTAGAATAGGTTAACATATGTGTGGATAGGTTAGACTAGGTTAAGTTAGGTTAGGTTAGGTTACGTAAGGTTAGGTTAGGTTAAGTTAGGTTAGGTTAGGTTACGTTAGGTTACGTAAGGTTAGGTTAAGTTAGGTTAAGGTTAGGTTAGGTTAGGTTAGGTTAGGTTAGGTTACGTAAGGTTAGGTTAAGTTAGGTTAAGGTTAGGTTAGGTTACGTTAGGTTAGGTTAGGTTAGGTTAGGTTAGGTTACGTAAGGTTAGGTTAAGTTAGGTTAAAGTTAGGTTAGGTTAGGTTACGTAAGGTTAGGTTAGGTTAAGTTAGGTTAAGGTTTGGTTACGTTACGTTAGATTAAGATAGATTATAGATAGATAGGTTAACATAGATTACGTTAAATCAGGATATGTCAGGGTGTGTGCGGGTGGGCGTGTTAGGCGTGCGGGTGGGTGGGCGGGCAACGGGCGGCGGTGCGGGCGGATCCCGTGTTTAGGCGGGTGTTCTGCGGGGTATGCAAATGAGGCGAGTCAGCCCAGCCTACTACGCCCATAGGCCTAAAGGTGGGCACCGCGCCGGAATGTGTTCGTGTGTGCGTGTGACATAGGCTTAGAGAGAGAGAGAGAGAGAGAGAGAGAGAGAGAGAGAGAGAGAGAGAGAGAGAGAGAGAGAGAGAGAGAGAGAGAGAGAGAGAGGAAGGTTAAATGATAATATGTAGAGAGAGAGAGAGAGAGAGAGAGAGAGAGAGAGAGAGAGAGAGAGAGAGAGAGAGAGAGAGAGAGAGAGAGAGAGAGAGAGAGAGAGGTATAAATGTGTGTGTGTGTGTGTGTGTGTGTGTGTGTGTGTGTGTGTGTGTGTGTGTGTGTGTGTGTGTGTGTGTGTAGGCGAAGTCGCGGGCAAAGAAACGAACGCAAAAGTAAAGGAAATTTTGACGGAGATGAAGAAATGGAGGATATATATGTGGTGAGAGAGAGAGAGAGAGAGAGAGAGAGAGAGAGAGAGAGAGAGAGAGAGAGAGAGAGAGAGAGAGAGAGAGATGAAGAATTTTGGGGCTATTTTTTGGTGTGTGTGTGTGTGTGTGTGTGTGTGTGTGTGTGTGTGTGTGTGTGTGTGTGTGTGTGTGTGTGTGTGTGTGTGTGTGTGTGTATACGTGACTCCCACTTTGAAAGCCTTTTATAAGAATACGTGTACACACACACACACACACACACACACACACACACACACACACACACATATAAAAGCGGTACAAAGGAAGTGTTATATGAGAGAGAGAGAGAGAGAGAGAGAGAGAGAGAGAGAGAGAGAGAGAGAGAGAGAGAGAGAGAGAGAGAGAGAGAGAGAGAGAGAGAACCGAGGTCTGTGCCGGAGATAGAGAATCAAACACCTTCTGTCTCTCTCACACACACACACACACACACACACACACACACACACACACACACACACACACACACACACACACACACACACACACACACACACGTCTCTGAAAACTTTGGAGGCGCGGTATTGATGTATTCTGAGAGAGAGAGAGAGAGAGAGAGAGAGAGAGAGAGAGAGAGAGAGAGAGAGAGAGAGAGAGAGAGAGAGAGAGAGAGATTTTATGTACCTATAACATTTTACTCTTTTATTGCACGTATTCCTTTCTCTCTCTCTCTCTCTCTCTCTCTCTCTCTCTCTCTCTCTCTCTCTCTCTCTCTCTCTCTCTCTCTCTCGAAATGTTGATCTTCCATTATGTTATTATTTTTTTTCTTTCTTTTGTATCTCTTCCTTTCTATCTATCTATCTATCTATCTATCTATCTATCTATCTATCTATCTCTTCCTACCTATCTATCTGTATTTTCCTCTTTTCTTCTTTATTCCTTTCTTTTTTCCTCGATTTTTTATTGTATTATTATTATGACTACTACTACTACTACTACTACTACTACTACTACTACTACTACTACTACTACTACTACTACTACTACTACTACTACTACTACTACTACAACAATAAGAATACAATAATATTAATACTAACGAACATAATAATGATAAAAGTAAAACAACAACAACAACAACAACAACAACAACAACAACAACAACGATCAGTAACACAAATCAAAACAAAGTTAAATAAAACACCGCTTATATAATTAATAGAAAAATAATGAAGAGAGAGAGAGAGAGAGAGAGAGAGAGAGAGAGAGAGAGAGAGAGAGAGAGAGAGAGAGAGAGAGAGAGAGTTTTCCCTCACCACGGTTCGTCATACATTGTGGTCTGTGCGCGTCTCCAGGTGTATGCAAATTAGAGAGAGAGAGAGAGAGAGAGAGAGAGAGAGAGAGAGGGGGTAGAGGGAGAGAGGGGGAGGATGAGGGAGAGGGAGAGGTTTACGAAGTGTGGAAAATATATATTAAAAAAAAGCTGAAAAAAACCCAGAGAGAGAGAGAGAGAGAGAGAGAGAGAGAGAGAGAGAGAGAGAGAGAGAGAGAGAGAGAGAGAGAGAGAGAGAGAGAGAGAGAGAGAGTAAAAAGGGACATAAAGAATAAAGAGCAACAGGAAGATAAAATTAATAAGAATGAGAGGAGGAAGAGAGAAAGAGACCGATAAAGGAGGAAGGGAAGGAAGAGAGAAGAACATAAGGAAGAATGAATGGAAGAAGAAGCAGGAGAGATGAATAAATGAGAGGAGGAGGAGAAAAAACACGATGAAGGAGATGGTAAAGACGAAGAAGTGAAATTAAGAGAGAGAGAGAGAGAGAGAGAGAGAGAGAGAGAGAGAGAGAGAGAGAGAGAGAGAGAGAGAGAGAGAGAGAGAGAGAATAAAATTTAAAGGATTGGAGAGATTTGACAAAGGAAATAAAGAAAGAGAGAAAAGAAAGAGAGAAAGAAAATTAAAGAAATAGAAAAATCATGAGAAAAATATTAAATGAAGAAGAGAGAGAAAAATGAATAGACAAAGGAAGAGCAACAGAGAGAGAGAGAGAGAGAGAGAGAGAGAGAGAGAGAGAGAGAGAGAGAGAGAGAGAGAGAGAGAGAGTATAAATAGAATCAAGGACTTAATATGAATAAATAAAAAATAAAGAGGGGAAAAAATATAAAGCAAATATTTTAAAGAGAGAGAGAGAGAGAGAGAGAGAGAGAGAGAGAGAGAGAGAGAGAGAGAGAGAGAGAGAGAGAGAGAGAGAGAGAGAGAGAGAATGAATGAATGAAGAAAGAAAGAGAAAGAAAGAAAGAAAGAAAGAAAGAGAAAGAATTAATGAATGAATTTTAAGTTGAATAAATTAATAACATTAGATAATCTGAGAATAATTTGCATGTCCTCCTCCTCCTCCTCCTCCTCCTCCTCCTCCTCCTCCTCCTCCTCCTCCTCCTCCTCCTCTCACTAAGCATATGCAGCACAGTAGCTATCAGTTCCTTATCCTCTTCCTCCTCTCCTTCTCTTCCCTCTCCCTCCCTCCCTCTCCCTTCCCTCTCCCTCTCCCTTACCTCTCCCTTCTCTCTCCCTCTATCCCTTCATTAGTAGTCAACTGTTGCTGTGATTACCTCCCTCTATCCTCCTTCTCCCTCTCCCTTCCTCTCCCTCTCCTCCCTCTCCCTCTCCTTCTCCCTTCCTCTCCCTGTTCTTTCTTCCTCTGCTGTGTGTCTATTCATCTCTTTATCTTTGTGTTTGTTTATTTACTTTTATTTTATCTCTCCATGTCCGTGTGTGTGTGTGTGTGTGTGTGTGTGTGTGTGTGTGTGTGTGTGTGTGTGTGTGTGTGTGTGTGTGTCTTATGTATTCATTTATTCGTCTTTTTATTCTTAATGTTTATTCTTGTTTCTCTCTCTCTCTCTCTCTCTCTCTCTCTCTCTCTCTCTCTCTCTCTCTCTCTCTCTCTCTCTCTCTCTCTCTCTCTCTCTCTCTCTCTCTCTCTCTCTCTCTCGGACACATAGGGAGAAAAGAGGAAGGGACAGGTGAGAGAGAGAGAGAGAGCGAGAGAGAGAGAGAGAGAGAGAGAGAGAGAGAGAGAGAGAGAGAGAGAGAGAGAGAGAGAGAGAGAGAGAGAGAACGTGACGAAGACAGAACGAATAACAGAAAAAAAGAAAGAAAATAATAACACGTAACATATCAACACTCAATTTATACAGGTAACCAGGTAGAAACACACACAGGTAACAGGTACTCACACGCGTACCAGGCAAGGAGGAGTACAGGTGATATGAGACACAGGTACACATATTACAGGTACTTGTGTAGAGAAACAGGTGGTACAGGAGAGGGTACAATGTGATATAAATTTGTACAAGGAGAATTACCTGTAGATAGATAAATAGATAGATAAATAAATAGGGTACGAGGGATTACGGTGCAGTGGAGGTACAAGGGAGATACAGCAGGGTACAGACGGTACTAAGGTGTTATTGCAAATTAAT
>NC_087187.1:3872500-3875000 GCF_035594125.1 Scylla paramamosain
CACCTAACATCACCCAGTACCTGCCCCTCGTTAGTGCAGGTGACAGGTGAGTACGGAGGGGGTGGGGGGGACAGGGGCGCCTCAGCACGGGGCAGCGGAGGCAGAGGTGGTGAATAATTGGTGAGTAAAGCCCTCGAAGCCCCGTTAAGGTGATCAGTCCCTACCTGTCTCTCTCTCACACTCACCTGAGCTGCCTGGTCCGAATTATCTAGATTGTGTGTGTGTGTGTGTGTGTGTGTGTGTGTGTGTGTGTGTGTGTGTGTGTGTGTTGGGGGGTAGGGGTGCTTTCCTTACATGGTGTTTCTCGTTCTTGTTGTTTTGTGTGTGTGTGTGTGTGTGTGTGTGTGTGTGTGTGTGTGTGTGTGTGTGTGTGTGTGTGTGTGTGTGTGTGTGTGTCTCTCTGTGTATGTATGTATATGCATTTGTGTGTGATGTGTGTGTGAATGAGCCTTGGTGTCTCTCTCTCTCTCTCTCTCTCTCTCTCTCTCTCTCTCTCTCTCTCTCTCTCTCTCTCTCTCTCTCTCTCTCTCTCTCTCTCTCTCTCTCTCTCTCTCTCTCTCTCTCTCTCTCTCTGTGTGTGTGTGTGTGTGTGTGTGTGTGTGTGTGTGTGTGTGTGTGTGTGTGTGTGTGTGTGTGTGTGTGTGTGTGTGTGTGTGTGTGTGTGTGTGTGTGTGTGTGTGTGTGTGTGTGTGTGTTTTAATCAAATTTATTCTGCCCCAATAAAGTGATACACAGTCATTCATTATCAGAATGCATTAAACTAAACGTGTGCTTATGCATGAATGTATGTGCGTATGTATGTATGTATGTATGTATGTATGTACGCATTTGTATTTATTTGAACGTGTGTGTGTGTGTGTGTGTGTGTGTGTGTGTGTGTGTGTGTGTGTGTGTGTGTGTGTGTGTGTGTTAACAAAAGTACTATACACACACACACACACACACACACACACACACACACACACACACACACACACACACACACACACACACACACACACACACACACACACACACACATAAACAAACAAACAAACAACAAAGGGAATAAAGAAGAAGAGAAAGAGAGAATATAAAAAAGTAAGACACAAAAGAGAGAAAGAAATAAATAAGATACCAAAGAGAAGATAAAAAAGAAAACACAAACAAACAAACAAACAAACAAACAACAAACAACAACAAAATCCATATATACCACCACCACCACAACCACCACCACCACCACCACACTGATCTGATCTTCCCGCCCCTCCTCTCTCCTCTCCTCCCTTCTCCTCCCGTCACAATGGCTTCCCTCCTTTGCCTTTCTTATTTCTCCTTTATTACATGTAGTTTAGCACAATAAATATGAACAATTAAATTGCTATCATCACTTAACCACTAGCCAACCCGTGCACACTCGCCGACACTTCACAACCTTGATATAAATACTCCTAAATTATGGTACGTTTGGGAGGGAGAGAGGGAGAGGAGGAGGAGGGAAGGTGGAAGAAGAGGAAGACATGAGGGAGAGGTAGAAGACGGAGGAGATGCTAGTTCTAGATGAAGAGGAAGAGGATGGGTAGGAGGGAGATGGAAGAGAAGGAAGAGAGAGAGAGAGGGAGGGGTTAAGGGAAGAGGAAGAAGAGTTGCCAAGGAGATGGGAGAGGAAAGAAAGGGAGAAAGAGATGGTTTCTTGTAGTTTGAAGGGAGAGGGAGAGGAAAGGTGAGAGGGGTTTCTGAGTCAAGAGGGAGATGAGAGAGAAGGAAGGAGAGTTTCAGGAGGGAGAGTAAGGTTTCTGAAGGGAGAGGAGAGAGAGAGGGAGATGGGGAAGGAGGGATGGGAGTATTCTGGCAGTCTTCTTCCTTCCTCCTTCATTCTCTCCCTTCCTCCCTTCCTCCCTTCTTCCTTCCCTCCCTACCTTACTTTTCTTCTTTCCTTTACTTCCTTTCCTCCACCCTTCCTCCTTCCTTCCCTCCATTCCTCTCTTCCTTCCTCCATTTCACCCTTTTCCTCCCATTGCTTTGCTCTCTAATTTTCTCCACTTAATCATCTCCCTTCCTTCCTTTCTTCCTTCTTTCCTTCCTCCCATTCTCCCTTTCTTTCTCTTTCCTTCCATCGTTTTGTTCTAATTTTCCTCCATCTATCCACTTCCCTCCCTCCCTCCTTCCTTCCTTCCTTCCTTCCTTCCTTCCTTCCTTCCTTCCTTCCTTCCTTCCTTCCTTCCTTCCTTCCTTCCTTCCTAGCACACCTGTCATCAGTGTTACCTGTCCTAGATTCGTTCACCTGTTGAGGCGCCAGGTGAGGGCCAGACAGGTGCTAATTACAGGTAAGGGGGCGTCTGTTCCCCCCCCTCCCCTTCCCTCCCAGGTGTTTTATGAGGCAGGTGATTAGGCAAACATTTGTTGTTGTTGTTGTTGTTGTTGTTGTGGTTGTGGTGGTGGTGGTGGTGGTGGTGGTGCTTTTGTTGTTGTTGTTGATATTTGTTGTGGTGGTGGTGGTGGTTGTGGTGGTGCTTTT
>NC_087187.1:3897500-3900000 GCF_035594125.1 Scylla paramamosain
TCCCGTACAAGGCCTACCTCGTGTCCTAGAAAGTGAATGAGGCACACGCACGCGCGCACACACACACACACACACACACACACACACACACAGCCACACAGGCGCCAGAGTTGACACGGCTAGCTTTAACAATGCTCAGGTGGCGCCGCGAGCTCTCTCTCTCTCTCTCTCTCTCTCTCTCTCTCTCTCTCTCTCTCTCTCTCTCAGTGCCATTACAAGCCTAAAAAAATTAAAAAGTGGAGAAAAGTAAGAAAAGAAAGAAATAGGAGCAATATCTTCCATGTTTACTTTTTGTTCTTGTTTAAATGACAAAAAATGATTCTCTCTCTCTCTCTCTCTCTCTCTCTCTCTCTCTCTCTCTCTCTCTCTCTCTCTCTCTCTCTCTCTCTCTCTCTCTCTCTATGTTAATATTCTTTTTTATTGTTTTTTTAGTGTGTTTTTTATTGGTTGTTAATTAGTGTCCCTGAGGCGTGATTTGAATTTATGATTGTGTTTTTGTTTTGAAAAGAAATCAGCTGATCAGACCACGTGGGTTTGTTTACTAACATCGCGTCAGCTGATGGATGGATACAGCTGGAGGAGAAAGAGGAGGAGGAGGAGGAGGAGGAGGACGTGAAGTAGTCATAGCATATTTATATATTCATCTCTCTCTCTCTCTCTCTCTCTCTCTCTCTCTCTCTCTCTCTCTCTCTCTCTCTCTCTCTCTCTCTCTCTCTCTCTCTCTCTCTCTCTCATTCACCCTAAACACCCTTCCCCTTCACCCGCCCCCACACACACACGTCACCCCAACCCTCCCTCACCCCTCAACCAACCTCCCCACCCCGAGACACCCCACCCACTCACACACACACGCGCATCCTATCATTGCATATCCCTGCCTGTGAATACCGCCACGAGGTTCACGCTGTCTGAGTCTCTTCAAGTGGCACTGAGCGGCCGACTGGAGGTGCTGTGTATGGAGTGTGCCAGTTGTGGGAGGGATAAGGGAGAGATTTTATCGCCGCTCTTGTTTGACTGTCCGAATGTTATCTTGGCTTTTGATCTACACCTGTCTGTTGGCTTCATCTTCTTTGCCTTGCCATGTCTGTCTGTGTGTCTGGTTCTCTGTCTCTCTTTCTCTCTGTGTCTCTCGTGCGTGTGTGTGTGTGTGTGTGTGTGTGTGTGTGTCTTTTATCGTTTGTGTTTTCCTGGTTTTGTTTTGGTTTTCTTCTTTGTTTGTTTGTTTGTTTGTTTTTTTTATTTGATTCTCTGATTCTCTCTCTCTCTCTCTCTCTCTCTCTCTCTCTCTCTCTCTCTCTCTCTCTCTCTCTCTCTCTCTCTCTCTCTCTCTCTCTCTCTCTCTCTCTCTCTCTCTCTCCCTTGTTTAATCTCTCCTTTTCTCCCTCATTCCTCCATCCCTTTCTGCCTTTCCCCATCTTCTCCCCTCACTTTTCTCCCTTTCCTCTCCCATTTTTCTCCCATTTCCCTCACTTTCCCCTCACTACCTCTTCTCCTTGACATTAACTTCTCACCAAAACACCTATCTCTCTTACTCCTCTCACTTCTCTCCCTCCTCCTCCTCCTCGTCCTCCTCCTCCTCCTCCTCCTCCTCCTCCTCCTCCTCCTCCTCCTCCTCCTCTTTCCTCCCCTCCTCTTTACACATGAACCTCTATCACCCTCTACACTCTCTCTCTCTCTCACTCTCTCTCTCTCTCTCTCTCTCTCTCTCTCTCTCTCTCTCTCTCTCTCTCTCTCTCTCTCTCTCTCTCTCTCTCTCTCTCTCTCTCTCTCTCTCTCTCTATGCGATGACGTCACTTCAGATTTTGGTACTGCAGTGGCGCTTTAAAAATGGCGACTCTCTCTCTCTCTCTCTCTCTCTCTCTCTCTCTCTCTCTCTCTCTCTCTCTCTCTCTCTCTCTCTCTCTCTCTCTCTCTCTCTCTCTCTCTCTCTCTCTCTCTCTCTCTCTCTCTCTCTCTCTCATTATGAAAGCGAAGCTGTTTTTAATTGTTGTTTACCTAAGCACAAGTTTGTGAAGAGGAAAGAGAAGAGGAGGAGGAGGAGGTGGAACAAGAAGAAGAAGAAGAAGAAGAAGAAGAAAAGGAGGAAGAAGAAGAGAAGTAAGGAGATGCAGAGAGAGAGAGAGAGAGAGAGAGAGAGAGAGAGAGAGAGAGAGAGAGAGAGAGAGAGAGAGAGAGAGAGAGAGAGAGAGAGAGAGAGAGAGAGAGAGAGAGAGAGAGAGAGAGAGAGACAGACAGACAGACAGGCAGACAGACAGGAAAACAATGAGGAATAAGAGAAATGGAGGAGAAGCAATAGGAGAAGGAGGAGGAGGAGGAGAGGGGAAGAAAGGGAAGGGGAGAGAAAGGGAGAGAATAAAAGGGGGAATAGGAAGGATTATGTGGATATATTTCTTCTCCCCTTTCCTTTATCTCTGTATCTCCTTCTCATCCTCCTCCTCCTCCTCCTCCTCCTCCTCCTCCTCCTCCTCCTCACATTTATCTTTCTTCTTTTTTCCCTTCC
>NC_087187.1:3920000-3922500 GCF_035594125.1 Scylla paramamosain
CAAAACACTCCGTCATTTCCTTCTTTCCATTTGTCCATATTTCCTTCCTTCCTTCCTTCCTACCTTCGTACGTTTCTCTCCTCCTTTCTCTCTCTTCCCTCCTTCACTGTTTCTTCCTGTCCTATTCCAGCACATCATCTTCTATCACCTTATCTCCTTCCTTCCTTTCTTCCTTCTTTCCTTCCTTCAAGAAACACACAAGACAATCACTTAAGCCTCTCCTTCCCTCCCTCTTATCTCTCCCTCCCTCCCTCCCTCCCTCCCTCCCTCCCTGAAGTGTTTTCCGCCATAAGGATATTTTCTCTCCCTCCCCAGAGTCCTTCGTAGGATGCGCCCCCTTGTACAATATTCACGTAGTCCCCCATACAATATTCAGGACTCTCTCTCTCTCTCTCTCTCTCTCTCTCTCTCTCTCTCTCTCTCTCTCTCTCTCTCTCTCTCTCTCTCTCTCTCTCTCTTTTTGCATTTTTGTTTGTTTATTTGTATTTTTGTTTGTTTTGTTTGTTTTGTTTGTGTTTCTTTTTATTTCTCTGTCTGTCTTTTTGTCTGTCTGTCTGTCTGTCTGTCTGTCTGTCTATCTATCTATCTGTCTGTGTCTGCTTTCCGTCTCTGTCTGTCTGTCTGTCTATCTATCTATCTACCTGTCTATCTTTCTGTCTGTCTCTTGCTGTCGTTTTCTGTCTGTCTGTCTGTCTGTCTGTCTGTTTTCCGTCTTTCTGTTTGTATGTATTTTCCGTCTCTCTCTCTCTCTCTCTCTCTCTCTCTCTCTCTCTCTCTCTCTCTCTCTCTCTCTCTCTCTCTCTCTCTCTCTCTCTCTCTCTCTCACACACACACACACACACACACACACACACACACACACACACACACATTATCGTTTATATTCAAAACAAAGACCAACTCTTTTAACTCTATTTGTTTATCTTTACCAAAGTTGTGATTGTTGCTTCTGGCTTTGTTTGATTTTGTTGTTTGTTGTTTGCGGACGTGTGTGTGTGTGTGTGTGTGTGTGTGTGTGTGTGTGTGTGTGTGTGTGTGTGTGTGTGTGTGTGTGTGTGTGTGTGTTGATGCCATGGTGTACTCTCTCTCTCTCTCTCTCTCTCTCTCTCTCTCTCTCTCTCTCTCTCTCTCTCTCTCTCTCTCTCTCTCTCAAATAGAAAGGAAGAGAAAAAGAAGAATAGTCGAAAAATAAAGGAAAAAGAATGGAAAGAAAGGGAGGTGGATGGAAAATAAATGAGAGGGAAGGGAGATAAGAAAGAAGAGGAGGAAAGGAGAAGGAAATGAGAGGGAGAAGAAAAGGGAGGAAAGAAAGGAGGTATGAAGGAATGGAGAGAAGGAAGGGAAAGAGGAAGCGAAGGAAGGAAAGGAGGAGGAGGAGGAAGAAGAGGAGGAGGAGGAGTGTGAGAAGGTGTACTAATATCTTGATTAGAGAGAGAGAGAGAGAGAGAGAGAGAGAGAGAGAGAGAGAGAGAGAGAGAGAGAGAGAGAGAGAGAGAGAGAGAGAGAGAGTCTAAAGTCGACCACAACAAGATAGAAAGAAAGAAAGGAAACAAAACAAACTAAAACACAAACAAAAAAAAGTGAAACAAACAAACTAACAAACAAACAAAAAATAACGTGGAGGAAAAATCTTCGAATGTTGGAGGTAAAATTCTCTCTGGATGGAGGAAACGGAGGAAAAATGGAGGAGGGAGGGAGGTAAGTTAGGGAAGGAGGAAAGAATGGACAGGATATAGCGGGAGGAGGAGGAGGAGGAGGAGGAAGAGGAAGAGGAGAAGGAAGAGAAGGAGGTGAGAAGAAAAAAGAAAAGGAAGGAACGAGAGGAGCGAGGGAACGAAGGAAGGAGAAGGAGGAGGAAGAAGAGGAGGAGGAGGAGAAAGAGGAGGAGGGAGAGGAGGAATCGAGGAAGTAAAGAAACATAAAAGAAAAAAGACGTAGGAAAAAGAAATGAATAAGGATAGGAATAAGGAGGAGGAGGAGGAAGAGGAGGAGGAGGAGGAAAAGATGAAGAAAATGATGAGATAAAGAAGGGTTGACGGAAAAGAAAGGAGTGAATAATAAATAAGAAATAGAGAAAATAAACAAGAAATACAAAAGAAAGAGAGTAACAGAGAAGCAAAACAAAAAAAAAGAATAAAGAAGGAAGAAAGGAAGGAGAAAACGAGAAAGTGTTACCAATGACAAGAACAATAAAAAAGGAGAAAGAAAACGAAGGTGTAATTCCAGGTTGGTAACACTATTTACCTGTCCGTCCGTAGTACACCTTTTGCTAATTAATTCTGTATCGTTTTGTTTATTCCTCTCTTTATCTTCGTCTATCTATGACTGTGTTATTTATTGTCTCCTTGCATGTCTTCCTTTATTTTTGTGTGTGTGTGTGTGTTTGTGTGTGTTTGTGTGTCCATCTTTATTAGCGTGTGTGTGTCTGTGTGTGTGTGTGTAGTGTTGGTGTTAATATCTCTCTGTCTGTATGTCTATCTATCTATCTGTCTGTGTCTGT
>NC_087187.1:3930000-3932500 GCF_035594125.1 Scylla paramamosain
CGCTCTTTTATCCGCGAATCCGGTTGAGCGAGAGGCGAATGTTTATGCACGAGGGATGGAGTTAATGCACTGAGGGGGGAGGGGGTGGGGGAAGGGAGGAATGGTAGGGGATGGGGAGATGGGGAGATGGGGGGATGATAACCGAATATACACAGATGCGGATACACTTGCATATGTGGTAACTCACACACACACACACACACACACACACACACACACACACACACACACACACACACACACACACACACACACACACACACAGGTAAGCACATGAAAAGCTTCACACGCACGCACGCATACACTCAAAAATTGTGTTTCTCTCTCTCTCTCTCTCTCTCTCTCTCTCTCTCTCTCTCTCTCTCTCTCTCTCTCTCTCTCTCTCTCTCTCTCTCTCTCTCACACGAAATAAAATATATGAAACACACACACACACACACACACACACGGCCGCTAATTCTGGTAATGTTCACAAATCCGGAACGAATCGAATGGACAGCGGCGGTGTTTCGGAACCGGTTCAGACGGATGAGTGGATAACTGGGGCTCATCCGCATCCAGGAGGTCCGGATGAGCGAGGGAGAGCCGGAGGGAGAGTACGAAATGACAGTCACTCAATTTGTATAAGAAGTTTCCTTTATCCGAATTGTAGCCTTTTGTAATCCGATGTGTAAAGTAGGTTGTGTGTGTTAACCGTATCCGTATGTGTGTGTGTGTGTATGTGTGTGTAAAGTTTTTTTTTATTTTTTAGTTTCTTTTTAGTGTTTTCTATTTTTCTTTGACTCATTTTCTCACTCAGTTCAGCTTTTTTTTATTGATTTTTCTTTTTATTTTCACTTTTGTCTTTGTTTTTCTCTTCGGTTATTTTATCAATCCTGTTTTTTTTCATATTTTTTTATTGTTTAACTGATTTTTTTTTTCCTTTCTATATATATATTTTTTTCTTTCTACACCAAGTCTTATTTTTTTTACTCATCGATATAATTATACGCCATCTCGTTTGTTCATTTGTTGATGTTTTTATTGGTTATTTACTTATTCATTCATTCATTCTTTCATTTATTTATTCATTTCAACTCTATTACAAATTCACTAAATATTTTAACCTTTTGTTTTATGTTGCAGAGATGTGTGTGTGTGTGTGTGTGTGTGTGTGTGTGTGTGTGTGTGTGTGTCATTGACTGGTCCACTCATTCCAGTGATCCAAATCTGAATTCGAATCCGAACTGACAAAGATTCGACTCAACCGGATCCGAATTTGTGTATTTGTTATTGTTGTGCCTCGGATTAACATTGTATTCTTTGTTTGTTCATTTATTTTCCATTGTTTTGTTTTGTCTTCATTTTATTTAATTGCATCTATTTATTACTTTTATTATTTTTTAACGATTCTCTCTCTCTCTCTCTCTCTCTCTCTCTCTCTCTCTCTCTCTCTCTCTCTCTCTCTCTCTCTCTCTCTCTCTCTCTCTCTCTCTCTCCCACACACTGACTCAAGAAGGAAAAAGAACGAAAATCTCATTACAAACAACACACACTGCATTCCTGTGGCCTCGCTGCGTCTGGAGGGCTCAAGAACACTTCTCTTTCATTATTCACGGTGTATTGAGAGTAACTGCAGCGAATGTCACGTTTTTGGGGAGGGAAATACCGGTGATCTGAAGTAAAATTGCATGTCATTATTATTTCTGTGGCTGTGAATGTGAAATACGCAGTAAATCATTTTCTCGTAATTAATATCTAGTTTATCTCGAGGTTGATTGGCCGCTGCGGGTACCTGGAGCTCTGTGATTGGCTGAAGATTTCGGGGTGGTTCTAAATAGCACCGTCTGCTTCATCCGATGTTAAACGACGTGGAAGTCTTCATGTTTTTCGTTCACTCTTAATGCTAATAATGTAAACTTGCACGAAGGTTCATTAAGCTTGTTCCGAACACCATAATAATCTCATGTATTCCTCTTTATTTATTCTTAGTCTTTAATCAAGGAAAGATCGTGCTTGTTGAAATGTATTTATGCATTTTTTCTTATGTTTGCAAGCTAAATATTATAGCCGCTTTAAATCATTAGAAAAAGCTTGTGTTTTTTTTTTTTTCTTATTGGTCGTTACTTAAGTAGAAAACGTGGAAATGTGTCTTGGAAATGCGTGTATCAATTTCGCATATTTGTGGGTAATCAAAATCTTAACTAGTGTATTTGATCTTTATGTAATATTAATGACTTGTTCAATCTTCTTAACAGGTGAACACGGAATTAAATAACACCTGCGGAAACCTGCTGATTGAGAGAAACTAACAAAATATTAAGGTAAGTCCAGCTCAATATTTAATCTCGTAGTCTATCGCGGCCGCCATGTTGTGACGTCATATGTAAACAAACGCATGCGCACTCGCCTTGATTTCTCGCTGAGGTGACAAAGAAGTATTAGTATCATGTTTTTTATATATATATTTTTTCTGTGTGGTTTGTTACGAGCTTGCGTTTTATTAATTGATTGGAAACGC
>NC_087187.1:3937500-3947500 GCF_035594125.1 Scylla paramamosain
CACACACACACACACACACACACACACACACACACACACACACACACACACACACCAAAGAGCCACCGTAGATTACCTGTCCTCGGGTAGATTAACACCTGGAAACACCTGGAAACACCTTAAGAACACCTTACAACACCTTAACAACACCTTAACAACACCTTACATACCTGGGTGTATTAGTTCATCACACAACACCTAACAGAGCTACGGAGGAGAGCACTGTGTTGAGGCGCCACTGTATCAAGGTGCCACTGTAACTGTCACTATTTTTTTACCTCCTCTTATTTTCTGATTATAAAGGAAACTATTTTAGGGACGCACGGAGAAGGAGAGGTGTGCACGTGATGGCCGCTTGTGTGTGTGTGTGTGTGTGTGTGTGTGTGTGTGTGTGTGTGTGGTAGGTCAAGGGTTATGTGGGCAGCTGTGTGTATGTGTGTGTGTGTGTGTGTTTTAATGATGCGTGTATGAATAAGACACACTCACGAACGGCTATTAAATAATTATTATTGAAATGACGAAATGATAAGTGGTGGGATGATTGTAATAATGATGAGGTATTATTATTATTATTATTATTATTATTATTATTATTATTATTATTATTATTATTATTATTATTGTTGTTGTTGTTGTTGTTATTTTTATTATTCGTAGTAGTGGTAGTGCTCATCATACTACTACTACTACTACTACTACTACTACTACTACTACTACTACTACTACTACTACTACTACTACTGAAGTGCATCACCACCTACATATATGGAGGAGGATGAAGAAGAAGAGGAGGAGGAGGAGGAGGAAGAGGAAAAGGAGAAAACAAACATAAAAGTATACATACATACATAAATACGTACATACATGCATACATACATATATACATAGATGACCAGTACACACACACACACACACACACACACACACTCAAACAAACAAACAAACAAACACACGCAAACAAACAAAATGCATACCAAATAAGAATAGACAAAACAAAATAAGATAAAAAAACAAGAAACGGTAGATAAGCAAAATAGATAAAAATGAGGAAATGACCCGCTGACCAGGAGAGGAAGGTGAGAGGTCAAGTGGAGAGACGTGAGGAGAGAGAGGAAGGGAGGAGGGAGAGGAACATCTGCTAGGAGGGAAGGGAGGGAGGGAAGGCGAGGAAGGATGGGATAAAATTAGTAATAGCGGCAAATTTTCAGTGTTCCTTGTGTTGCAGGCGGGACAAGATGTACTAGGGGTCTTGGTGTCCTGATTACTAGTACCTGGCCATCTACTTACCTGTGTGGGCGCGTTTGTGTGAGTTTACCTGTGTCTTGTGTGTTATTTTGTTTGTTTTATTTGTTTTGTTTTTTCTTGTATATTTTGTTCTCTCTATTCTTCCTATCTCTTTTATTGTCTTATTTCCATATATTTTTTAAGTATTCTTTTTTCTTTATCTGATTTATTATTTCTTGGTGTCTTTATTCTTTCCATCTCTGTTGCTCCCTGTCTCTTTGTTTTTTTTCTGTCTTTTTTATTGTCTTTTGTTTTGTTTTTATTTATTTTTTCACCTTTTCTTTATTTATGTACTTTTTTCTTTTATCCTCTGTATTTCTTTACTCTTCATTCCCTTTCATCTCTTTGATTCTACCCTTTTGTCTTTCATCCTCTATCTCCATGTCTTCATCTCTTACTTTCCATCTTCACTTTTCTTTCTTATTCTCTTTATTTCTTTATTTCAATCCCTTTATTCTCTTTATTTAAATATCTTCACATCCTATCCTATCTCTTTTTTTTATCGTATATTTTACTTCTTTATTCTTTTTATCTCTTATTTTCATCATTCTTTTTCATCGTTTGCGTGTGTGGTCATCTAGTACCTGTTCTCATCTCAAACTCACCAAACAGTAGTAAGTTAAGTTAAGTTAGGTTAGGTTAGGTTAGGTTAAGTTGGGTCAGTTCAGGTTGGGTTAGGTTAGGTTAGGTTAGGTTAGGTTGCGTTGGGTTAGGTTAGGTTAGGTTGCGTTGGGTTAGGTTAGGTTAGGTTGGGTTAGATTAGGTTAGGTTAGGTTAGGTTGGGTTAGGTTAGGTTAGGTTGGGTTAGGTTAGGTTGGGTTAGGTTAGGTTAGGTTAGGTTAGGTAGGTTAGGTTAGGTTAGGTTAGGTTAGGTTAGGTTAGGTATCTGTCGAACTTACCTGAGCTTCTGTTTACCTGTGTGTGTGATGACCTGTTAGTCTAGCTGCGTTTATCTTTGCTTTACCTGTGTTTAAGTTCATTTATCTCCCTATTTCTATATTTCTGTTATTCACTATTCTTTATTTCACTTGTATTAATGTATTGTTTGTCTTTTTTTTTTAACTTCTCCATCTCTTTATTCTTAATCTGTCTAATTACCTTTCTGTTTGTCTGTTTGTTTCCATGTTTTTTAGTCTGTCATGGTGAGTTTGTTGTTTGGTGTATGTGTGAGAGAGAGAGAGAGAGAGAGAGAGAGAGAGAGAGAGAGAGAGAGAGAGAGAGAGAGAGAGAGAGAGAGAGAGAGAGAGAGAGAGAGAGAGAGAGAAATATAATAAGCACTTTCAAATCTAAAATTAACCACCACCACCACCACCACCACCACCACCACCACCATCCATCCATCCATTAAATTTCACAGCCTCATCCGCCGCCGCAGTTCTGTTCCATGATAATAACGATGGAAAATAATAACCAAAACAAACGCACAAACCAAACAAACAAACAAACAAACAAACATAATATAGATCAATACATGAATGACACTTTTGATGATGAATAAAACAAAAAAAAAAACTGTATGTGTGTGTGTGTGTGTGTGTGTGTGTGTGTGTGTGTGTGTGTGTGTGTGTGTGTGTGTGTGTGTGTGTGTGTGTGTGTGTGTGTGTGTGTGTGTGTGTGTTTACGTATGTTACAAAGCACCAAAAAAAAAAAAAAGAATGAAAAAAAGAAAAAAATACTGAAAATTATTTGTTCCTATCATTTATATTTTATGTATTCATTTATTTATCTATCTATATATTTTTTTTTTCTTGTACAGGGAAAGCAAAAGTTAATCACGTTTATTAGTGGCAAGTAAAAATTTGGTTTTGTTTGTTTTGTGGCGGCCATATTGGAAAAAAAGGGTAGGGGAGGTTAAGGGGAGCGGGGAGGGCGAGATGAGGGGGGCAGGGAGAGGGTGAGGGGGCAGGGGGGATGGAGGGCTTGTCTCGTTAAGTAATTTATTAATGAATTTAGTAACGAAGGGGAGAGAGAGAGAGAGAGAGAGAGAGAGAGAGAGAGAGAGAGAGAGAGAGAGAGAGAGAGAGAGAGAGAGAGAGAGAGAGAGAGAGAGAGAGAGAGAGAGAGAGAGAATTCTTTAGCATCTATTGTTATTAGATGGGCAAACAGACAGGCAGAGAGACAGACAGACAGATAGATACAGAGAGAGGGAAAGAAACTGATGAAAAATAGATGAATTAGATAAAAAAAAAAACTTGTCTGGGTTTTCGTAATAGAAGGATAAAAACATAGAAGATAAATAGATAGATAGACAGATAGATAGATAAATAAACAACAAATAGTAAAATTTATAAAGATGGATTGATTGATAGAAAAATAGAAATACAACTGAAATTGGGTTAAAAGAGAATATTAAACACACACACACACACACACACACACACACACACACACACACACACACACACACACACACACACACACACGGGTGAGTTAATTAGAATTAGGTAAATTTTTATTTCAACACCAGTAACAAAAAAAAAAAAGAAAAAGAAAGAACAAAACATAGGAAGTTTAAAGTAGATTGCAAAATGGAGAAAGTTTCAAGATTATTTATTTATTGTATTTTTTTCGTGTGTGTGTGTGTGTGTGTGTGTGTGTGTGTGTGTGTGTGTGTGTGTGTGTGTGTGTGTGTGTGTGTGCATTACCGAATATCCTCTCTAGGCCAACTCTTTCACATGCATAAACCCCAACAAACACACACACACACACACACACACACACACACACACACACACACACACACACACACACACACACACACACACACACACACACAGAGAGAGAGAGAGAGAGAGAGAGAGAGAGAGAGAGAGAGAGAGAGAGAGAGAGAGAGAGAGAGAGAGAGAGAGAGAGAGAGAGAGAGAGAGAGAGAGAGAGGGCGTAGACTTGTTATTTATTGTGAACTCGTGTATAATTATTTGTTTGGCAGGAAGAAAAAAAAAAAGAATAGGAAGAAAAAGAAAAAGAAAAAGAAAAAACTTAAGCACATCATTCACATCAGCTTAGAATGCGGAATTTGAAGATGAGATGAATTAACAATGGAATAAAAAAAATAAAAAAATAATAACAATAAATTCAATAAACGTATCAATCCTTACAAAGAGAATGACGTAAAGAAATTGAAATAGTGGAACATGTATTTTTTTATTAAGTTTTTATTTAATTCATCATTCTTTAAATTGGTGAAGAGCATGAAAGGATTATATAACCCTTTCACTAATTAGCACACCTCACCTTGATCACTATAACCACTCTGAGACGTCCTTTTCTTGTCCCACAGCCATTTTTAAACACTATATTGGCCGGAAATTGCAACATCTATTAGTTTGTATCCTCTTCTTTCCTATAGATGCTTATGAACACAATCCATGCGTTGCTTCTGGTGCTGTGAAGTGCTTGATGTCACAGTGAAAGGGTTAAAAAGAGAGAAAAAATAACGAAAAAAGACGCTCTTTGTTCCTTCATCTAAACAAACAAATTAAAAAACTGACAAGGAAGTAAATGAGTAAATAAGTAAATGAATACGTAAATGAATAATATCAGGAAAAAAAAAAGGAAAGAAAAATAGTTTAAATGTCGTGAGGTCTCTATATACTGGTAAACACATGAATAAATAAATAAATAAACAGGAAAATACACGAGTAAATAAAGACAAAAGGAAAAGATGAAGAGTCACGAGGTCTCAATATAGAAGTGTAAGGTTATATAACGACAACTTGCTTTCATTACCTTTACTGTCACTATACAAGACGATGTGGCGAGGTGTGTGAGTGCCAGGTATGTGGGAGTGACTGGCGGGGGTGCAGGAGTGAGTGGTCTGCAGAGTCCCCCCGTCATGGCTTGAACAGAAGGACCTAAGTATAATTGAAAAAAACTGCAATTTGGTATAGGCCTAAGTGATGAAAACGATAAACTGTGCGTGTGTGTGTGTGTGTGTGTGTGTGTGTGTGTGTGTGTGTGTGTGTGTGTGTGTGTGTGTGTGTGTGTGTGTGTGTGTGTGTGTGTGTGTGTGTGTGTTTACGTATCGTACAAAACACAGAAAAAGGAAAGGAAAGAAAAACGAATGAAAATTATTTGTTTCTATTTCATTTATTTTTATGTATTCATTCTATTTATTTATTTTTACTTTTTTATTTGTACAGGGAAAGCAAAAGTTAATCACGTTTATTAGTGGCAAGTAAAAATTTGGTTTTGTTTGTTTTGTGGCGGCCATAGTGGGAAAAAAAGAGTAGGGGAGGTTAGGGGGAGCGAGGGGAGATGTGTGTGTGTGTGTGTGTGTGTGTGTGTGTGTGTGTGTGTGTGTGTGTGTGTGTGTGTGTGTGTGTGTGTGTGTGTGTGTGTGTGTGTGTGTGTGTCAGAATTCTTTTCACCTGAGGCATAGCACTTTTCTCATGCTACTTAAATAATTCACCATTTTTCCTTCTTTTTCATGCATTTCCTGTACTTGGTTAGAATTTTCCCAATAATACGTAAGAAAACGAGAAGCTGGAAAAAATCATCAGGCCTACAAGTGGCAGTCCTTGTATAAAACATGCCTACCTATCTCCACCATCTATAAATCTGTCCTGTCTTATCTTCTCTAAAAGCTCTCCATTGACTCCGCACTAACAATTAGATAACTGAAATTCTTGGTCTAGTTGTTAGGAGGGTAAGAAAAAACCTGAGTTGTCTTTACGTCATTTCCTGTTCACATCCTTTTCAGGAAATATAAAAATAAGAAAATAAATTACTTGTGTGGTGTAGAAATAAAGGATACGACGAAGGTGACAAAGAAAATCCCAATTAAGCAGGATGAAACCAGAAATAACAAATAAATGCTCGTCAAGGTTAGAAAAAGAAAAAGGAAAAAGAAAAGGAAAGAAACAAGAAGAAACTCTCTCAGTAGTAATGTGTGAGACAGACACAGTGATCAGGTTGTTAGTGTCGAGTCAGTAGGGAGCTTTGAAAGATTAGACATGTGTTTAGATGTTGATGATGGGTGGAAATAGGCACGCATGTTTAAAAATATTAGATCTGTCACCTGTAGGCCGGATGTTGTACTCATATATTCTGAGAAATCATAATGACGCAGGGCAGAAAAATTCATTAAACTTTTGTCGCTTTGGTTTTCCTTCCGTTCTTTCCTCCCTTCTTGCCCGATTCTGCCTCCTCCTTCCTTTTCTCTCATGTCCAAAATAACCTGGAAAAAAAAAAAAAAAAAAAAAATCTATATTCTAGAAGCACACTTCCCCCCGACTATTTCTTTTAATCCCTCCACTCAGTCAGAAATACAGAGGAAGGGTAACAAATGAAGGCATTGCTAATTAATCTATAAAGGCTTTGTAATATCAGTACTCGTGTTGGTGCGGCTGAAGACTCTTGCTGGTTTTTGTAATAGTTGTTCCGGTGATTGCCAGGTGAGGCGCAGCAAGGCGTGGTGAGAATTGAGTAGTTTTGTTGAAGGGCTGTTATTTATTTCCAAAGTGAAGAGTTTACGTGTTCAAAGAGAGTTTACCTGGTGATATTAGTTTTATCTGCTGAAAGTGTGAAGTCTGTCTGTTGAAAAGAAAGTCTTATCTATCGAAAATAAAAGCTTATATGTTGAAATTAAAGTTTACCTGTTGAAATTTAAGCTTAATTGTTGAAATTAGACTTTACCTGTTGAAATTTGAGTTTTCCTGTTGAAATTAGAGCTAACCTATTGAAATATTTGAGTTACCCGGTTAAAGTTGAGTGTTTATACCTGAAGAAGTGTCACGAGTGTACATATTAGGGAGAGTTTACTTGTTAGGTTATCATGGCGCTCTCCTGACGATGTGTTGTGATGTTACCTAAGTAGTTCACCTGTTCAGATAAGAGTTTACCTGTTGAAATGTTAGGTTTGTGAGTGTTTACCTACCCGAAGTGAGTTACCTTGTGGAAATGAAATAATATGAAGTGTAGTTAGACTGAATATTAGTATGGCGAGTTTACCTGCGAAAAATTAAAGTTTACTTGGTGTGTAATTAGTTCAACTGATTAATTAACAAAGGTGATGGACAGGTGAGACAAGGTAAGGTGAGGCGTTACGTAAAAATGGAAAATCACGTTTGGAGTGTCATTTTAAGGAGAATAAATAGATAGTCAATAAATAAATAAATGAAAAGACACGAGAAGAGAATCGGTTGGTAAAGAGGGGACAGATAGATAACAGATGATAAAAAGGGAACTAATTAAGATTAAACGAAGCGAGAAATTTTTCGTGAAGATAAATAGATAAGTAAATGAAGAAATGCTACATGATAAAAGGAAATGAAGTGGAAAGAAGAGAGGAGGAGAAACATTTCGATACGTGAGGCAGACGAGCGGAAGTGTTTGTGGAACGATGAAGCAACACAAAAGATAAGTGAGATGACATTGAAGTGAATGAAATTGTGATGTTATAAACTTGTCAAGGATAAAATCAATGAAGAAAGAAAAAAAAAACACACTCAAATAACGTCCTTAAAAGAAAATGGGAGTCAACGAAAAGAGAGAAAAATCAACGCGAGAGATAAGCAAGATGACATTGAAGTGACTAAAATTGTGATGTTACAAACTCGTCAATGAGAAAATCAGTGAAGAAAAAAAAAAAAACACTCAACGTTCCCTAAAAGAAAATGGGAGTTTAGAGAACAGAGAGAAAAGTCGAAGTTAAAAAAAAAAAACAAAGGGAAATTTGAGTTAGGAAAATAGGAGTTAGGAAAATCAAAGTTAGAAAAGAAATCAGAGTTAGAGAATAGACAGAGACCAAGAGATACGTTTCAAGACACTAATTATGGATAATCCTTTTGGCGCAACCCTTTACTGACTAACACCTTCACCTTTTTGTTCCCTTTGGTCAGAGCCACTCTTCCTAAGGCACTGTTTATTTTTAGGTTAGGAAAGGTTAGGTAAGGTTAGGTTAGGTTTGTTATGTTAGGTTAGGCTCAAGTTAGGTTTGTTAAGTTCATGTTAGGTCAGGTCAGGTTAGCTTAGTTCACGTCAAGTTAGTTTAAATTCACATGAAATTAAGTTAGGTCAAGGTAGTTTAGGTTAGGTTAGATTATATTATATGTAGTTCAGGTTAGGTTAGGTTAGATTAGGTTACATGTAGTTAAGGCCAAGTAATGCTAAGTTAGGATGTCTCAGCTTCATATATGTGTGATGTGGCTTTTTATTGACTAATTTTGGACTTTCTATCAAAATCTCACCACCACCTTTCCTCCTCTACCGCCGCGCCCCATTACCACGCGCCTCCCTTTCCTTCCTTTTCTTTTGTTATTTTCCCTTCGCTATCTCTTGCCGTCTCTCATAACGACGCCATATTTTTGTTTTCGTGATGGCCTGTGATCGTCCGCCATTTTGTGTGATGACCCCGATGTTGCAGAAGTGGTGACGTGGCAACACACACACACACACACACACACACACACACACACACACACACACACACACACACATGCAGACATAAACACACACTCATAAACACACAGGGTTATATATTACGAGAGAGAGAGAGAGAGAGAGAGAGAGAGAGAGAGAGAGAGAGAGAGAGAGAGAGAGAGAGAGAGAGAGAGAGAGAGAGAGAGAGAGAGAGAGAGACTAATAACACGATGCCAACGATTAGAAATGAGAACAAGAACAGGAAAAAAGACAATGAGGAAAAATAAAAGAAAGAGAAGCAGAAGGAAGAGGAGGAGGAAGAGAGGGAGAAAAAGAAGAAATAATTAATGAAAGAAAAAAAAACAAAAGCTTCCAAAAATAGACACAAGATTAAAGTCAGCCATTTTGTGCAGAGACATAAACAACTTACATCCCCCCTTTCCCCCTTCCCCATCTCCCCCCTCCCCTTTCCCCTTCCCCTTTTCTCATTTCCTCCTCCCTCCCTTCCTCCTGCCACGTCCCGCCCTCCTTCCCCCCTTCTCTTTGCTTTGAGTTGGAGGTGTTTGGTAGGGGAGAGGGAGAGGGGAGAGAGGGAGAGGGGAGAGAAAAGATCTAAGGTGTATTGGCACGAAAGTTTGTTTGTTTGTTTGTTTTTGTTTGTTTATTTGTTTTTTTTCTTATGCTTGTATATTTCTGTCTGTCTGTCTGTCTGTCTTGTTGTTCCCGACGATTAGAGAGAGAGAGAGAGAGAGAGAGAGAGAGAGAGAGAGAGAGAGAGAGAGAGAGAGAGAGAGAGAGAGAGAGAGAGAGAGAGAGAGAGAGAGAGAGAGAGAGAAACATGCAGACAGACAGACACACACAGAGAGAGAGAGAGAGAAAGAACAAACATCTAATTTTACTTTCATGCACAATAAAGGTAATAGTTTTCACCTCAGCAAGACAGATTTCCCAACACACCTTTGGCGGGGTTACCTGTGTGGAGAGGGCGCAGGTGAGGGGGAGAGGGAGAGGGAAGAAGGGAGGAGGAGGAGGAGAGAAGAGGAGATACGTTACTAAGATGGAATATTTTTTAGAAGGACTAGGTAAAGTTTGGGTGAGGGGAAAGGGTGAGGGGAAAGGGTGAGGAGAAAGGGTTAGGAGTAGTGATGATGGGGTGAAAGGGTTGTACAGGTGAGAGTGAGGGTTATTGGGGGTTAAGTAGAGGCGACAGGGCCAGGTGGGGAAGGTGGGGAGGTGGGGAGAGGTGATAGGTGAAGGACAAAGGGGGTTTGATTGTGTGGGGGGGTACTGATGAGGGGGGTGGGGGTAGCAGGTGTTGTGGGGTATTTTGGGGGGTTGGAGAAGGGGGGAGGGG
>NC_087187.1:3952500-3960000 GCF_035594125.1 Scylla paramamosain
TCTCTCTCTCTCTCTCTCACCTTTAATATTGATTGCTTTCGGCTTCACCTCACGCACGCCATACTTTCTCTCTCTCTCTCTCTCTCTCTCTCTCTCTCTCTCTCTCTCTCTCTCTCTCTCTCTCTCTCTCTCTCTCTCTCTCTCTCTCCAAGGAATCGTTGAGGAAAGAGAGGAAAGAGAGGAGGAGGAGGAGGAGGAGGCGGCATTTGCATATCTAAAGCCAGTTTGGGTCTTCTTCTGGGAGGGAGAGAGGAAGGGAGAGGAGAGGAAGATAGGGGAGAGATGTGGTCGAGAGAGAGAGAGAGAGAGAGAGAGAGAGAGAGAGAGAGAGAGAGAGAGAGAGAGAGAGAGAGAGAGAGAGAGAGAGAGAGAGAGAGAGAGAGAGAAACCTACCAACCAACACAGTATCCTTCCTTCCTTCCTTTCTTCCTTTCCCTCCATTTGCCTCCTCCTCCTCCTCCTCCTCCTCTTCCTCCTCTTCCTCCTCCTCCTGATTTGTATGCTGGACCAGGGAGATATAACGGGGCAGCGCGTCACTGCTTTTCGCCCTTTCCCTCTCCCTCTCACCCTCCCAGCGCCTCTCCCTTGAGTCCCGACCTTGTGCTGGGCTGGAGGAAGAACCAGACTGCGAGAGAGAGTAGAGAAAGAGAGAGAGAGAGTGAAGAGAAGGCTACGACCACGCGTCTGGGAGAGGAGAGAGAGGGAGAGAGAGAGAGGGAGAGGAGGGTGGGTTAGGAACGTGGCCGGAATGGAATATGAAGAATGGTGTGCATGACTATTGGAAAGGGCACCTCATTTCCATTGCTAATATGGGTGGCTCCTGTATCTCATTCTCTAGTTTTGCATAAAGAGAAGCCCCAAGACCGCGCCCCCTCCAGCCCACGCCAGACATGCAGCGCCCGGCTTACTATTCCAGTGTTGAGCATCGGAGGGGCAAGGCGGTGGCGGTGGCGGCGGAGGCGGAGGAGGGCGGACACAAACTCACACGGTATACACGCAGTCTCTCTCTCTCTCTCTCTCAGGCTCCCTCTTCGTCGCCGCCTTCGTCGTGTTTGTGTTCGTGTGTGTTTTTTTTCTTTTTTTTTTAGTGTTTTGGTGTTGTGCTGACGGAGGCGCTGAAGGTGGTGGTGGTGGTGTGAGGAAAAGGAAAGGTTTGTAGTGTGTGTGTGTGTGTGTGTGTGTGTGTGTGTGTGTGTGTGTGTGTGTGTGTGTGTGTGTGTGTGTGTGTGTGTGTGTTCTTTTCCGTCCGTCCGTCTGTCTGTCTGTCTGAGTCTCTCTCTCTCTCTCTCTCTCTCTCTCTCTCTCTCTCTCTCTCTCTCTCTCTCTCTCTCTCTCTCTCTCTCTCTCACACCCCCGTCCTCCTTTCCCTTACCCCCAAAAAGAGCAACACCCCCCACACCAAACCCCATCCTCCCCCCATCCCCCCTCCCCCCACTCACATCCCTACGGCTAGAGAGAGAGAGAAAGTGTGTGTGTGTGTGTGTGTGTGTGTGTGTGTGTGTGTGTGTGTGTGTGTGTGTGTGTGTGTGTGTGTGTTTCAAAGTGTCGTCCAAAATACGTGAAAAGCTTTGAAACAATGAAAAAAAAAGGCCAATGTTTTTCATTTCCCCTCGAGACATTCACTCGAAAAAAGGGTAAAAAAAAAATAATAATAATTGGAAGAAAAAAGGAAAAAAAAATATGTACTTGTGAAAAAAATGAAGAGAAAATGTAAGAAAATGAGATGAAGAAAAAAAAAAGGAGGAAAGAAGGAAAGAAAAACGTGGAGGTAATGTTGTAAATGAGACGAATAAAAAGAGAGACAGAGAGAGAAAAAAAAAAATAGTTTAAAGCAAGACAAGAGTTTCCTGGCACGACCTCTGGTGAGTAGTGGTGGTGGTGGTGGTGGTGGTGGTAGTAGTAGAAGTAGTAGAAGTAGTAGTAGTAGTGGTAATATTAGTAGTAGTAGTTGTTTTGTTGTTATTGTTAGTGGTGGTGGTCGTGGGGGTGATGGTGGTAGTAGTAGTAGTAGTAGTAGTAGTAGTAGTAGTAGTAGTAGTAGTAGAAGCAGTAGAAGCAGTAGACCCTATTCATCTACCCCGTAAGCCAGAGTCAGGTGATATATGACTTAACCTAGTAGTATTCGTTGTTGTTGTTGTTGTTGTAGTAGTAGTAGTAGTAGTAGTAGTAGTAGTAGTAGTAGTAGTAGTAGTAGTAATAATAATAATAATAATAATAATAATAATAATAATAATAATAATAATAATAATAATAATAATAGTGAGAGAGAGAGAGAGAGAGAGAGAGAGAGAGAGAGAGAGAGAGAGAGAGAGAGAGAGAGAGAGAGAGAGAGAGAGAGAAACCAATTAAAGTCCTCATCTTAAAAATTCATTTATATACGTTGTTTGTTTCTCCGACACTTCCTCTTCCCCTCTCCCCTTCCCTCCCCTCCCCTTATCTCCCCTTCCCCTTCCCTTCCCTCCCCTCCCCTTATCTCCCCTTCCCCTTCCCTAACCCCCCGACCCCCTTTCCTTCCCTTCCCTTCCTTTCCCTTCCCTCCTCTACCCTCTCCTCCTCTCCCCTCACCTTCCCCCTCCCCTCCCCTTCCTTCATCCCTCCCTCCCTCCCTCCCTCCCCCCACACACACACACACTAAAAATTTAGGAATAAGGAAAATATTAACAACTAAGTTCATTTTGCTATGAGAGAGAGAGAGAGAGAGAGAGAGAGAGAGAGAGAGAGAGAGAGAGAGAGAGAGAGAGAGAGAGAGAGAGAGAGAGAGAGAGAGAGAAAGGAAATACCTAAGTCTACCTGCATTAATTAGCGGAAATGTTCTTACCTTTCGTGTGTGTGTGTGTGTGTGTGTGTGTGTGTGTGTGTGTGTGTGTGTGTGAAGGGGAAGAGAGGGGAAAGGAAGGAGGGGAGAAATAGGAGAGGGGAAGAAGACATGTACTAAGAGAGAGAGAGAGAGAGAGAGAGAGAGAGAGAGAGAGAGAGAGAGAGAGAGAGAGAGAGAGAGAGAGAGAGAGAGAGAGAGAGAGAGAGAGAGAGTCGAAAACAGAGAATCAGAGGGAGAAACCGAGAAAGAGAAAGAGAGAGAGGAATGGGGGAAAAGGGGAAGATTAGAGGGGAAGGGGAGAAGAGAGGGTGAGGGGAGTTAAAATATGGATGGGGATCAGAGGGGAGAGGGGGGCAGATGGGGCTTCCATTAAAGTAAGGGGAGAGGGAAGGGGAAAAGGCCCCATCGATTTTCCCTCAGTTTAAACCCATCTTTTTGCCATTAATGGGAAGACGAACGTGAGAGAGAGAGAGAGAGAGAGAGAGAGAGAGAGAGAGAGAGAGAGAGAGAGAGAGAGAGAGAGAGAGAGAGAGAGAGAGAGAGAGAGAGAGCGTTGACCTTGTTTTAGTCCATCTGAGGGGAAAAATAGAAATTTCTTGGTTCTATATTTGAGGGGAATTTTAAACCTCTCTCTCTCTCTCTCTCTCTCTCTCTCTCTCTCTCTCTCTCTCTCTCTCTCTCTCTCTCTCTCTCTCTCTCTCTCCCCTTTTTTCTTCCCTCCCTTTTCCTATAACTATTTTATTTATCAAGAATATTTCCCATTTCCACTGGTACCTTTTTATCTATTTTCCTATTTTATCTATCTTCCCTCTCCCTCTTTCCCCTCTCCCTCCCCATTTTAGTCTCCCTGGGGTTGGAAGAAACTCTCTCCCCTCCTCCTCCTCCTCCTCAATTTATATTCACCCTGAGGCGCAAAATCCAATTCTTCGGAGTCAGTCTCCCCCACCCCCCTTCCTCCTCCGCCTCCTCCTTCTACATCTCCCCCTTTTTTCTCTCTCCCCTTTTTATGCTTTCTTCCACTCTCATTCTTTCTCGTCGTGTCTGTCTTTTCTTTCTTTCTTTCTTTCTTTCTCTCTTTTGTTTTATTTATTTATTATTTGATTTGTTTTTGTTGGTTACTACTACTACTACTACTACTACTACTACTACTACTACTGTTATTACTGCTACTACTACAACCAGTATCTTTAAAACATCAACAATAATAAATATTTCACTGTAGCAACCTAAGAGAGAGAGAGAGAGAGAGAGAGAGAGAGAGAGAGAGAGAGAGAGAGAGAGAGAGAGAGAGAGAGAGAGAGAGAGAGAGAATTTTACACACACACACACACACACACACTGAAGAAATTATAACTTTACATAATTCATACACACACACACACACACACACACACACACACACACACACACACACACACACACACACACACACACACACACACACACACACACACACAAGTTATAACAAATTCATTGGCTCGATTCTTGGATTTTGTGAATTTTTCTGCGGATTTTGCTTGATATCCGCTTAGCGAGGGGGGAAGGGGGGTAGGAGGGGGAGAGGGGAGGGGAGGGAGAGGGGGAGATGAGGAGAGAGAGAGAGATAGAACGAGAGAGGAAAGGGGAAGGGAATGTCGTGAGAGAGAGAGAGAGAGAGAGAGAGAGAGAGAGAGAGAGAGAGAGAGAGAGAGAGAGAGAGAGAGAGAGAGAGAGAGAGAGAGAGAGAGAGAGAGAGAGAGAGAGAGAGAGAGAGATTATATTATACTTCAGTTACAATAAAAGAAAATAGGAGTAGGAGGTAAAGTTGATGGAGGAGGAGGAGGAGGAGGAGGAGGAGGAGGAGGAGGAGGAGGAGGAGGAGGAGGAGGAGGAGGGAAAGGAATAAGAAGAGGAAGAGGAGGAGGGAAGGCTTGAAAATCCCTCCTCCGCCCCTACCATGTTCCTCTTCGTGTTGGAGAGAAACAAGAGGAGGAGGAGGAGGAGGAGGAGGAGGAGGAGGAGGAGGAGGAGGAGGAGGAGGAGGAGGAGGAGGAACATATGGAAATGGGGGCAATGAATAGGAATGTCTGATTGTGAAGAGTGTGTGGCGATGATGATGATGATGACGACGAGGAGGAGGAGGAGGAGGAGGAGGAGGAGGAGGAGGAGGAGGAGGAGGAGGAGGGCATATTGGTACTGGTACTGGCTCGAGGTTAGTTTAATTTCAGTAGTAGCCGTGGTGGTGGTGGTGGTGGTGGTGGTGGTGGTGGTGGTGGTAGTAGTAGTAGTAGTAGTAGTAGTAGTTGTTGTAGTTGTTGTTGTTGTAATAGAAGAAGCAGTTTTATTCCAGCAGTAGGAATGGAGGTAGTAATAGTAGTAATAATAGTAGCAGTAGAATTGTTTTAGTAGTAGGAATGGTGACAGTAGTAGTAGTAGTAGTAGTAGTAGTAGTAGTAGTAGTAGTAGTGAAGACGACAGGTTGAACCCATCCTATCTTGCACTACCACTACCACCACCACCACCACCACCACCACCACCACCACCACCACCAGCACCGCCTCGCCGATAATATTAGCACCACAGACAAACAGCCGATATCCCAGGCCGCCCCGATCTCTGCCGATAACTGAGGGTCCTCTCTGCTCCGGATTTTGTCGGGATATGCAAATTTATGCAAACTCTATACAGCTCCCCCTCTCCCCCTCCCCTCTCGTGCCCCTCTCCCTGATACCCCCCTCCCCACTCTCTCTCTCTCTCTCTCTCTCTCTCTCTCTCTCTCTCTCTCTCTCTCTCTCTCTCTCTCTCTCTCTCTCTCTTACTTTGCAACTCTCTACCCTCCTCCTCCTCCTCCTCCTCCTGCTCCTCCTCTTCCTCCTCCTCCTCCTCCTCCTCTTCGTGCTTTCTATTCTTGTTTTTTTTTATTTGTGGTGTTTTAGTGGGTTCTCTCTCTCTCTCTCTCTCTCTCTCTCTCTCTCTCTCTCTCTCTCTCTCTCTCTCTCTCTCTCTCTCTCTCTCTCTCTCTCCCCCAAATTGTTTTCCCAAGCACTTATTTTTTTCTTTTTCCTTTTTTTTTATTTAACTTTCTTCATGACAGTTCATCAACCACTTGTCACCTTTTTTCTTATTTATATTTTTTAGTCAATTATTCAAGTCACCCCTTAAAACAAATAAATAAATAACAATAAGTAAATAAATATCCGTAAATTTTCCCAGCATTTAATCTTTCCGTAAAAAAAAAAAAAAAAAAAAAAAAAATGGGGATGAAAATGTCTTAAGAAAAATGTTCCCTTAAATTTCACAAGTACAGTGTCTTATAAAATTTCCTGGTAGGCTTAGAGAGAGAGAGAGAGAGAAAGAGAGAGAGGAATGCCACTCCCCTCACCCTTGGCACCGCGACCCTAAACTCCCCTTGCCCAAAGATTTAAGACTCCTTAGTGCCAAGATTGACCAACAGTGCCATCATCACCCCTTCGCTACTTTCACTGCTAATATCCTTATCTTTAGTGCCAAATTCTTATCTCTGGTGCCAAACTTCTTTTCTAGTGTCAAAATTCGTCTTTAGTTCCAAATTGTTATATCTATTGTCAAAATTATTATCGTTAGTGCCAAAGATTTTTCTCTGGTGCCAAAATTTTGATGTTTAGTGCCAAAAATCTGATGTTTAGTGCCAAATTTTTATCTTGAGTGCCAAAAGCTTATCCTTAATGCCACTTTTATCCCCTGTGCCAAGATCCTTACCCTCACTGCCCAGACCTTATTTTTTGTCACCTTCACCCTTAGTGCCAAAACCACTCCCTTAGTTCCAGCACCCTTAGATAACTTTACTGCTAATGGTGTCCTTATCTTGAGTGCCAGAATCTTACCCTTATCTTCCCCTTACCCACAATGCCTCAATCCTTACCATCACCTGCCCATTACCATTAACATCACCTCTTTCCCCCTTCACCAACCCTTTCTTGTTCCTCCTACTCTTTTCTCTCCTTTTTATTTAATTATCTCTGTTTTTTTCCTCCCCCCTCTGCAAGTCATTTCATTATTTCCTGTCTCCTCTCCCTTTTCCCCTTTTTTTTCCTTGTCTTTAACCCTTTTTCTTATATATATTACCCTTTAGCATCCTATAGACCACCACCACCATCACTACCACCACCAAAAAAAAAAAAAATATATATTATCTTTTTTTTTGGTGGTGATGTAAAAAAGTTCTTGATGATGATGATGATGATGATGATGATGGTGATGATAATGGTGGTGATGATAATGGTGGTGATGTTTGTATTGTTGTGTTTTTCCTGTTTTGCCGCGAATGAGAGGAAGAGAAGGGAAGGGAAGGGAGAGGAAGGGAGGGAGGGAGGGAGGGGGAAAGGGAAACACAGGTAAGACGGATGCACCTGGCGACTGGGAGAGGGGAGGGGGAGGGGGAGGGGGAGGGGGAGGGGGAGTACATAGGGGCCCAGGTGTTAGATTTTACGATACCTGACACCCGCATGCCTTTCCTCCCCCTCCCCCCACCCTCTCTTCCCCTCTCTCTCTCTCTCTCTCTCTCACTCTCCACTCCCCTCTCCTCCTCCTGCCTTTCTTCTCGTTCACCTCATATTTACTTAGTTTTTTTTTTTTTTACTTAGTCTCTCTCTCTCTCTCTCTCTCTCTCTCTCTCTCTCTCTCTCTCTCTCTCTCTCTCTCTCTCTCTCTCTCTCTCATTAAGA
>NC_087187.1:3965000-3970000 GCF_035594125.1 Scylla paramamosain
CTCTCTCTCTCCAAATCACAGAAACAATAGCATTATCTCTACATCAAATTCGTTATCATCACCTGCATTCTCTCTCTCTCTCTCTCTCTCTCTCTCTCTCTCTCTCTCTCTCTCTCTCTCTCTCTCTCTCTCTCTCTCTCTCTCACAAAAGCATTAAACACCTGCCAAGTGATAAATAGTCTTATTTCACATACTATTTAATGGTCCACCTCTCTCTCTCTCTCTCTCTCTCTCTCTCTCTCTCTCTCTCTCTCTCTCTCTCTCTCTCTCTCTCTATCTCGACATAGAAGTGTCACGTGGCTTTTGTTTATATCCGCAGTAGTAGTAGTAGTAGTAGTAGTAGTAGTAGTAGTAGTAGTAGTAGTAGTAGTAGTAGTGGTGGTGATGGTGGTTGTGGTGGTGGTGATAGTAGTAATAGTAGTAGTAGTAGTAACAATATTTCACTCTCTCTCTCTCTCTCTCTCTCTCTCTCTCTCTCTCTCTCTCTCTCTCTCTCTCTCTCTCTCTCTCTCTCCACGTTAAAGGTTAGTCACCCTTAAGAAGTATGAAAGAAAACGGGTGCTTCTTAGGGGCCACCCGCCTTACCTCCCCCCTCCCCCCAACACATGCCACACCTGCACCACACCTGCCACGCCTCATTAGCAGGTGGATGACGCAACCTTGTACCTGTGACTCATAATTTGTCCTTTACTTCTGGGTGTCTTGTTTTTCCTTCTTCTTCCTTCCTTTCCTTCTTTCCTTCTTTATCTTTCTTTTTTTCCTTCTTTTCTCTCTTCTTCCTTATTTTCTTTTCTGTTTCTGTGTCAAATTCTGTGCGTTAGTTTTGTTTTTCTTCATAATTTCCTTCTTTTCTTTCCCTTTTCCTTCTTCCTTCCTTCCTTTGTTAATTTTCTTCTTCCTTTCCTCCTTTTTTTCATTCTCTTTTCCTTCTTCCTTCCTGATTTTCTTTTCTTTTTCAGTTTATCAAATTTTGTGGTTTGTTTTCTTCGTTAAATTCCTTTATTCCTTCATTTCCTCTATTTCTCTCATTTATTCTTAGATTTCTTTCTCTCTCTCTCTCTCTCTTGTCTTATAATCCTCCCTTCTTTCCTCACTTTTCCACTGTTTCTCCTTTCTTCCCATTCCTTCTTCCTTCCTTCCCCTCACCTACCCTTCGTTTCCTCTCCTCTTCATCCCTTTTCATCACCATCTTTCTTCATCTTCCCCTTTCTGGCCACTTTTCCTCCCATTCCCCATTTCCCCTAAAAACGCCTCTTCTTTTCCTCACATTTCTTCCCTCTCTTCTTCTTTCCCACCCTGCTCAAGCCTCTTTCTTTCTCCCCACACTTGCCTCTACCTCCCCTCTCCCCTCAAAACACCTCTCCTTTCCCCTTACTTCCCCTCATATGGTGATTCTCTCGACCGCGAAACTTGAAAAAATTGAATTATATCTGGAAGTGCCGGTGAGGGGAGGGGGATGGGAGGGGAAGGAGAAGGGGAGAGGAGGGAAGGGGAGTGTGTTGTAGCGGCGCCTCAGGGTGTGGGCGGAGTGGTGAAGGGCGTAAGGGTAGTGGGAGAGGGGGAGAGGGGTGATGGGAGAGGGGGGGAGAGAGGGGAGGGGGAAGTTAAGATCGCTTGTAACTCTCTCTTTTCTCTTCTCTCTCTTTTCTCTCTCTCTCTCTCTCTCTCTCTCTCTCTCTCTCTCTCTCTCTCTCTCTCTCTCTCTCTCTCTCTCTCTAATTTAGGCCAAGTTAATGGGCTGCCAAATCCATTTTCTATGACTCAGACAACTTACTTTCATCGCGTTTTCTGTTGAGAGAGAGAGAGAGAGAGAGAGAGAGAGAGAGAGAGAGAGAGAGAGAGAGAGAGAGAGAGAGAGAGAGAGAGAGAGAGAGAGAGAGAGAGAGTATTAGTACTGGAAAACATCTCGTCTGGAAGTTGAGGTGACATATGTTGAGGAGGGAGAGGGAGAGAGAGAGAGAGAGAGAGAGAGAGAGAGAGAGAGAGAGAGAGAGAGAGGGAGAGGGAGGGAGAGGGAGAAGGGGAGAGGGAAGTAAGAGAAGAGACACGGAGAGTGAGTGAGGAGGGGGATGATTGGGAAGAGGAAGAGAGGGGGATTGAGGGAAGGGACAGGAGGAGGAGGAGGAGGAGGAGGAGGAGGAGGAGGAGGAGGAGGAGGAGGAGGAGGGCTACGTGATTGGGAAGTAGGAAGAGAGGAAGAGGTGATAGATCGAAGAGAAGGAGGAGGAGGAGGAGAAGGAGAGAAATTGAGAAAGAGGGCGGGGAAGAGTAAGAGAAGGAGGAAGAAGAAAAATAGGAGGAGGAGGAGGAGGTAAATAAAATTCTCTTGATTCTTCTTTCCATGTGTGAAGATTCTAATAATTCCTCCTCCTCCTCCTCCTCCTCCTCCTCCTCCTCCTCCTCCTCCTCCTCCTCCTCCTCCTGAACACCACCACCCATAAACTAGCAAAATATAAACCCAACCACCTCTGTCCCCCTCTCCCTCCCCTCTCCCCACCCCTCCCCCTCTCCCCTCCCCTCCCCTCTCCCCCGCGGCTTACATCTCCCCACAACCGACAAATTTATCTGATATTTTCCAGTCTGTCGCCTTTACTTAATACCAGACGTCAGGGGAGAGAGAGAGAGAGAGAGAGAGAGAGAGAGAGAGAGAGAGAGAGAGAGAGAGAGAGAGAGAGAGAGAGAGAGAATCAGTTGTGCTTGTTGTAGTAGTAGTAATATCTCTCTCTCTCTCTCTCTCTCTCTCTCTCTCTCTCTCTCTCTCTCTCTCTCTCTCTCTCTCTCTGATATATGCATGTGAGGTCAGATTATTATTTTTTTTTGTTTTTATATAATTTACTGTTAATTTATTTCGTTTGTTCATTTAGTTTTCCTTGTATTTTCTATTTGTTTCCATTATTTAATGAATAATAATGAAAGTGTAATCTAGTTGTTTTTTTGTTTGTTTTTTTCATTATAATTACACATATGCTGTTTTTTTTTTGTTTATTTGTTTAGTCTCTGGGATCATGACAATCCTGCTTTATTTTCCCCTAAAACTGTATTTCACTTTTTCTCTATGAAGTTATAACAATTATCTTTTTTCTCTTTTAGTTGTAACAATCATCTATTTTCTTAGTTACAATTATCTATTCTCCTTAATTACAATTATCTATTCTCTCCTTAGTTACAATTATCTATTTTCTACTTAGTTATAGGTATTATCCATTTTCTCCCTAAAGTTATTACAATTTTCCAATTTTTCTTCGTACAGTTTTAAACATTACTCCTTTATTTTTCTCCTAAAACTTACAAACCTAAATTTATTCCCTTAAAGTTATAAAAATATTCACGTTTCCTGCCTAAAAAAAAAAAAAAAATCAGAATCCCTTTACATTCATGCTTAAAAATCATAACAAACCTCAAAAATCAATTAATTTCTTTCCATAATAACATTTTTGGGGCAGTCCGTGTTTATCACTGAGAGAGAGAGAGAGAGAGAGAGAGAGAGAGAGAGAGAGAGAGAGAGAGAGAGAGAGAGAGAGAGAGAGAGAGAGAGAGAGAGAGAGAGAGAGAGAGAGAGAGAAACAATTAAATCTCTTGTTTCATCGTGACATTTTACTTCTACTCATAATCTTGCACTTAATAAATCGCCAAACCGTGGCTTAATTAACTCAGGCGCAGGTGTTTTCTCAATTTCGAAACCAGGTATTGAGCGTTTAATTGGTGGGCCTGGAGGAGGATTTAATGCTTGTTTTATTTAAATGCTGGAATTACATCAACTTAACATGCAATACTGAAAAAAAAAAAAAATAGCGTGTGATGAAAATAATGGTTTAAATAATTCAGTTATTAGTAAAGTTAGTGACATGCAAACACACACACGCACGCACGCAAATATATACTACTACAACTCTCTCTCTCTCTCTCTCTCTCTCTCTCACTACTACACCTGCATGTTTCCTCAGGCCATACCTGCAACACACCTGAGCGTCGTGCAGCTGCCACACCTGACGGAGGGAAGGAGTGCCGACGCTGGAGGGACTGGAGGAAAGAGTGGAAGGAAATTAGTGAGGGAATAAACAGCATCTGAGGAAAAGAGGTAATGTGTTATTGGAGGTAATTTCTCTCTCTCTCTCTCTCTCTCTCTCTCTCTCTCTCTCTCTCTCTCTCTCTCTCTCTCTCTCTCTCTCTCTCTCTCTCTCTCTCTAACAGTTTCTTCTCATTTATCATCTCTCTCTACTTCTCTCGTTTGGTGCATCTCTTCTGTCTTTTTCCTCCTCTTCTTTCAATTTCTAATCATTTATCATCTCTATTTAATCTCCCCCTTAGTATTTATTATTATTTCTCCTTTACTTTCTCTTTCCTTATCTCCTTCATATCTCCAGCACTTCTTATCATCTCCCCTTCACTTCTATTTTCATCACATACATAGAAATCAGAATACGTAAATGACAAAAACAAAAACAAAAACAAAAAAATATATCGTTACCTGTAATTAAGAGAACCGCGAGTGATGATCAGGTGAATGAGCGGCACTTCCGGTCCGCCCCGCCCAGGTGAGCCGTGGACACCTGATGCGCCTTGTCTAATTAACATACGAATTCCTGTCTTGTCCTCCACACCTTGTCACCTCCCCCCTCTCATCCCTCATGTCACCTCTCTCTCTCTCTCTCTCTCTCTCTCTCTCTCTCTCTCTCTCTCTCTCTCTCTCTCTCTCTCTCTCTCTCTCTCATCATTCCTCATTACTTCATGCTACCATTCTTATTTCTCTTATTCCCCTTCAATTATTCCACTTTCATGTGTTTTTTTTCTTCTTTTCATTTTCTTGCTCTGATCTTTTTTATTTCCTTTTATTCTCCGTTTTTTTCTTTTCCTTAATTTTCTTGGTCTTATTTCTTGATTTATTTTCTTTTATTCTTTACATCTTTCCCTTCCTCCCCTTTTCATTGCTCTCGTCTTTCCTCTCCTCCTCCATCCCTTCCCCTTATTCTCTTTCATTCCCTCCACTTCATGTCCTCTTC
>NC_087187.1:3990000-4002500 GCF_035594125.1 Scylla paramamosain
TTCACCTCGAGTTGGAGACAAATTTGGAGAACATAAAAAGTTGGAGTGGCTCAGTTTGGGCTCCTCCTCCTCCTCCTCCTCCTCCTCCTCCTCCTCCTCCTCCTCCTCTTGGCAATGATATTATTAGGTAATTAGCGAGTTATTGCAAGACTGATTAGTGATATTAGGTGTGTGTGTGTGTGTGTGTGTGTGTGTGTGTGTGTGTGTGTGTGTGTGTGTGTGTGTGTGTGTGTGTGTGTGTGCCGGAACTATTAAGAAAATGATGATTGCTTGATGAATGCTCCTCTTCCTCTTATTCTCTCTCTCTCTCTCTCTCTCTCTCTCTCTCTCTCTCTCTCTCTCTCTCTCTCTCTCTCTCTCTCTCTTTCTCTCTCTCTCTTGGATGAATCACTCGCCTTTCTCTAATCGGTGTTTCTCTCTAGTTTTCCAGCAGAGTAGGAGAGGGTGGGTGGTTAAGTTAAGGGGCGGGGGGTGGTGGGAAGCCTTCTCTAATTTCTATCCAAGCCTCGCGTAGGTGTAGGAGGCTCGCCATTGGTAGTCACCCCCCAGTGGACAGACTCGTTATCAGCCAACTCTCTTTCTGTTGCTTGGGTGTGTGTTCTCTCTCTCTCTCTCTCTCTCTCTCTCTCTCTCTCTCTCTCTCTCTCTCTCTCTCTCTCTCTCTCTCTCTCTCTCTCTCTCTCTTCTATTTCTTTATTTCTCTCCTTCTCCTTTACTTATTCTCAAAATGTTTCTCTATATATTGCTTTCTTTATTTATTTTCTTCTCCTTTACTTATTCTCCAATGTTTTCTTCTGAGTTCATTTTATTTTTCTTTCTTCCCTTTTCTCTCTCTTCCTTCTTCTGTTGTTTGGTACTTCTCTCTCTCTCTCTCTCTCTCTCTCTCTCTCTCTCTCTCTCTCTCTCTCTCTCTCTCTCTCTCTCTCTCTCTCTCTCTCTCTCATTGTTGTTTAATATTCCTCTTTTTTTCTCTCTCTTCCTCCTTCTCTTGTTTGGTATTCATATCTTCCTTTCTTCTTCCTTATATTCCCTTCTTTATTCCTTATTTTCTTATTCCCATATGTTCCTTTGGGTTCTTTTTTTTTCTCTCTTTTTTCTCTCTTCCTTTTTTTTTGGGTTACTTGGTTTTCCTGTCTTTCTTTCCCTTCCTTCTTCCTACATTTTCTTTCTTAATTTATTTTCCTTTTCTTGTTCTTAAACGTTTCTCTGATTTAATTTCTTTTCCTTTTTCCTTTTTTTTATTGTGATTATCTCTCTTTTCCTCATCTTTTTTATCTTTCTTTTTTTCGTCTTCCTTCCTTTCCTTCTCCTTTTCTTATTCTCAAATGTTTCTATGATTTATTTATTTTCCTTCTTCCTCTTCCATCTTTCTGCTTTTATCTTCATTTCCTTCTCCGTTTTTCTTCTTTCTTCTCTTCCTTTTTCCCTCTTTTCTTTTTCTCAAATGTTTATATGATTTATTTCCTTTCTCCTTTGTCCTTCTCTTCCTTCTTTCTACTGCTTTCTTCTCCTGTCTTCTTTTCCCTTCCTCCTTCCTTTCTTTCTTCCTTCCTCCTCCTGTTCTTATTCGCATCTTGTTTCTCTGATTTTATTTCTTTCTCCTTCTCTGTCTCCTTTTTCTCTCAATCTTCCTCTTCCTTCTTTAGTTGGTATTCTTATCTTCCTTTATCCTCCTTCCTTCTTCCTTTCTTCCTCTTCTCCTCCTCCTGTGATTTCATTTATCTTCTTTCTCCTCTCTCCTCTCTCTCTATTTTTACTCTTCCTCTTCCTTGTTCGTTATTTGGTATTCTTTATCTTCCTCTCCTTTCATTCTTCATTTTCCTTCGTGATTCTCCTCCTTTTCCTCTTCTCTTTCTTATTCTATCTATTCCTGTTTCTCTTGACCTGTGTTTCCATTTTATTTTTTTCCTTTCCTTCATGCTTCCTTCTCATTTTTATTACCTCCCTCTTATTACTCCTTTTATTCACCTTCTTTCTTTTTCTTTTTTTTAACCTTGTGTTCGTATCTCCCGTTTTCTTCCTCATTCTTCTTTTTCATCTTTTCTTCTATCATTCCTTTTCATTTGATTCTCTTTCTCCAATTCTTCTTTTTATATTCTTTCTCCCTCTTCCTTCTTTTGTTATCCAGTATCCTCTTTTTACTCCTTATTTCTTCTTATTATTATCATCTTCCTTCTATCCTTCATTTTATTCTCTATTCTGCCTCTTCCTCTTTTCTTAAAAAAAATATATATATATATTCAAAACCTTATCTTATTTATGTTTCTTATCTTCTCCTCCTCTTCCTCTTTTCTACCATCGCCTATTTCTCTATTTCTTTATTATATTTCCTTCTATTCGTTAAAATTTCCCTTCTTCATTGACTTCTATCTACTTGTTTTCTTTTCTCACCATCATTTTTCTCACCATCATTTTCTTATTCTTATTTTTTTTCTCTCCTCTTTTCTTCCTACTATTCTTAAGTAGGAGGAGGAGGAGGAGGAGGAGGAGGAGGAGGAGGAGGAGGAGGAGGAGGAGGAGGAGGAGGAGGGACAAGGGCGAAGAGGAGAACGAGAAGAATGGAGAATCTATCGAAGAAGAAGAAGAAGAAGAAGAAGAAGAAGAAGAAGAAGAAGAAGAAGAAGAAGAAGAAGAAGAAGAAGAAGAAGAAGAAGAAGAAGAAGAAGAAGAAGAAGAAGAAGAAGAAGAAGAAGAAGAAGAAGAAGAAGAAGAAGAAGAAGAAGAAGAAGAAGAAGAAGAAGAAGAAGAAGAAGAAGAAGAAGAAGAAGAAGAAGAAGAAGAAGAAGAAGGTAGTAATAAAATGTGACAGGAATAAGAACGAAAGAAATGAATACAATTAAATAAAGAATAAAACGAGACACAAAAAATACCTACACAGACAGACAGACAGACAGACAGACACAAACAGACAGACAGACAGACACACTCTCTCCTGACGCTGTTCTCCTCCTAACAAGTCTTCTGACCAAAAGAGGAAGAGGAACAAGCGGAGGAGAATAACAAGAGAGAGAGAGAGAGAGAGAGAGAGAGAGAGAGAGAGAGAGAGAGAGAGAGAGAGAGAGAGAGAGAGAGAGAGAGAGAGAATGGGAATAATGTTTTTAGTAAATTTAAGACGTAAAAGAAAAAAAAATAATAATGAAAACAAATAAAGTAAGAAACGGGTTGCTAATGATGAGATAATTATGGTAAAGAGGAGGAGGAGGAGGAGGAGGAGGAGGAGGAGGAGGAGGAGGAGGAGGAGGAGGAGGAGGAGGAGGAGGAGAGGAAGCACAAAAAAAAAAAAAAAAGGAAAAAAAGTACAACAACAACAATAACAACAACAACAACAACAACAACAAAGAACAAGAGCAAAACAAACATTAGAAAAACAAAGTCAGACAGATAATTAAATAAGCACCAAAAAAAAAAAAAGAAAAAAACAAAGAAGAAAAAACAAACAGGATCTAAGCAAAGGAGGAGGAGGAGGAGGAGGAGGAGGAGGAGGAGGAGGAGGAGGAGGAGGAGGAGGAGGAGGAGGAGGAATGAGGGTTAATGGGCCACGCGCGTCACCCTCCCTCCCCCCATCTTTCCCCTCCCTCCTCCTCCCCCGCCCCCTCCTTGGCACATGTTGAGGGTACCAACACTTATTCAAGGTCTGTAGTGGGGAGGCCGACAGACAGACAGACACATACACAGATAGACAGACAGACGAGGAGATAGATAAAATAGACAGATAGAGATGAAGACAACCAGGAGTGATAGATAGATAGATAGATAGACAGACATAGAAAGATAGATACAAAAATTAATTGTACAAGACAGACAGACACACACACACACAGACACACAGACAGACGGACAGAGATAAAAATAAATACATAGATACAGACAACTGATAGATAGACAAACAAACAGACAGACAAATAAATACTGGATACATGGATATACAGATGGATACATACAGACAGACAGACAGACACTCTCTAAGACAAGCTGACGCAATGACAGACGAACAGACACACTGACAGAGAGACTGATATACACACAGACAGACATACATATGATCATACATACTGACAGACAGAAAGATAGACGAATAATAATAGTAGTAGTAGTAGTAGTAGTAGTAGTAGTAATAATGATAATAAAAATAATGATAATCACGTACAGCAAAACAAGGAAATAAAATAGAAAATAAAGCAATAAACATCAAACACACACACACACACACACACACACACACACACACACACACCGTACAGAATAAATACAATACATAATTAAAAGCAATATTAATTAGACGAAATAGAGAGCAGACGATAAACGAGAGACAGTAATGAACACGATAAACAGACACGCACATAAAAGGTGGATAAACACACACACACACACACACACACACACACACACACACACACACACACACACACACACACACATAAATAAACTAATTCACAAACTACATTCACAAAACAAAACAAAAAAAATAAAAAAAATAAAAAATCAACAGTTTCCTGCTGATAAATGAAATGGAGGGAAACAGATAGACATACACACACACACACACACACACACACACACACACACACACACACACACACATATAGATAGATAGATAGAGAGAGAAATAAATTAAACAAACATGCCAGTAATTAAATAAATGGATGAACAAATACAAAACCTAATAGAACAAAATAAAAAGTATACATGCATACTACATACAAAACAACAAAATACAACAAGTGAACATACAAATTTACTGATTAAAACATACATGACCAGAGAGAGAGAGAGAGAGAGAGAGAGAGAGAGAGAGAGAGAGAGAGAGAGAGAGAGAGAGAGAGAGAGAGAGAGAGAGAGAGAGAGAGAGAGAGAGAGAGAGAGAGAGGTAACATGTGACTTAAGATATCAATATTCTGTTCGCAAAAAGAAAGAGAGAGAGAGAGAGAGAAGAGAGACCGCGGAGGATGGAGAGAAAGGGGAGGGGGAGAGAAGGAAGAGAGAGAGAAGGAAGGGGAAGGAAAGATAGGAGAGATGAGGATAAGAAGAGATGGGAGAAAGGAGGAGAGAAGAAAAGGCGGAGGGAGAATGGAAAGAAGGAAAGTAGAGAAAAGTGTGAAAGGGGAAGAGAGGGAAAGAAAAGTTAAGAAAAGGGAAGAGAGAAAGAAAAGATACAAATGGAAAGCAAAATGAAAAATAAATAAATAAATAAATAAAAAAGAAAAGGTAATAGATGATGAAAAAATAAAAGATAAGTAAATAAATAAGAAAACATGAAAACAATAACAAAACTACGAAAGAAAAATAGAAAAAAAAACAAAAAAGAAAAGTACATAAAAAATATATATATATATAAAAAAAAGAGAGATAAATGCATAGATAGAAAAGATCAAAGGGAAAAGACACAACAAGAATAATAAAGAAGAGGTGAAAGCAAGGCACGGATAAGTCGAAAGAGAAATTCGAGGAAGAAAGGAGGAGGAAAGAAGAGAAAAGAAGCAATGAAGAAAATAAATAAACAGACCAAGATAGGAAATTCTGTACATAAGAAAATTTCCTAAGAAAAGAATTAGAAAATAAATTCTTAGAGAGAGAGAGAGAGAGAGAGAGAGAGAGAGAGAGAGAGAGAGAGAGAGAGAGAGAGAGAGAGAGAGAGAGAGAGAGAGAGAGAGAGAGAGAGAGAGCAAACAAATTAAGTTCCCAAGACCAGTAAGATGTGTCAACCTGTATGTGTGTGTGTGTGTGTGTGTGTGTGTGTGTGTGTGTGTGTGTGTGTGTGTGTGTGTGTGTGTGTGTGTGTGTGTGTGTGTGAAGGCCAGTTTCGACATTAGTATCCAGGACGCCACCACCACAACCACCACCACCACCACCATCACTACACCACTACCAACACCACCACCACCACCACCACCACCAACGACAACAACAACTATCACCACCAATAGTGCAATTTCTTTTCACCCCATTCCCCTCTATACACACACACACACACACACACACACACACACACACACACACACACACACACACACACTTGCATACATATACATACATACATAAAAGCACATGGAGACGTACATGAAAAAAAAAGGTTGAAAGGAAAAGTGTACATGAATATAGACAGAAAGGTTTACACAAAAGCGATATCCGTGTGAACAAAGGGAAAAAAAAAAAACACACACACACACACACACACACACACACACACACACACACACACACACACACACACACACACACACACACACACACACGAAACGATCTTTCATATCTATTTCATTTTCAAGTTGTAAGTGTGTGTGTGTGTGTGTGTGTGTGTGTGTGTGTGTGTGTGTGTGTGTGTGTGTGTGTGTGTGTGTGTGTGTGTGTGTGTGTGACCGAACTTCTGCCTAACACCTGAAAAGTGACGCACAGGTAATAGTATCTCACATTAATGTCACGTAATTAACATAAATGTATAAATAAATCCAGAAACACCTTTGTGGGAATAACTGAATCCAAAAAAATGAGTAAATATGAAATCAAAGCAAACAACACAAAAACAACAACAACAAAAATACATAGCGATATAAAAGAAATATGAAAATCAACAGTCCAGCCTTTATATTCATCACCGTACACAATGAACTAATAAATAAATGAATAGATGAATAAATAACTCTATATATATTAGTCGCTATACACAAGTCAATAATAAATAAAGAAACAAGTAAACAAACATGTAAATAAATAGATAAATAAATAAAAATCGGAATGTTTTCTTTCTTTTTTTTTTTTTTTTTTTTTAATTTGTGAACAATCCAATTTCATAATACAATCTTTTCCCTCAAACTCTCCCTTCACTAAAATACAACTACATCTTTCAATACAGTTCACAGTAATACAATGTAGCCCACTGTAACCCGCTCATCATAACCACATTACACCTGACAGTAGTAGTAGTAGTAGTAGTAGTAGTAGTAGTAGTAGTAGTAGTAGTAGTAGTAGTAGTAGTAGTAGTAGTAGTAGTAATGGGAACAAAAAATTAAACAGCAACACTTTTCACCTTTCCCGGTTCGATTCCCGTTACTCAGGACAATGTAAGGGTAAATCTAATCAATGCCCTCCCTTTACTTAATTACCTGTACTGTTACCTGTCACCTGCGCCTCTTTGTGCACCTTGTTATTACTATGTTACTCTTAAGTTAGGCGGGACGTGTGTTGGGTTAGCTAGACTCACCTGAAGCTACCTGTGTCTTGCTCATCACGTGTGTGGCTTTCACCTGGCCGAGAGCTGGGTCAACGGTTACCTGTTAATTGTCCTACCTACCTGTGGCTTTCATTACGTGACGACAGGTGCCTTTCATTACGTGAGGGTCATGTTACTTTCTCTACCGGTTTGTTATCTTATCGTCTGTTAGTTGTTGTTGTTGTTGTTGTTGTTGTTGTTGTTGTTGTTTTTTATCTCAGTGTAATATTTTTTTTTTTTTTTTTAGGTTTATCTGTTTATTTATTTGTCATATTATCAGTTTATTTCATTTACTTTATTATTCTTTTATCTTTTGTTATCTGTTACCTCTTATTAACGTGTTTTAATCAGTTTTTTTTTCCTTTATCAATCTGTAAGTTAACATCTCATTATTTGTCTTGATTTTATTTTATTTTACTGATACTGTGTTACTTATAATGCTCTTTTTTACCTATTTGACATAATCACCAGTCTAGGGCAAGTTTACCTGTACTGAATTACCTACGAGCTAATGAGTCACCTGTGGCTTTGATGAGTGAGTAACAGGTGTGTAAAGAACATGAGAAGATAAAGAGTAGAACATCAAAAATAAAGAACACAAGAAAAGGAGAAAGGAAGAAAATCAGGATAACGTAAAATAAGGGTAGATAAGAAAATAAGCAAGACATAGGAAAATAAGGAAAACACCACAAACTACGCAAGAAAATAAGGATAGAACATAAAAAATAAGCGAGAAAATAAGAAAATAAGAGACAGCGTGAGAAACCAATAAAAATCACACGAAAATAAGGACAGAAGACAAGGGAATAAGGAAAATAAGGGTCATGACACACCAATCTCCGTCTTATTCTCTGTTCCCCACCCTCGTCTTTGCATGATTCATTTCCTCCTGCCTTCTCTTGACATGAAGCCCCGGGCGTGTGGGGACCAAATTAGCTGTATCACATTCAAAAATAATTCACATTTAATTTTCCTCTTCATGCATAAGAGAGTAAGAAATATTTGTCTCTAATTCTTGCTCTACGACCTCGAGCCCTAAGTCATCGCGTCACATGGTAGAATAAATTAACGTTGTCCCAGCTGTGCACCTCACCTGTGGACTTGTACTGCCTCTGTCTTGGTGTTATATGCAGGTATATATGAAGTTATGAAGGATATTTTTATTTACCTGTGTTTTATCATCCTTTACCTGTGCCTCGGATGTTTTCACTACATACAAAGGTAGGAGGGTATGTTATGTATCTTGCTTGCATCATTCTTTCCCTGTCTCAAGTAGTGAAGCTAAATACGAAGTGATTCAGCATATCTTATTTACTTGGTTTTTATTTGCATTTATCTGTGCCTCAAATGATTAAACTTAATGACTCTTCATTTGTGTGTTTCTTAATCTGAGAAAATTACCTTGATCTACCTGTTGACAGAAGTAAAATTAAGTGGTTTTGTACCGTGTGGAAAATAGGAAGTTGTACAACATATATTTACCTGCTTTCATCATCATTTACCTGTCTCAAATAACTAAGCTAAATGAATCTTACATCACGCTTGTGCTTTTAAATCTACACGAAAATTACTTGTCAATTAAAGAAGAAATTACAAGATAACCCAAGATACTTTGTTTACCTAGTTTTCGAGTGGCCTGTACCTGTCTTACCTACATGACTCTATCTAACCTGTGTGCTTTTAAACATGTATGAAAGTCACCTTAGCCTACCTGATGACTGAAGGAGAAATAAGAAGGGCGGTATACTGTTCGTACCGTGTCTCCCACTCAGGTGATCAAATAAATACATGGTTCTCGGCTCACCTGTGCATCTAACCTGAGCGTATCTAGTCATTAATGTGATCTTTATGTCATATGCTCACCTGTGATTTACCTGCGTGGTTTAAATTTCAGACACTTACACCTCATTTACTTTTATATAGCGTGTTCCATCGTGTACACTCCGAATTAAACTCACCTGTGACACCTGAGCATGAAGGTAGGAAATGAATAACACGTAGATGTATCTGACAATTCTCCTAACCTGACGCAACTTGAGGCAAAAGGAAAAAAAATCAGGAAAATAATACAAAGCAAGTGGGCAAGAAAGGTGTGAAGGAATGAGTGGAAGTTGTAAATGCCAAAGTGAAAAATGAGTGTAAAGGGAAAATATGAAACCGAAAAGGAGACAGATATCGGAAACAAAACAAAACAAAATGGAAGGTAGAATGTAAAAAAGTAAATGTGAAAATAAGACAACATACGTAAAAAAAAAAAAAAATTAAAGAAAAAAAAACAATATACAAACAAAATAACTACGCATAATAATGAAAGACAGGAAGTTAAGGCGATAAACAAATAAATAAAGAAGACAACAGAAGGACGAAAAAACAAATTAAACAAAGGATAAGTAACAAAAAAAAAAGAATCGAAACAAGGAAAAAAACAAAACAAAAGGAAAATAAGTTGAAAAAATAAGACAAGCGACACAACAAAGAAAAGAAACAAACCAAAAAAAGAAAAAAAAACATAAAACGACGTAGAAAAAACAAAACAAAACCAGACAAGAAAAAAATAAGAAACGAGACAGAGAAATAAAATGAAAAATGAAAAATAAATAAAAAAAATAGGCAAAGGAGACGACACAGGAAGATAAAAGAAACACACACACACACACACACACACACACACACACACACACACACACACACACACACACACACACACACACACACACACACACAGGTGGTGACGTAAGGTGTGTTTGGCGACGCTTCTCACCTGCCCCGCGTACAGGTAAACAAACAGGCAAACAAGCATCACGTGGCCTGCCTAATAATCAGCCTCACCTGCCAATACGTACACGCAGCACACGTACACACACACACACACACACACACACACACACACACACACACACACACACACACACACACACACACACGTACATGATAGACGCAGGTACACATGATGCACCTTTAACAGCTTCACGTACATAGGTATACATAGGAATACTGGGACACACACACACACACACACACACACACACACACACACACACACACACACACACACACACACACACACACACACACACACACACACACACACGTATGCAGAAGAAACGAATACTAAAAAAATAGAAAAAACAACAACTTATCTGTTAAAAAGTCACTTCACACACACACACACACACACACACACACACACACACACACACACACACACACACATCGCTAATGGCCACCGAAATCCCTCTCTCCCATTTTATCATGGCGCTCGGGAGGAGGAGGAGGAGGAGGAGGAGGAGGAGGAGGAGGAGGAGGAGGAGGAGGAGGAGGAGGAGGAGGAGGAGGAGGAGGAGGAGGAGGAGGAGGAGGAGGAGGAGGAGGAGGAGGAGGAGGAGGAGGAGGAGGAGGAGGAGGAGATCAACACACAGAGACGAGAGTATTGGAGGAAAGAGGAAGAAGTAAGAGACGGAGGAAAAGGAAGAGAGAAGGGAAGAGAAAAGAACGAGAAGAGGAGAAAAGAAAAAGCAATGTAAAAAAAAACAGAAGAGGAAGAACACAATTAAAAGTAGTTGAAGAAAAAAGATGGTAAGAGGAGGAAGAGGAAGAGGAAGAGGAAGAGGTAAAATTAGTAAAAACTGCGCGCCATCTTGTGTGTGTGTGTGTGTGTGTGTGTGTGTGTGTGTGTGTGTGTGTGTGTGTGTGTGTGTGTGTGTGTGTGTGTGTGTGTGTGTGTGTGTGTGTGTGTGTGTGAAGTACTTGCGTATGTATGTATGTATAATTTGTATGAATGAATGTACACTAGTTTAACAATTATTTAAACATTTATTCACTTAATGTACCGGAAAGTAGAGAAGACACACACACACACACACACACACACACACACACACACACACACACACACACACACACACACACACAGAGAGACACTTTCATCACAGCACGAAGTTTTATCCTCTGTCTCTCTCTCTCTCTCTCTCTCTCTCTCTCTCTCTCTCTCTCTCTCTCTCTCTCTCTCTCTCTCTCTCTCTCTCTCTCTCTCTCTCTCTCTCACTTCTGAGCTCCGTAATTAAATCGAAATTCTCCCTTAGCCAAATATGATACTAGAGCCTGCAAACTTTTTCAATTACCGGCCATCTGATGTTCAAAGCTGATTTTCATGTAAATTGAAGGACTCTCTCTCTCTCTCTCTCTCTCTCTCTCTCTCTCTCTCTCTCTCTCTCTCTCTCTCTCTCTCTCTCTCTCGTGAGTTTCATGATGGTAGTGTCTTTCTTTTTAGTCTTCCTTCCTTCCTTCTTGTTTTCATGTATGTGTATTCTCTCTCTCTCTCTCTCTCTCTCTCTCTCTCTCTCTCTCTCTCTCTCTCTCTCTCTCTCTCTCTCTCTCTCTCTCTCATTTTCTTGCACAGTCGTTCTTTTCTCATTTTTCTCCGTTTTCATGTACTTTATCTAAATTAATCTCTCTCTCTCTCTCTCTCTCTCTCTCTCTCTCTCTCTCTCTCTCTCTCTCTCTCTCTCTCTCTCTCTCTCTCTCTCTCTCTCACCTGCTTAAAAAGGTGTTGGATTAAATATAAATCAATCAGCAGGGACAAACAGACAGACAGACAGACAGACAGACAGACAGATAAATAAATAAAAAGAAGAGTGAAAATACCTGAATTATACAATTTCCTAACTTGGATGAGAGAGAGAGAGAGAGAGAGAGAGAGAGAGAGAGAGAGAGAGAGAGAGAGAGAGAGAGAGAGAGAGAGAGAGAGAGAGAGAGAGAGAATCAATACTTCAAAATCAAAACAATATAAGACAAAATTTAATGAAAATAATTCAACACGGAGAGAGAGAGAGAGAGAGAGAGAGAGAGAGAGAGAGAGAGAGAGAGAGAGAGAGAGAGAGAGAGAGAGAGAGAGAGAGAGAGAGAGAGAGAGAGAGAGAGAGAGAGAGAGAGAGAGAGAGAGAGAGAGAGAGAGAGAGAGAGAGAGAGAGAGAGAGAGAGAGAGAGAGAGAGAGAGAGAGAGAGAGAGAGAGAGAGAGAGAGAGAGAGAGAGAGAGAGAGAGAGAGAGAGAGAGAGAGAGGGAGAGGGATAGGGAGGGGAGACAGGTCTTATCTTTTAATTAGGGGACGTGCAAGTGTCGCTCTCCCACCCCCCTCTCCCTCCTCTCCCTTCCCCTCACATCCCTCCGTCCGTCCCCTCCCCTCCCCTTCTCTTTCTGCCCAATGATGCAGCACTTAACGCCTGTGCTGCACCGGGGAGATGGGAGAGGGGAGAGGGGAGAGGGGAGAGGGGAGAGGGATGCAGGAAACTTAA
>NC_087187.1:4015000-4025000 GCF_035594125.1 Scylla paramamosain
GTTCCGAGTCCAATGCATACGTAGATTCTCTCTCTCTCTCTCTCTCTCTCTCTCTCTCTCTCTCTCTCTCTCTCTCTCTCTCTCTCTCTCTCTCTCTCTCTCATTTACATTCCCCCTCCCTCCCTCCCTCCCTTCCTAAAATTTTAACTCACAAGGGTGTTCAGAAATCTCCTTCCCATTTTCCTTCTTTTCCCCTCTCTCTCCATTTTCTACGGAGATTGGAGAACACACTTCGTTTTCTTTACTTTTATACGCACGCTCCGTTTTTCTTCCTCCCTCGGATGAACTATAGAAATTACACGATACATAAAGAAAATGCAGAAAAAAATGAATAAATAAAAGTGAAAGGAAAAGGAATGAAAAAATGAAAGGAATTTATTACTCTTGCATCTCTTAATTTTTTGGGAAGATTAGATTGGGTGTTTTTTTTTTATTTTATTTTAGTTTTATTTTTCATTTATTCTTTTCTTCCCCCTCCTCTTCTTCCTTCCTTCCTTCCTTCTCCCTTTTTATCGCATTGGTGTATTTTCACGTGTTCTTTCTAATTTTCTCCTTCTATAAGATTTTTTTTATTCGTTTTTTTTTTCTCCTCAAATTTCTCTTTGTAAATATTAGTCTCATTACATTTACTTCCACTTTTTTATGTAAGTTTATGATAATCTTAATCTGTTCTATCTTTTTTTTTTTGTTCTTTATAGTTGAAAAAAGTTGTGATACGAGGAGCAAGAAGAAGAAGAAGAAGAAGAAGAAGAAGAAGAAGAAGAAGAAGAAGAAGAAGAAGAAGAAGAAGAAGAAGAAGAAGAAGAAGAAGAAGAAGAAGAAGAAGAAGAAGAAGAAGAAGAAGAAGAAGAAGAAGAAGAAGAAGAAGAAGAAGAAGAAGAAGAAGAAGAAGAAGAAGAAGAAGAAGAAGAAGAAGAAGAAGAAGAAGAAGAAGAAGAAGAAGAAGAAGAAGAAGAAGAAGAAGAAAGAAAGAAAGAAAAGAACAAGAGGAAAAAGAATAAGGACAAGAAGATGAACAAGAACAAGAAGACCCAAAGAAGCAGAAAGAAGAAGAAGAAGAAGAGGAGCCACAGGAGGAGGTGAAGGAAGACGAAGAATGATAAAAAAAAACAGAAAATAAACACCCCCAAAAAAATCAAAAGAAAGACGAAGAAGAGGAAGAGGAAGAAGAAGAGGAGGAGGAAGAGGAAGAAGAATAAAAAGAAGAGGAAAAGGAAGTCTTAGAGTTTGGAGGGATTCAGTCATTCGTCTTCATTAGCCGCAAGGGAGAAAGTTGGAGGGAGGGAAGGAGGGGGAGAGGGAAGGGGGAGGAGGGATGGAGGTATTTTTCCCTCCTCCCTCCCTCAAGTTCCCTCTCTTTTTCTAGACATTTTCTTCTTGTCGTCATCGTGTCTGAAGAGGAGGAGGAGGAAGACGAGGAAGAGGAGGAGGAGGAGGAGGAAGAGGAGGAGGAGGAGGAGGTATGGAGGGAAAAATCGTGGAGGAAAAATTTACTCTAATCACAGAAATTTCCTCTTGTGTCTTAAAAAAAAAATACGTTGTTTTATTTCAGAAATTTCAAACATTTTTTTTTATTATAATCTTATGTTTAGTGTTTCCCATTCTCTCTCTCTCTCTCTCTCTCTCTCTCTCTCTCTCTCTCTCTCTCTCTCTCTCTCTCTCTCAATGGGTGGTCACTTCTAACCACTCCTCTAATCACTCCACTCTACTTCCTCACTTCCAATATAGTGAGGAGGAGGAGGAGGAGGAGGAGGAGGAGGAGGAGGAGGAGGAGGAGGAGGAGGAGGAGGAGGAGGAGGAGGAGGAGGAGGATTGAAAACAGGAGAAACCAAAGATATGACTAAACGTGGAGAAAGAGAGAGAGAGAGAGAGAGAGAGAGAGAGAGAGAGAGAGAGAGAGAGAGAGAGAGAGAGAGAGAGAGAGAGAGAGAGAGAGAGAGAATAATGAACCAAAGCAATGAAGACTCAAAGCGAAACAAACGATGCAGTGGAGGAGGAGGAGGAGGAGGAGGAATACAAAGGAACACAAAGGAAAGCCAAACAGGAGGAGCCAAAGGAGGAGGAGGAAGAGGAGGAAGAGGAGGAGGAGGAAGAACAAGTTGGGGCCTCGCTTCCCACCTGGGGCTTGGGGACACCACCGCCCGTGTGTTAATTATGAAAATGTCCCAAAACTCAAGTAACTGAATAAGAATTAACTTGACTTGAGGGAGCTGCGTATTGCACGAAGGAGGAGGAGGAGGAGGAGGAGGAGGAGGAGGAGGAGGAGGAGGAGGAGGAGGAGGAGGAGGAGGAATCGTAAGAAATAAAATGAAAACAAAAATACTGTATGAAGAGGAGGAGGAAGAAAAGGGAGACGAATGAGGAGGAAGAAGAGGGTTAGAACACGAGGAGGAGGAGGAGGAGGAGGAGGAGAAACAAAACTGGTAAGAAATTGGTGAAAAAAAAAACGGCTACATGAAGAAGGGAACAGAAGAAAAGAAGAAAAAAAAAGCAAAAGAAATAAAGTCAAAGAGGAAGAGGATAATGAAAGAAAGAGAGGAGGAAGAGGAAGAGGAGAGGAAATAATAACTCTAAGGCACTGGTAAATGAAGAAAAGAAGATAATAAAGAAGAGAAGAAGAAAATAAGAAACAAAACTTCAACAACAACAACAACAACAACAACAAAAACAACAAAACAATGAATATACAAAAAAAAGAATAAAAAAAAGGAAACGAAAGGGACGAAGAAAGAAACAAAAGAAAAGAAAGAAATGTGTGTATAGAACAATGGAAAGAAAGAAAAGAAAAACACCAATTTACGAGGGAACAGTAAATGGGAAAGAGGAAAAAGAAGAAATGAATGATAAAAATATGTATAGAGAAAATAGTAAAAATGAAAGGAGGAATGGAAAAAAGGAGATGAAAAGGAGGAGGAGGAGGAAGAGGAGGGGGAAGAAGAAAAATATGGAAAGAAAACGTAAAGCGAATGAGAATAACAAGAAAGATGAGATAAAACAGAGATGAAAAAAAGAAAAAAAGAAAAGATGAGAGAAAGATGAGAAGGATAAAAGTTACGAGAATTAAAAGGAAGGAGAAATCAGAGAAAAAGAGAAAGAGGAAGGGATGAAAACTGAGAGAAGAACAAATGAACAAAGAAAGGAATAACAAAAAAGATTAAAGATACAAAACAAAGAAGAAAAATCACAACACGAAAAAAATAATAAACAAAGAAAGAGGAAATTTAAGCATATGAAAATTCTCCTCCTCCTCCTCCTCCTCCTCCTCCTCCTCCTCTCTCTCTCTGGTGGTGGTAGTGTAAACAAACGCACCGAGGAGCTCCTATTTTCAACCCAATAGACGGGAAAACTAAAGGGTCCAGGAAGCAACGACTTAGACCAAAGGTGTGTGATTATAAGAAGAATCGTTGGTGCTAAGATAGAGTTAAGGGTTTTGGACTTTGTCATAATTTAAGGCCAAAAAATTCGGAGCTGAGTACCACTCCCCCCTTGACCGGCGGGCCATTTTCCGCGCATGCGCAGTACACCTGACAACACCTGAGCGTCCTTAGCAACCACCCTTAACTTAATTTACACCACCTCGGTAAACCACCACTCATCATATATTTGAAAATGGCTGAGAATCTACAAAACAATTCTCAAAGCCTTGAAGCTCAGGTAACTGATGAGCCTGACATATTAGAGGATAATACTACAGCACCAACAGCACAACCCACAGCGATAACAGAAGAGCCACCACCGCTATCACCTCAAACGCAGGCTGTGGTAGAGGCATCCCCTGAGTTACCAACTAGGGATTTTTTAAACAAACATTTTCGTAAGCCAGACCTGCAAAAAAGATGCCGTGAATTGGGTCTTGCAAATGTTTGGACAAGTAGCAAAAGCCAACTCATTGATATGATCATTGAAAAGTCACGGCCACCTTCTAACGATATCGTGAATGATGAAGTGCACACACCACCCTCACCCAGCCACTCACCGCCTGCACCCCTTCGGACTAGACAGAGTCTTCCCTCTGACACCCCTCAGCAGGTTAACCTAGACCATGGCGGGCTGGACATACCCGATATCAGTAGAAAAATCGGGATAATTATGACCAAGCTAGAAATTAAAGATACTGAAATTGACTTGCTGAATACTGAAATAAAAACTGCATACCACACGATCCAACAACTCCAGAACCGTATCGCTGAGTTGGAACAGCATCACTGTGGTAGTGAAGCACGTCATCCCACACCAGGAACACGCTCTACACCTAACAACTGCCTCCTCCTTGGAGATACGAATTTACGAGCAATTTTACGTTCCGATCTCCAAAACAATTGCCAGATAAGGACCATCTTCGAAGCAAATATGGATTTACTAAGATGCTGGATAAATGAAAAATTAAGTAATATTCCATCTCAGTGTATATTATACAACGGAATCACAGATATACTTGAAGAGAAATCACCACCAACAATACTGAACAACTTAAGTTTGCTGATTGCTGAATTGAAGGAGAGAAACAATGAAATGAAAGTACATGTCTGTCAGATTGTGTCCCCTCCTGGTTCACATGAAATACAGGCAAAAGTACAAGATTATAATGAACAACTACTTAAGTGGGGTGAAGCCAACAGCATAAACATAATCAGAACGGCTCCTTCTTTTACACTGAGCACAGGTGAGATAGATGATTTCTGTTTCGAGACGAAAATCAGTCCATATCCCACGCTAAATAGACTGGGAGCAGTCAAGTTGCTCAATACCATTAAACGGGAATGTCCAGACTTCCATATCTGCAATAACTGGGAGGAAATCAAGAAAAGTATAAATACACAAACTTCACAACGCAATGCAAGAAATAGATACATGGATCACAATAACCTCAGATCAGTCAATCAAGAATCTGTCCAGAACGCTGGCTCTTGTGGCCGGCCAACCTATGCAGATATGGTTTCCCTACGCTCTCACAGCAAAGCAACACAGAAAGGACATCCATATACTCAAACGTCTTATAGAGCTTCCCATCAGTCTCTTACTGCTCCTAAACCACGAGATCCTTTCCATATCACACCTGCTAATATATTGGCAAGAGAACATGAGGCAGACTGGAGCAGCGAAGAGGATACACTCAGGCCCGATCTGCCCGATGCAGCCCCGAGGAGAACGCTGGAGGACAGACATCATACAGCCCATTATCAAGCTCGCAGCAATACCCTACGACTGGATAGACGGAATAGAAACCACCCAGTGCAGAAATACGCAAGTGCCCCGGTATATGAGTCTCAGGAAATGTATGGTTTCAGAAGGGAAAGAAACCGATATGCTAATGAATGTACCCCGGTGTCTGGAACACAGAACGTGCATAGTGATAACTCATACGGTTACAGAAATGAGAGAGATAGATATGCTAATGAGTGTACCCCGGTGTCTGAAACACAGAACGTGCATAGTGATAACTCATACGGTTACAGAAACGAGAGAAATAGATATGCTAATCAGAGAAGTAAAACAGGGTGTTACAATTGCGGCGAATACAACCATATTCAAAGAAATTGTAGGTTTGACCACAAACTCTTATGTAGCAATTGTCAACGTTTCGGTCATAAGAGCCGCTTATGTAAACAATATAGGGCATAGGATGATGGCGAAGAAGCCTCTGCCGTTGTTGAAATAAAGGAATTTAGAAAAGATTTACTAACGGTGGAACACATTAACGCACAATCACTATTATCGAGTTTGGATGAGGTGAAATTATTGATAATAGATAGAAAAATCGATGTTTTATGTGTGAGTGAAACATGGCTTCAAGCAAACACCCCAGATAGCTATGTAGAAATTCTAATTACAAGATCTTTAGATGTGACAATGGCCGAGGAGCCGGGGTGTGCATATATGTCCATTGTGCCCTCAATCCCTCTGTCATTAAATTAGATGTACCAAGGACGACAGGCGTGGAGGATGTGTGGGTAAAAATACAGTACAGGAAATGGCCGGCCATCATCATTGGTTGTGTATATAGACATCCCAAGGCCTTAGCCACTTCATTTGATTACATTCAAGACATTTTTAGGATGGTATGTTTACGTGACAAAAGTGTCTTCATCCTAGGAGATTTTAATGATGACATAATGACAATGGGCAATAAAATCAGTAAGGTGATAAAAAACAACAAGTTGACACAAATAATAGATAAACCCACAAGAACAACATCAACATCAGCCACGTTACTAGACCTCATAATAACTAATAAACCTGATGTCATTTTATCACAAGATGTTGTTCCTCAAGTCATAGCTGACCATGACCTAATATCAGTTGCTTTAAATGTAAGGAAACCCAGAAAATTGCTTGAGGTAAAAACGTTTCGTAATTTGAAGAACTATGATAAAGACACTTTTTGCTCGCTTCTTCTTGACAATGTTCTGATTTTGAATAATATATTTTTAACTGACGATGTCAACAAACAAGTAGAAATTTTTAATGATGTTTTATTAATTGTCTTAATATATGTGCCCCTACTGTAACTAGAGCAGTGAAAGGAAGACCAACACCATGGATGAATGACGGTATACGTGAGGCAATGGAGGAACGTAATAACTTGCAAAGAGAGTTTAAAATCGACACAAGTAATTCGCGGTTACGGGAACGTTATAAGACAGTAAAGAAACGCGTCAAGCAACTAATTAATAAAACAAAGATGGATCACTACCTCAATCGCTTTAAAGACAACAAAGGGAACACTTCGGCTACGTGGAACATCATTAAAGAAATTATCCCTAGTCAGAAAAATAATCACAATTCCTATAATTTTGAAAACGTAAAAGAGAAAGCCGAAGAGTTCACTAATTTCTTTTCTGGTATTGGTGAATCCACTTTTAAACGCTCACAGAAAGAACTAACTGATGATGGTAAATCTGTTGGCCAGCTTCCTGAACCTAATATTAGTACTGTCTCTACTTTTAGACCAGAACCAGTAGATATTAACACCATAATATTAACAGTTAAAGATCTCAATACAACCAGCTCTGTCGGCTCTGATGGTATCGGGTTACGGTTTCTCCGAGACGCTGTGTGTCATAGTTCCCTTCCTTACGTGTATGGTCAACACATCCTTGGTGACGGGGGTGTTCCCTGAAGGCCTGGAAACACGCCTTGGTCGTCCCAATATATAAGAACGGTGACTCTGATAGTGTGAATAATTACAGACCAGTATCTATACTACCTATCATATCTAAAGTACTGGAAAAAATTGTTGCTAAACAGCTGTCATTTTACTTAGAATCTAATAGTTTATTGTCTAAGAGTCAACATGGCTTTCGACCCAAACTATCTACTGAAACGGCCCTCACTAGCGTCACAGATGCATTGTATGCAAATATGGACAACAAGAAAGTATCTCTGTTAACCTTGTGTGACCTCTCCAAAGCATTTGACACAGTCAACCATAAATTCCTTCTAAATAAGTGCTCTCTATTAAATATTGACTGCTTTTGGTTTGATAATTATTTGATGAATAGAAGTATGTCAGTTCGTCTAGAAAACAATATATCTAAAAGAAAACTACTTGCTATGGGGTCCCACACAAGGCTCGATCCTGGGACCAATTTTATTTGGCATCTATGTCAATGACTTATATGAACATGTTGATTGTTTCCTGATACAATATGCTGACGACACACAATTTTTGCATTCGGGAACTATTGAAGATATTAATCAAATTGTGAAATACACTGAGGACACTCATGAGAAATGTCGAGATTATTTTTTGAAAAATGGTTTGATGTTCAACTCCTCTAAAACTCAGTGTATTTTTATAGGAAACAGTCAGCTATTATCTAAAATTCCACCTACCACAACGATCAACTTTAATGGGAACATCATATACCCAAGTAAACACGTAAAAAACTTAGGAGTCTATATTGACCGCTTTATGCTCTTTGATGTCCATACTAATGAGTTAAATAAGAAAGCTATTGGTATTTTAATGTATATCAGCAGAATAGGTGACAGCTTAGATAAACAAACCAGGGTCATTATTGTACAGACACTCGTTCTTAGCTTAATTGAGTATTGCATTAGGATATGGGGAACTGCAAGTGACACTGTAATATCTAATGTGCAGAAAGTGCAAAATTTTGCAGCAAGGGTTGCAGTGGGAGGAGTAAGGAAATATGATCATATATCTCCATTTATCAGGGAACTGAAATGGCTAAAAATAAAGCAGAAACATGTATTTCAAGTAGGTATAACTATTTTTAAAGCTTTACGAGGATTTTACCCAGAATGGTTTTTATCATTAAGCAGTAGACAAGCTGTTACTAGCAGCATCACCAGACAGAGGCACAGCCTGTACGTGCCACACACAAAAACACACAGTGGAGACAGGCGCACTGCTGTACGAGGAGCCAAGCTGTGGAACGCGCTCCCACCTCACCTAACCCAGGCACCCTCTCTTAACACTTTTAAGGCTAGAATTGAGAAATTTCTGCTAACAGATAATGTTTAAGCCAGACTGAGGATTTTATCGTCATCTTTTCAAGAAAATTTTACTCGCTAATATATCTCTATTTTATACTTTTATCTTATTTTATTGTATTTTATTTTATTTTATTTTTATTTTATATGTATGTTTTTGTGCATGTGTAGTATGTGTGTTTCTTTTATTGTGACTTTTTACCTTTGGGATTTAATGGTAAACAATTTATCAAATCTTTTACATTAATATATAATAGTTGTAAGAGACTTATGTATCTGAATGTATTGTGATTGATGTGTCTATCGTAATTACTAAATATCTATTGTAACCTGAGTAATAACCACTTTGGTGGATAATAAACAAATCTGAATCTGAAAATCTGAATCTTTCTCTACATAATTGTACTTTCTCTCCAAAAAGAATATTTCCCTCTTTTCCCTCTCTAGGCCTACCACAGAGAGAGAGAGAGAGAGAGAGAGAGAGAGAGAGAGAGAGAGAGAGAGAGAGAGAGAGAGAGAGAGAGAGAGAGAGAGAGAGAGAGAGAGAGAGAGAGAAAATACTAACCGTAAGTTGAACACATTTTTTCACACACGCGGGAACCTTGAAGTTATTACGAGATGCAAATTATTTCCACTGTTGGAGGAGGAGGAGGAGGAGGAGGAGCAGGAGGAGGATGAGGAGGAAGAGGAGGAGGAGGGGAGAGTTACCTAATTTGATTGGGTTTTTAAAAGGAGGAGCAGGAGGAGGAGGAGGAGGAGGAGGGAAGAGAGTCCAAGAGTTTAATTGTGAGGCAGGAGTTGTGGTGTGTGTGTGTGTGTGTGTGTGTGTGTGTGTGTGTGTGTGTGTGTGTGTGTGTGTGTGTGTGTGTGTGTGTGTGTGTGTGTGTGTGTGTGTTACTGTTATTGGTGGTGGCGGGTGTCAAGATAATGTTCATAATTCACTGTGAAAAACAACAGAAGTAGTAGTAGTAGTAGTAGTAGTAGTAGTAGTAGTAGTAGTAGTAGTAGTAGTAGTAGTAAAAACGTATTATTATTACTATTATTATATTATTATTATTATTATTATTATTATTATTATTATTACTACTAGAAAAATAATAATAATAATGAAAAACACATTCATCCAAACACACACACACACACACACACACACACACACACACACACACACACACACACACACACACTTATACGTACTTCACAAACTTAATGAAAGCCGCTGGGGGAAGACAGAGACTTGAGGGAGGGAGAGAGAGAGAGAGAGAGAGAGAGAGAGAGAGAGAGAGAGAGAGAGAGAGAGAGAGAGAGAGAGAGAGAGAGAGAGAGAGGAGAGGACATCCCTACGCCTTCAACTCTCTCTCTCTCTCTCTCTCTCTCTCTCTCTCTCTCTCTCTCTCTCTCTCTCTCTCTCTCTCTCTCTCTCTCTCTCTCAGGTGATGGCCGCGGGCGTACCTTGGGAGCAGGTAAGTGGGGTTGTAATGTATTCCAGGCTTTGGTAGTGAGTTGATGCGTCACTCTCATCATGCCTTGCTTCCTTCGT
>NC_087187.1:4035000-4045000 GCF_035594125.1 Scylla paramamosain
AAATAATAAAACAATAATAATGATAATAATAATAATAATAATGATAATAATAATAATAATAATAATAATAATAATAATAATAATAATAATAATGATAATAATAATAATAATGAAATGTAGAAAAGTAATAATAATGGCTCGTATTAAAGTAATAGTAATAATAATAATAATAATAATGAAATGTAGAAAAGTAATAATAATGGCTGGTATTAAAGTAATAGTAGTAGTAGTAGTAGTAGCAGTAGTAGTAGTAGTAGTAGTAGTAGTAGTAGAATATAACGTTAAAATTACTATTATCATTATCATTACCATTCAGTATTACATCATCCAATTCATTATTATTATTACCATAATTAATATTGCCATCATCATCATCATCATTATCATCATCATTATCATCGTCATCACAGTAATCATTAAATGCGTTTCTCCTGCCAACCTCCACGTTCGTTCTCGTTGGTGGTTGTGACAAAAATCCTTCATTACACACCTATTTTGCGTCACGCGCCGAGCACCCCACACCTGCTGCTGCTGCTGTTGTTGTTGTTGTTGTTGTTGTTGTTGTTGTTGTATTCATTGTCATCATTCTCACCATCACTGTCTCGCTTTTAACGTTCTGAACAATAAAAATAAAATGAAAAATGTAATAATAATAATAATAATAATAATAATAATAATAATAATAATAATAATAATAATAATAACAACAACAACAATAACAAGAGCATTACAATATCAAGTAAAGCATCATCCCATTCATCCCCGTCACTACCCATCACTGTCATTACTTCCCACACCCCATCACCACTTCCCAACGATGTACGCCTTCGACCCCATTCACCATTCCTTCCCCTTCTTCCCACCATTCCCCCCATCATCCCCAACGTCTCCCCAACCAATCCCCACACAAAAACTCGCAGGGGAAGAAATTCTATATACTCCCCATTATTTTCCAATCCCAAATATTCCCCATCACGCCCCATCACCTCCCCAAACAATGACATTCTTACCCTTCTCCCCACCATTCCCCATCATCCTCAATGCCTTCCACACCAATCCCCACGTAAAAAGTCGTTGGGGAGAAATCTAAGTGACCATTTCTTTCTCCTCTCCTCCCCAACATTCCCCATCATTCCCCACCGCCGCCCAAAACACTCCCTACCCTAACAGTCGCGGGGGAAGGAACCCAGTGAGCATTCCTTCCCCATTCCCCTCCAAATTTCTTAACTAATCCCCACCTCGTTGACCGTTGAGGGAAGAAAGCCTTTTATCATCATTACCATTCCTTCCCCTCTCCTCCCCATCACTCCCCAAAGTAACCGCGAACTTTATAATCGTCAAACTTATGAATACAGCGGCCATTTCTTCCCCTTCCCTTCCCCATCACTCCCCAATGTCTTCCCCATCTAATCCCCATGTAAACTGTAAACTAGGAATCTAGCGAATATTCCCTCCTCTTCTCCCCATCATTCCCCAACTAATCCCCAACTAATCCCCACTTAATTGTTTGGGAAGCGCGCTAGTGAGGCCCCGCAAGGACTTTACCGCACCGCCGCGCCGCCATTCCCAGCCTTCCCCACCGCCGCTCCCCGCTGGTCCGTGTTACCTGTTCGCGGTGATTACAGGTGCTACGCGTTCCTAATGACTCCTATTACGGTAACCTTCACCTGAAATGCGTGTTTGTTGTGTGTGTGTGTGTGTGTGTGTGTGTGTGTGTGTGTGTGTGTGTTTTGATTTTTTGTTTGTTTTTTGACGTTGTTTTTTTGTGTGTGTTTGGGTTTGGTTTTGTCAGTTTGTTGTTGTTGTTGTTGTTATTGTTTACGTGTTTTTGTTTTCATTATCTTATGTTTTCTTGTTTGGTTATATAGTTTGTAGTGAAAACATTTTTATTTTTGTTTTGAGGTACTACTACTACTACTACTACTACTACTACTACTACTACTACTTTCACAATTATTTGAACATTATTATCAACAGACGTATCAGTAGTAGTAGTAGTAGTACTAGTAGTATTAGTAGTAGTAGTAGTAGTAGTAGTAGTATTGTTTATTGGTGTAATGGTGGTGGTGGTGGTGGTGGTGGTAATGGTGGATGTTGGTAATTAAAAATAGAGGCGAGGATATAAATCACAAATATATTATGACCGACATACTGAGGCAATATAACACACACACACACACACACACACACACACACACACACACACACACACACACACACACACACACACACAGTCATTGAGATAGAGGTGAAAGAGGACAGGTGTGTAATGGGGGCGTCAGATATGGAGACAGGTAAAAGAGATGATTATAGGCAGGTATAGAGGGGCAGATATGGAAAGACAGATGTGGAAGGAGTTGTGGGGGACAGGTGTGGAAGGGAACAGATGTGGGGACAGGGGTGGGGGGACAGGTGTGGGGAGCAGGTGTTTGGAGTAAAAATCTGTGGAGAAAAGCAACACTTCTCGTTTTTCTACTTTTCCTGTTTTCTTCTACTTTTCTTCATTCTTTCCATCTTCTTTATTATTTCATCTTCTCTTTTTTTTATTCCATTTGTCAATTTTCATTTTTTTCCTTTTCTTACCTATTTCCTCGTTTTTTTAATTTTCTTTCTTGTTTTCCTTATTTTTATTCTCCTTTCATTCCGTCTTTCTTCTCCTCCCTTCTCCCCTCTTCCTCCAATATCTCCTCCTTATTTCCATTCCTTTTCTACATACGATAATAATAATAATAATAATAAAAAAAAAAAAAAAAAAAAAAAAATAATAATAATAATAATAATAATAATAATAATAATAACACAACAAAATACACTCAACAAAAACAACATTAATACACGTACACTCAAAGCAATACACAAGAGCAAAATTAATAAAACAAATCGGCTACACACACACACACACACACACACACACACACACACGTAAAAAATAAAATATATACACCACGTTTGGACAACTATTATGAATTTTAGCCCTGATAAAACACAGAGAGAGAGAGAGAGAGAGAGAGAGAGAGAGAGAGAGAGAGAGAGAGAGAGAGAGAGAGAGAGAGAGAGAGAGAGAGAGAGAGAGAGAGAGAGAGAGAGAGAGAGAGAGAGAGAATGTATATGAATTAGTGTTCCGAAAACATTAACAAAATTCACGAGAAATGGAGCGAAGTAATGTGTGTGTGTGTGTGTGTGTGTGTGTGTGTGTGTGTGTGTGTGTGTGTGTGTGTGTGTGTGTGTGTGTGTGTGTGTGTGTGTGTGTGTGTTTAATTAATATCAGACAGACAAACACTGCGAGGGTCAAAAATTAATAACTGGTGTTTAATGCGGTTATCTGCGAGTGTGTGTGTGTGTGTGTGTGTGTGTGTGTGTGTGTGTGTGTGTGTGTGTGTGTGTGTGTGTGTACGTCCCCACCCACCCTTGATGAAGATTCACATACAAACGAATAAAGCTACGACTCACACACACACACACACACACACACACACACACACACACACACACACACACACACACACACACACGTTATATCATGCTGTTAGTGGACACTGAATATAATTGTTTTGTGTTGTTTGAAAATATGATGAAACTGCGGGGCTGAGAGAGAGAGAGAGAGAGAGAGAGAGAGAGAGAGAGAGAGAGAGAGAGAGAGAGAGAGAGAGAGAGAGAGAGAGAGAGAGAGAGAGAGAGAGAGAGAGAGAGAGAGAGAGAGAGAGAGAGAGAGAGAGAAATATGAAGGAGAGGAACGAAGAAAAATAAGCTAGGTAGATAAGAAAACTGAGAGAGAGAGAGAGAGAGAGAGAGAGAGAGAGAGAGAGAGAGAGAGAGAGAGAGAGAGAGAGAGAGAGAGAGAGAGAGAGAGAGAGAGAGAGCAAAACAAAAGACCTTCACCAACAAAAACAATTAATAATCTACAAAACACACACACACACACACACACACACACACACACACACACACACAGGGACAGACCAGTAAATAAATAAATGAATGAATGAATGAATGAATGAATGAATGAATGAATGCAGAAGTGAATAATTGAGTAAACACGTGGTTCATTAATCCCTCGCCCCGCAGCCAAACAACTAAATGAATAAATAAACAAACACATAAATAAACTGCAAACATGAAGTGGGGGGATAGAAGGGGGGTTGATGTTCCTCCCCCCACCTTCCCCCCCCCAAAAAAAAACTGACCCTGCTGATCATTACGAAAAAGAAATATTAAATCAGACCGCCCCATCCCCTCTCTCTCTCTCTACCCTCTTTCCTCCTTCCCCCCTTTTCCTCCCTCCTCCCCTTCCCCTCCCCTCACCCTATGCTCTCCCCCCTTCCCCTCTCTTGTTCAGAAAAAAATTGTTGGGGACGGACAATTATGAAATGCTACGTTACATTTTCATATTCCGTGTTATTTGTTGGTATTATGAAATGTGTAAGTTTGTGTGTGTGTGTGTGTGTGTGTGTGTGTGTGTGTGTGTGTGTGTGTGTGTGTGTGTGTGTGTGTGTGTGTGTGTGTGTGTGTGTGTGTGTGTGTGTGTGTGTGTGTGTGTGTGTGTGATACGTGCACACTACGTATATATCCACAGTATACATCGACATACATACGAACGTACATGTATTTGTTGAATCGATACATTTTTTTTTTCTTATCATTATCCTCAATCATTATTATTATTACTATTATTATTATTATTATTATTATTATTATTGTTATTATTTATACTAACATTTTATAATCATCACTGCCATTACTATTACTAATACAACAACAACAACTACTACTACTACTACAACCGCAATATTTTTTTTTAATTCTCACCATCCTTCAGTTACTGTCACACACACACACACACACACACACACACACACACAATTTCCTCGAACACCCATTCCAGTACTTCTCGTTCTCTCCTCTTCCCCTTTCCCCTTTCTCCCATCCCCTTCTTTACCTTCCTCCTGCTAGTGTGTTGGGGAGGTGGGGGGGCGACAAGCAGAGGGCAAGGGAGTAATTATATGTAAACAGCCGCCGCCAGAGGGCTGTTGGGCGCCTCAGAATCAGCTGTTTAATTAAAAAATGAATTTCCTTTCTTTTTCTCCCGTGTTCCTTATTTTTTTCCGCTTTTTTCCCCTTTTTCTCGTTCTTTTCATGGATTCTTTTTCTTTCTTTTCATGATTTCGTTATTTTCTTGTGTTATTTAGGACTCTCTCTCTCTCTCTCTCTCTCTCTCTCTCTCTCTCTCTCTCTCTCTCTCTCTCTCTCTCTCTCAGTATTTACATTCATTAATTTCACTTTTTATTCTTCAGATCTGCGAGGCTTCACTGTTTCAAAAGCAAGAATGATGCATCGACAATAGGCCTCACTGGAGCTTCGATGGACGCAGCATGAAGAGCCGAGTGAAGCACAGGACGGAACAGTGAAGCAGTGAATCAAGCAGTGAGTGACCCAGTGATCGAAAATTACTGTGATAATGAAAAAAAAAAAAAAAGTATATAAAAATCTGGTTGGGTAACTACGAGGCACCGAGTGAAGCAGTGAAGCAGTGAATGAACCAGTGAGTGAACCAGTGATCGAATATGACTAACAATGACTAAATAAGAAAGAAAATAAAGAAAAAAGTTTGTTGTTTTAAATTTTGCAATGAAATTTTTAAGATTCAGTTCTGTTTCTTAGTGAAGCATTTACTTGAAACAGTGAAGCAGTGTTTTGCAGTGAACTGTTACAGAAAATTACAATTTCCATTCGCGTAAAATGTAAAAATACAATGATCGCAATGATGACAAAGAATTATATTGACGAAAATCATGACAAGAAATAATAATGCTGACAAGGTAGTGCATTCATGCTGTCCTTCATCAATTCATCAATCAACAAATACTAAATGACGGTGAATGACAGATGAGTGAATGAAACAGTGATTTTCTAATTTTGTTTAAGAAGTGAGAAAAAAATGGATAAAAAAACTACAAATTTCAGGAAACATTATACAAAGGTAACCTCTGAGACCTTTAACCAGAGCTATGCGTCCCTTTAAAACCTGTAAAAAAAAAAAAAATAAATAAATAAATAAATAAAAATAAAAAAATAAAAATAATATTAAATTTTTGCTTTAAAAATTTTCGTCTAACATTACACATGATTAAATCATGAAAATTAAAAGATGAATATTAATATGAAAAGTACATATTAATTGATTGTGTGTTTTCTTTTAAATATTGAATGTCTTAATTTAATTTAAAAACCTCAAAAGAATATTTTACATATTTAAAACACATCCCTGTAATCGGGTAAAATTTTTGATTCATTTTTTTTTCTCTCTTTTTTAAGGTTAAAAAAATTAAGAAAATTTTGCGATTAAAAAATTTTCCTTCAAAATTACAAATGTTTAATCATGAAATGTAGAAGAAGAATACTGATATAAAAAATATTATATCAACTGATGAAAGTGTGTTTTTTACTGTCTAAATATCTTTTAAAAGTGGAATATGGTTATTGGCTACCCACCACTCGTAACAACTCGACTGACTGCTTCACACGTCCACAACGACTCTTCTGTAACCAACAAATCCCTATTACCACAGAGAATTTCGGAGATTGATTGATTGATTGATTTTTTTCCATTAAAACCTGGACCTGTGAAAAAATTCTGCGATTAAAAATTTTCCTCTAAGATTATACATTATTAAATCATGAAAAGTAGAACAATATGAAAGTAGAACAATATGAAAACTATATCAATCGATATTTTTTTTTGTCCTAATATTGTTCAAAAGTGAAATATGGTTCTTATCTACTCACAACTCGTAAGAATTCGAAAGAATAATTTACATATGTACAATAGAATTTCTTCCTTGTTTCGTTACTTACAAAAAAAAAAAAAAAATCCTGAAAAAAAAAAAAATGTTTGATGAGAATTTCTTGCAAAGTATCGATTAAATCAATATAATTAATAAATAATTAGTAAGCTAGTTACATATGAATGAATTAAGGAGTGAATTAAATCAATACAAAAATATTTTAAAAAGACTAAATGCCGTCAGATTTCTTTTCACCAAGTCGCAAAAATACACTTGAAAATAATACCAACGATAAACAAAAAAAATAAAATAATAATAATAATAAATAAATAAATAAATAAATAACAGAAAAGTACTGCCTTCCTTGTGGCAATGTCCATTAAAAGAGAAAACTAAATTAAATATTACAATAATGTCGCCAATTTAGCAGACACAGAATCAGGAAAATCTACAAGGAAGAAAAATATTGAATAAAAAATGGGAAAAAAACAGAGATTACTAATAAGGGGAAACAAACCGGAAGGGGAAAGAAATACCATAAGAGGAATAAAAAGGAAAATAAAACGAGAGGGGAGAAAAGTCGACGGGAAGAGAAAAGAAATAATGGATGCTGTTAATAAAAGTCAGAGAGAGAGAGAGAGAGAGAGAGAGAGAGAGAGAGAGAGAGAGAGAGAGAGAGAGAGAGAGAGAGAGAGAGAGAGAGAGAGAGAGAGAGAGAGAGAGAGAGAGAGAGAGAGCAAGACGCCCCTGTTATAACGTTACCCACAACGCTGTCGCCGTAACACAATTTACAAATCAGACAATTTAATCCCAAACCGCCCACCTCAGCCACGGCGCCGGCGGTGGTGACGGTGGTGATGGTGGTGATAGTGGTGATGGTGGCGGTGGTGGTATGGTGGTGGTGAAAGACGTAATGATATGAGAAACAGAAATTACTTAAAAAAATAATTGATCTATCCAAGAGAATCTGAATAGGTGGTGGTGGTGGTGGTGGTGGTGGTGGTGGTGGTGGTGGTGGTGGTGGTGGCGACGGTGTAATAATTAAAGAAACAAATTACCTAATGAAAAAAAAATACCTATCTAAAAAATCCTAATTAATTTCATCAGTCCTGAACAGAAGAACAGACAAGGCACACCGCATCTCACTATAGGAACGAAGATACAGAGAGAGAGAGAGAGAGAGAGAGAGTTTTTCTGTCCCCCTTGCCTCGCCCTCTACGATACAGTGGAGGCAGGGAACAGTACTCTAGTAAAAGGGGCGTGCAGAGACTGGCCGGGCCGCGTCCACCACCACAAGGAACCGGAACCAGAATGACCTGTATTTAACCATCAATTATCAGGTCATTTCATTTTATCTACAAGGGATAGAAATAACTGGAGGAAACTCGTACATGTCGCCCTTACACTGTAGGGAAAACGCCAAAAGTGAAGAAGATCAAGAAAAGAAAAACAAGAACAAGAATAAGAATAAGAATAAAAAGAACAAGATGATGATGATGATGATGATGACTTAATTTTATCAGCCCATTATTCAATTTCTGCAAGGGTGAACGGCAATTCCTGTCACTTTCCGGAGGCAATATACAAGTTTTCTTTTATTTATCTATTTTTTTTTTTTATTCAGCAACTGTATTAAAATTTCCAAGCATTTTTGTCTGTTCCCATAATTACGAGACGCTTCCATCACCACCACCGAAGCCAGTCCCAGCACATCCACCCATCCACCCAACACTTCCACCCTGAGCCACACACCCACACAACCCCCACTAATCCCACCCAGTGCCACCCAAACAAGCACAACCACCCACCCACTTAACAATTTCCATGTACTCAGTCACACACACACACACACACACACACACACACACACACACACACACACACACACACCATTTACCACTACCCACTTAACTACCACTACCCACCCACCTGTCTCCCATCACTTCCCCTGTCAGTGCCACCCCCCACCAGTGCCAGGTAGGTGCAGCACAGGAGTGTCGTGTCCCAGTCGTTGGTGCGTCGCGGGACACTTTAACGCGGCGCAATCTCCCTCGGGCGTCCCCTGATCTACAATTCGGCGCGGTCTGGAAGAATGAATGGACATCTGCATATTATAACTGAATATTCAGCAAATTTTCCTCTCAATCGGCACGCGACGAGCGGAGCCTGAGGGGTAGCGATCGGGACACGGCCCGCTTCACCCCGCGCTGTGTTCCTTTTTAATATATATACAGGCAGGCAGGCAGGCAGGCAGGCAGCGGCGGTGTGTGAGAGAGAGAGAGAGAGAGAGAGAGAGAGAGAGAGAGAGAGAGAGAGAGAGAGAGAGAGAGAGAGAGAGAGAGAGAGAGAGAGAGAGAGAGAGAGAGAGAGAGAGAGAGAGAGAGAGAGAGAGAGAGAGAGAGAAATTAGGATACCTCTTTTCTTTTTAATCGTGTAATCTATTTCTTCAATTTTTTTTTGTTTTTCTTTGCCTTTTCAGAGAGAGAGAGAGAGAGAGAGAGAGAGAGAGAACCTGTCATTCAGTCTTTTTAATTGTTGGTGACCTAATCTTTAATTTGTTCTTAAGAATGTTTTATTTTCTCTACTTTTCAGAGAGAGAGAGAGAGAGAGAGAGAGAGAGAGAGAGAGAGAGAGAGAGAGAGAGAGAGAGAGAGAGAGAGAGAGAGAGAGAGAGAGAGAGAGAGCAAAACGACATTCAAGAATTTTCTTTTTTTAATCATGCGCAATCTTCTTAAAACTGCCGTCAGGAATTTTCTTTTTTTTCCATCTTTTTTTCACTATTTTCTCCAAGTCTCGTTCATTTGTTCCTTTATTTACTTCCTTTCTTCCTCTATCTTGTTTATCACTATCTTGATCACACTAATCTTTACCAATATTTTGTCCTTATGTGCGCAACCTTGACTGTGTGTGTGTGTGTGTGTGTGTGTGTGTGTGTGTGTGTGTGTGTGTGTGTGTGTGTGTGTGTGTGTGTGTGTGTGTGTGTGTGTGTGTCCCTAATTCCATCCGATATTCAAATTATGTACGCTAAAAGGGAGCGCAGACCCCCAAAAGTGAAGGTTGAGGGACCAGCCATTCTGGGAACGAAAGGAAGGGGAAGAGGAATGGGAAGAGAAAGGGGTGACGAGGGGATGAGGAAGGGAAGGGGAAGAGGGAGGGGAGGGGAATGGGAGGATGAGGATGGGAATAGATGAGGAGGGAAAGGGAAGGAAGGGGGAAAG
>NC_087187.1:4050000-4052500 GCF_035594125.1 Scylla paramamosain
CTTCTGCTGCTTCTGCCTTCCAAGAATCAGGTTCATTAACATACTCTGGAAGGCAATGAGGCGTGAGAGAAGGAAGGAAGGAGGAAGAGGAGGAGGAGGAGGAGGAGGAGGAGGAGGAGGAGGAGGAGGAGGAGGAGGAGGAGGAGGAGGAGGAGGAGGAGGAGGAGGAGGAGGAGGAGGAGGAGGAGGGAACGAAGAAGGAGATACGAAAAGTAATCGAAGGAGGAAGAGAAAGGAAGGTAGGATGGGAGAAGAAAGGAAGGGGTGTAGGAGGAAATGAATGAAGGAAGGAAGGAGGAGGAGGAAGTGAAGGAGGAGGAGAGAAAAGTAGAAAAGAGAGATAAAGAGGATGATTAATATAAGAGGAAGGAATTAAAGAAAGGAAACTGAAGATAATGAAAGGAGAGAAATTACGTGATAGAGAGGATGGAAAAGACTGAAGGAAAGGAAGGAAGGAAGGAAGAGAAAGGAAAAGAGAAAGAGAAAGAGAGAGAGCGAGAGAGAAAGGTAATTAATTTTAAGAATAAGAGAAAAATCATAACAAAACTTAAGAAAAAACAAGTAACACACACACACACACACAAACACACACACAATCCTTTCTCTCACTCACTCCACCACCTCTACCACCTCCACCACCACCGCATGCCCAACCCTTCCCCTGCATCCTTACCCCTTCCCCCCACCCCAAAGCTTCCCCCGCCCCGGCCCGGTCTTCACTGGACTGTTAAATCGAATAGCGGAAAGCAACATCGCTCAATGGACTTTAATACAGCGGGCGAGAATTTAATAGCAGCGGCTCCAGTCAGTCGAAAGGGAGACATTGATTCCGACAAATTACTACAGATGGCAGTGACGTGGAAGGAGTCACTGGTGGCGCTGGTGCTGGTGGTGCTGGTGGTGCTGGTGGTGGTGGTGGTGGTGGTGGTGGTTCTTTTATCTCCACTTCTACCTCCACTTAGCGTTTTGTTCGCCGTGTGTGTGTGTGTGTGTGTGTGTGTGTGTGTGTGTGTGTGTGTGTGTGTGTGTGTGTGTGTGTGTGGTTCTTTATTAGGTAGTTCGTAATTTCTTTATTTTCTTTATTTTTAGTGTCTACTCTCTCTCTCTCTCTCTCTCTCTCTCTCTCTCTCTCTCTCTCTCTCTCTCTCTCTCTCTCTCTCTCTCTCTCTCTCTAATCTCCACCATCCTTCTCTCCTCTATATTTACTTCCTTCTCTTCGTCCTCTTCATTTCCTCCTTTTCTCTCTTCATTAGTCTTGTAATCCTCCTCCTCCTCCTCCTCCTCCTCCTCCTCCTCCTCCTCCTCCTCCTCCTCCTCCTCCATGACTTTTTCCTCTCTCATTAATATTAAACAGCAGACAACTCTTAAAGCAGTTTTCAAAAGAATAAAATAGTAATAATAATAATAATAATAATAATAATAATAATAATAATAATAATAATAATGATAATAATAATAATAAGAGAGACAGAACAACATATATTTGACTAAGGCACCCTCTCTCTCTCTCTCTCTCTCTCTCTCTCTCTCTCTCTCTCTCTCTCTCTCTCTCTCTCTCTCTCTCTCTCTCTCTCTCTCTCAACAGGGCGCCTACGTCATAGTTAATTTATCCTCACTGACTGGCAGAGTAAACTTTGCATTTCATTTCATCACCGCTAATGGGGGAGAGGAGGGAGGGGAGAGAGGGAGAGGGGAGAAGGGGGCGTGGCTAAAGGGTGTATATTGAAGGGATGGGGCGAGAGATGGGGTGGTTACTGTAAAGGGAAACGTGTGTGTGTGTGTGTGTGTGTGTGTGTGTGTGTGTGTGTGTAGGGGAGAGTGATGAGTATGGTGTGATAAGATGAGGGGTTCTCAGAGAGAGAGAGAGAGAGAGAGAGAGAGAGAGAGAGAGAGAGAGAGAGAGAGAGAGAGAGAGAGAGAGAGAGAGAGAGAGAGAGAGAGAGAGAGAGAGAGAGAGAGAGAGAGAGAGAGAGAGTTTGTGAATATTGATCCTAATGGAGAGTGAAGGGTAAAGGAGGAGGAGGAAGAGGAAGAAGAAGAGGAAGATAATGAGGAAGAGGAGGAAGAGGAGGAATAGACTGAGGTAATTAAATAACTTACATTAACTATGATCTTCCTTTCCTCTTCCCTGCTCCTCCTCTTCTTCTTCCTCCTCCTCTTCTTCTTCTTCTTCTTCTTCCTCTTCCTCGTCCTTTCTTCTCTAACCTCATTTTCCTCCACATATCCTTCTGTTTCTCTTCTTCCCTCCCCATACCTATTCTCCCCACTCCCCAACCTCTCCCTTACACCCCCATTCCCTCCCCTCCCCTATGCCTACTAAACTTTTCCAAACTAATTTAAGCCTATACGTAATTCATGTCTCAATGCTAATATATTTTTCTTCTTTCAATTGTACTAGTTAAGGTTGACATGGTGCATGGGTGTGTATGTCTGTATGTTTGATGCATCAGGAGTGGGATGTATGTAGTTAGAACGTAAAGATACATAGGTACAACAAAAA
>NC_087187.1:4057500-4067500 GCF_035594125.1 Scylla paramamosain
TTTAGGTCACACGCTTAAAGAGATACACAGATAGACAGACAGACAGGCAGACAGACAGACAGACAGACAGACAGACAGACAGACACACAGACAGACAGACAGACACAAAAGGAAAGACAAACAGACAAGACATGAATACGCACACACACAGAAAAATAAACAGCGCTACAGACAGACAGACAGACAGAAAATTAGACAGACAGACAGACAGACAGACAGACAGACAGACAGACACAGACACGTACAAAGAAACAAACAAAACGCCACAGACAATCGGGCAGATAAACAGACAGACAACAGAACCAATATACAGACAGACAGACGACAGACATAGAAAAAAATTGAGACATACAGACAAGACAGACAGACAGACAGACACTCCAACCCACACACACGAGCCATGTCAGAAATAAACACGTGGACGAATTATAGTGTGTGTGTGTGTGTGTGTGTGTGTGTGTGTGTGTGTGTGTGTGTGTGTGTGTGTGTGTGTGTGTGTGTGTGTGTGTGTGTGTGTGTGTGTGTGTGTGTGTGTGTGTGTGTGTGTGTTTCTGGCTGAGAGATGAGAGAAGAGTTCATATCTCCAGAGAGAACGACTTATAAGATTGCAAATGTTGTTTACCTTCAGTTCCTCCTCCTCCTCCTCCTCCTCCTCCTCCTCCTCCTCCTCCTCCTCCTCCTCCTTTCCTCCTCTTCGACACATATTCCCTTCCTTCTTCCTTCCTCTCTCTAGCCTCCTTCTTCATTTATATTATTTTTTTTTCTTTTCCTTCTTTCCTTATTTTTTTTTACTTTGTTTTTTTTTTATTTTGTTTTAGTTTAAGTTGTAAATAAATAAATGGATGAATAAATGAATCAATAAGTAAAAGGTCATTCATTTCCACTTTCACTTAATATCTCCCCATCACCCCTTCACCCCTTCCCTTTATCTTCCCCTCACCTCTTTCACCTCTTCCCCTTACCTCCTTACTCCTCATCATCATCCCTCACCTCTTCCCTTTACCTTCCCCTCACCTTCACCCCTTCAAAACAACTCACTCCCCTTCCCTAAGACTCACAATCTCCCCTCTCCCCTCAATTCCATTCCTTCCTTTCCCACTATTCCCCATCTCCCCAACTCCCCACCTTTCCCCACCCTCCCATACCTTCTTAGTTATATCCATATCCCATTCCTCCCCCATCACCTCCCATCACCCTTGAAATATCTCCCAATCTCCCATACCCTTACTTCCTTCACCCCATCACCCCATCACTCCCAAAGTTGACCTCCACAATGCAAAACTCCATCACCCCAGACGTCACCCCATCACCCCTCCCCTTCCCACCCCTTCACCAAGCCAGCCCAATGTCCCAGCGCTGTCACCCCCAACTACCATCCAAATTGTCACCCCAGCCGTCACCCCTTCACCCCCCGAGCCGCGCGCTGACAGGGGCTGTTATTAGGGTCTAAATTACCCCTTCAATGACAGACGAGACAGCCAATTTGACCCATTTCCAAATTAAGCTCCCAGAATGCACCGCAACGAGAGGGGAAGGCGGCGAAGGAGTGAGGGGAAAAAGGGGCAACTAGGGGGAAAAGTAAAGGGGGGGATAAGGTTGTTAAGGGCTGAGGGTATGGAAGAGGAGGGTAGGGAAGGGGAGGGGAAATATAAAGAGGGGAATTGGAGGTTGAGGGGAAAAAAGAGGGGAGAAAGATTTTGAAGAAGAGTCTAGTGCCAAGAATATTTTTGTTGGTGATTCTGGGTCTGAAGAGGGAGGAGAGGGGGAGAAGGGAGAGGGGAGAGGGGAGAGGGGAGAGAGGGGAGAGGGAGTGGGAGGGGAGTAAGATATGAAATAGAGAAAAGTTTGTAGAGAGGAAAAGAAGCAATGGCGGTGGAGGAGGAGGCAGAGAGAGAGAGAGAGAGAGAGAGAGAGAGAGAGAGAGAGAGAGAGAGAGAGAGAGAGAGAGAGAGAGAGAGAGAGAGAGAGAGAGAGGTGGAAGATGATATTATAAAGTGGAGAGCCAAGAAGTGGAGAGAGAGAGAGAGAGAGAGAGAGAGAGAGAGAGAGAGAGAGAGAGAGAGAGAGAGAGAGAGAGAGAGAGAGAGAGAGAGAGAGAGAGAGAGAGAGAGGGCGTGGAAAGGTGCCAGATCTGTGTTTTGGGAGAGGAAAAATGAGGCTGGAAAGTGACTGACTCTCTCTCTCTCTCTCTCTCTCTCTCTCTCTCTCTCTCTCTCTCTCTCTCTCTCTCTCTCATCACTTCACCTCTCCATCATTTTCACCACTCTCTCATCTTTCATCATCTCCCTCTTTCTCTTCTTATTCTCACTCTCTCTTACTCTCACTCTCTCTCTTTCTCTCTCTCTCACTCACTCACTCACTCACTCACTCACTCACTCACTCCAACGCGAGGAAAAGAGAGAGAGAGAGAGAGAGAGAGAGAGAGAGAGAGAGAGAGAGAGAGAGAGAGAGAGAGAGAGAGAGAGAGAGAGAGAGAGAGAGAGAGAGAGAGAGAGAGAAATCAAAACACGAAGAACACCAACACAAAACAAAACAAACAAAATACAAGATTGATAAGAAGGCGAATAAAAGAGAGAGAGAGAGAGAGAGAGAGAGAGAGAGAGAGAGAGAGAGAGAGAGAGAGAGAGAGAGAGAGAGAGAGAGAGAGAGAGAGAGAGAGAGAGAGACAGACAGCAGACTGGTAACATACTAATACATTAATGACCGCCCCTTGAATTGGCTTTCAACCACGTGACGTAATGAGGCAAGAAAGACGATCATTGGTCCATCCCCGCGGGCGTCCCACCAATTAGAGGCGCTGAAGGCACCGCCCAAATTTGAATTGATGATAATTGGCCAACCACAGCCTGAGGGGAAACGAGGGGAGCCTGGACGGGGTAGAGGTGATGGGGGAGATGGGGGGAAGAGTGAGGGGTGATGGAGAGGGTTATAGGGGAGGAAAGAATGAGGAATGGGAAGAGTGAGGAAGAGGAGGGGGAAGCGGAGGAAAAGTTGAGCGGAATGGGAGGAAAGAGGAGAGAAATGAGGGAGGAGGGAGAGTATGATATGGAGGAAAATAAGAGGAAAGGGAAGATGAGGGGAGAGGAGGTAAAGGTGAGAGAAAGGGGAGGGAAGGGGGGAGGAAGAAGGGTGACAAAGGGGATATGGGGAAAACGGGAGAAGAAAGGGAAAGAGGAGATGGGGAGGAAAGGAAGGGGGGATGAGGATTGGCAAAGGAGATTATGTGGGGAGGAGATGAGAAGGAAGAGGATGAGGAAGACGAGGAGGAGAGAAGGAATAGGAGTGGAAGATGAGGGGAGATGGAGTGTGGGGAGAGTGAAAGAAGAAGAAGAAGAAGAAGAAGAAGAAGAAGAAGAAGAAGAAGAAGAAGAAGAAGAAGAAGAAGAAGAAGAAGAAGAAGAAGAAGAAGAAGAAGAAGAAGAAGAAGAAGAAGAAGAAGAAGAAGAAGAAGAAGAAGAAGAAGAAGAAGAAGAAGAAGAAGAAGAAGAAGAAGAAGAAGAAGAAGAAGAAGAAGAAGAAGAAGAAGAAGGATGGAAATGGAAAGGAGGGGAGCAGAAAGGAAAGGTGAGGGGAAGATAAGGATAAACGAGAGGAAAAGATGAAAAGAAGAAAAGTGAAAATAAAAGAGGAAGAGATAAAAAGGAAGAAAACAGGAAAAATGGACAGTAATGAGAAAAAGATGAAGGGAAGAAGAAAGAGGGTAAGAGGGGAATTAAGGAGATAAAAAAGGAGAATAAGACAAGAAAAGAAAGGAGGAAAGGAGACAAAAAGGAAGGAAATCACGCCCTTACATGTATCCTCTTCCTCCTCCTCCTCCTCCTCCTCCTCCTCCTCCTCCTCCTCCTCCTCCTCCTCCTCCTCCTCGTCTCCCTTTTTCTCCCCTCGCCCTCGTCGTCGCCTCAGGGTTGCGGTCAAATAGTGGGCTGGGGAGAGGGGAGGAAGGGGAGGGTGAGGGGAGAGAGGGAGAGTAAGAGGGGAGATGAGAGTCAGCGAAGTAGTTTGCAAAAAGTCAGTCACAGGAGAGGAGAGAGAGAGAGAGAGAGAGAGAGAGAGAGAGAGAGAGAGAGAGAGAGAGAGAGAGAGAGAGAGAGAGAGAGAGAGAGAGAGAGAGAGAGAGAGACTACAAGCGAGTTTAATTGATAGTAGTAGTAGTAGTAGTAGTAGTAGTAGTAATAGTAGTAGTAGTAGTAGTAGTAGTAGTAGTAGTAGTAGTAGTAGTAGTAGTAGTAGTAGTAGTAGTTCTTTTCAGTTCAATTTTATTTCACTCAATTGTATACACAGCACAGCAGCACAAAAAATATACATAAATAACAAAAATCTATCTAAATATAAAAGGACAACCATATTTAGTCTAAGAAATAAATAAATAAATAAATAAATAAATAAACAAATAAATAAATAAATAATGCACCGTACAAAGTGACTATTAAATAAAGCTAACAAATATTTCAAAAAGGCTTCAAATCTCAGAAATCCATCAACAAAATGAAACAATACGAAGATTAAACCTAATTGGAAAAAATAGTAGTAGTAGTAGTAGTAGTAGTAGTAGTAGTAGTAGTAGTAGTAGTAGTAGTAGTAGTAGTAGTAGTAGTAGTAGTCACGATATTTCCATTTCACTAACTTCAATGCAAATCTTTCCCCTTTTCCCCTCTTCCCCTTCCTCTTACAAGTTCCCCTTCCTCTCCTCCTCTCACTCCTTTCCTCCTTACTCTCATTTTCTTATTTCCCATCCCTCTCATTTTTTCCCATTCATTTTCCTTTCTTCCTCTTCCTCTAATAGTTTCCCTTTTCTTCTCCTCGTCCTCTCTTTAAACTTCGCTCTTTCCTCTTAATTTCCTTCTCACACTTATTCTTTCCCTCGACTTCTCTCTTTTTTCCTTCTTTCTTTTTCTTTCTCTAAATTCGGTTTAAGATTTCACAGCTACTCGGAGGAGGAGGAGGAGGAGGAGGAGGAGGAGGAGGAGGAGGAGGAGCTGATCTGGTCCTTCCTCCAGTTCCCTCCATCGACCTTCCTTCCCGTCTCTCTCTCTCTCTCTCTCTCTCTCTCTCTCTCTCTCTCTCTCTCTCTCTCTCTCTCTCTCTCTCTCTCTCTGTTATTCCCACTCTCTGTTTCCCCACTCATCGCACCACCACCACCACCACCACCTCTCCCTTCAATTCCCCTCTTCCTCCTCTCACTTCCCCTCTCCCTCTCCCCCTCTCCCCCCCTCCGTGTCGTCACCGGCTGGCGCATTAGCAAGTCAAATCGCGCAGTAAGGTAAGAGGTGTCTTCTGGAGAGAGAGAGAGAGAGAGAGAGAGAGAGAGAGAGAGAGAGAGAGAGAGAGAGAGAGAGAGAGAGAGAGAGAGAGAGAGAGAGAGAGAGAGAGATAATGGCGGGCTATTTATGAGGTTTGAAGTCCCAATCTCTCACTCTCTTGTCCCAAAATATTCCCCGAGGCTTGGGAGAGGGAGAGAGAGAGAGGGAGAGGGAGAGGGAGAGGGAGAGTGGGTGAGAGAGAGAGAGTGGGTGAGAGAGGGAGGATGAGAGGGCAAGATTAGAATGGCGGGGGGCAATGTAATGGGTGAGAGAGAGAGAGAGAGAGAGAGAGAGAGAGAGAGAGAGAGAGAGAGAGAGAGAGAGAGAGAGAGAGAGAGAGAGAGAGAGAGAGTACAATATTCCCTTTGATACTTAGTTAATGTGATCTGAAGCTCTGAGTGAGGGAGTGAGAGAGTGAGAGAGAGAGTGAGCGAGTGAGAGTGAGTGAGAGAGTGAGCGAGTGAGAGAGGGACAAAGATATGAAGTGAGAAAACAGTGAAGAAGAGAATGTATAGTTTTAATTCAGTAATTCTATTTTTTTTTATCTATTTTATATATTTTCTCACAAACTCAACTTCCATCTATCCATTTCGTTTTCTTACATTTCATTTTTTTCTCACTTTCAAAATCGTAACACTCTTTTTCTCCTTTCCAATAATAATTTCTCTTCATCCATCCCTTTTATTTTTTTTACTTCAATTTTTTCTTCCTTCGATCATTTAACAACAATAATATTAACATTCAAACTACGTCGCTCTTTTCCTTGTTTACATCAACCAGCTGATTCTTGTTTACACCACTCAGCTGTTTACTGTTGTTTACCGCAATCTGCTGTTATGTTTACCCCAGTCAGCTGTTTTGTTTACCTCAGTCAGCTGTTTTGTTTACCCAGTCAGCTGTTTTGTTTACTCAGTCAGCTGTTTTGTTTACCCAGTCAGCTGTTCCCATGCCTCAGCTGATCGTCTTTGTCTGGCAGGCGGGGAATTCTTCTGTTGTCATAATTCTCAAATGTTTTATTGTCCTCGTATGATAAACTTGCTCAAATTTATCGTTATCCTTCTTCGTATTGTTTTCCTTCTGCCTCCTCCTCCTCCTCCTCCTCATCCTCATCCTCCTACTCTATTCCTCTTCTGCTTCTAATTCTTTGTGTTTTTCTTATATTTTACTTCTATTTACCTTAGTCTCTCTCTCTCTCTCTCTCTCTCTCTCTCTCTCTCTCTCTCTCTCTCTCTCTCTCTCTCTCTCTCTCTCTCTCTCTCTCTCAAAATCATCATTTATTCCATATTCCTTCTCCACGTCCTTTTCCTTCTCTTTCTCTCTCTCTATCTCTTCCCTACTACCTCCTTCTACCCTCCCATCACATCTGGTCTTCCTCCTCCTCCTCCTCCTCCTCATCCTCCTCCTCCTCCTCCTCCTCCTCATCCTCCTCCTCTTCCAGTGCTCAGTTTCCCCCTCCTACCCTTCCTTACCTCCACCACCACCACCACTACCACCTCTCCTCCTCCATCTTCACCACCACTACCACCACCTCCTCCTCCTCCTCCTCCTCCTCCTCCTCCTCCTCCTCCTCCTCACCATTAACGGCCTCATAAACTCTCACTCGGGAGCCAAATTCTCTTCAAACTTCAAATCCAGATTCACAATAATTTTCTGGACTCCATTTTTTTTTTTTCTCCTCTTCCTCTCCTCTGTTTTATTATTAATTAGCATTCCCCTCCCCCATTCCTCTGCCATTTCTCTTTCGTTGGTGTATTTTTTTTCTCTCTCTCTCTCTTTTAATTTGTCGTTGTTTGTATGATTCTAGTCAGGTTAGTCTCTCTCTCTCTCTCTCTCTCTCTCTCTCTCTCTCTCTCTCTCTCTCTCTCTCTCTCTCTCTCTCTCTCTCTCTCTCTCGTTAGGTGATTTTCAAGTGTTTTGGTCGGTGATGCTTGACTCTCTCTCTCTCTCTCTCTCTCTCTCTCTCTCTCTCTCTCTCTCTCTCTCTCTCTCTCTCTCTCACACACCACAACCACCACCACCACTAACAAACGAACCTAAACAATATTCTCTTATAAACGGTTTCAAATACAAATACACTAAACATATGTATTTATTTAATGACTAGATCACACTTACTAAAATATCAGAAAACAACCACTTACTCGTATTGTCAGTTACATGAACAGAAACAACAACAACAACAACAACAACAACAACAACAACAACAACAACACGATGATGATGATGATGATGAATAACAAACAATACAATAAGCATAATAGAAGCATCCCGATCCTGACAAACCATTATCATCTTTGGTACTGTAATAATTACCACGTCTCTTGAAATAGAAGCGTCCCCCTTACGTTGCCATGATAGAAAACGCGGCACCAAAGAAAATCGACACACGAAAGCAGTAACTTAAGTATATTTACAAAACAAAGATGACGTATATTTTGACCAAGTAATGATTAACAGAGAGAGAGAGAGAGAGAGAGAGAGAGAGAGAGAGAGAGAGAGAGAGAGAGAGAGAGAGAGAGAGAGAGAGAGAGAGAGAGAGAGAGAGAGAGAGAGAGAGAGAGAGAGAGAGAGAGAGAGAGAGAGAGAGAGAGAGAGAGAGAGAGAGAGAGAGAGAGAGAGAGAGAAATATTGGTAAGATCAGATATAACAATGCAAAAACCAAGAGAAAAAAAGAAAAAAATGAAAATAATCAAAAAGGATAAATAAAGGGAATAAAAAGGAAGACAAATGGGAGGAAATGTTCAGTTCAGGGCCATTACCTCACCGTTTACACCTGCAACACTCCCTCAATATGCACACTGAGGGGCCTTGTCTGGCCATCACGCTCCTTACCGGGCACTCAGGTTTGTTTACACCGCACCTATGCTCGCTAAGGGGCCACGCACTCTTATTATGCTCAGTAACGGCCAAGATACATAAATTATTGTTATTTAAGGGTATTTTATATGGAAGAAAAATTTGGTTAAGAAATATTACCGTCTCTCTCTCTCTCTCTCTCTCTCTCTCTCTCTCTCTCTCTCTCTCTCTCTCTCTCTCTCTCTCTCTCTGTGACCCTGGCGTGCCGAAGTCGTGACGTCAAGGGTCAGCCGTCGTCTGGGTCACCTATACAATTAGTCTCCATCACACCTGACTCACCTGCTGGAATCCCTCTTCCCTCTCCCCCTCTCCCTCTTTCCCCCTCTCCCTCTCACTGAATTTCTTCCTCATCTTCCATTCATATTTTTTTTTATTTCCTCATTCCCTATTCACTACCACAAGTCCCCAAGTCTTTCCCCTCCCCTCTCCCTCTCCCCATCTCCCCTTCCCCCATGCAAGGTACTATTGGAATATCATGTCACGATTGAAAAGGAGGAGGAGGAGGGAGACGAAGAAGTAGAAAACAACAATAACAACGACAACAACAGCAACACTATATCTAAGAGAAAAGAAAACGAGAAGCTAGAGAATAAACGAACGAAAGAATATGACGAATGAAAAAAGTAAAGAAATAATCATGAAACAAAAAGAAAACATAATAATCATAATTGTAACCATGAATAATAATCTTACATAATAATATTTGCTGATTTCTGAAGACATAGTAAATTGTTGTCATATCTGAAGCATATTTTACCTTTGACAAGTTAATTAAAGGAAGTATTCACCTGTAGATTGTTAGTGTTATTTAGTTAGGGAGTCAGGTAATCAGTCAGTTAGTTAGTTAGTTAATCAGTTAGTTTGTTGGTTAGTAAATGTGTGGGAAAGTTAGCAGTTTGTGTAGCAGTAGTTTAAAATTAAATCTTGCTATATATAAAAAGTTACCTTGTCAGTTGCCACACACACACACACACACACACACACACACACACACACACACACACACACACACACACACACACACACACACACTGCACGCACGACTGTTTGTATAGTGAAAGACACGAAGGGATGACACGAAGGTACTTGGGTTCAAATCTCTCTCACCTGAATATCATCCCAATCTCACCTGGCCCTCACACCTGACTCTCTCTCTCTCTCTCTCTCTCTCTCTCTCTCTCTCTCTCTCTCTCTCTCTCTCTCTCTCTCTCTCTCTCTCTCTCTCGTGGTACTCACTTGTCTTGCAAAATATACATACATACATTCATACATATACATGCGTGCCTCCCCCCAACCCCTTCTCCCGCCACACACACACACACACACACACACACACACACACACACACACACACACACACACACACACACACACACAGACTGATTGACTAATTTAACAAAAAAAATGATGAATGAATATGAAGTAAATGACACATCACAGAGAGAGAGAGAGAGAGAGAGAGAGAGAGAGAGAGAGAGAGAGAGAGAGAGAGAGAGAGAGAGAGAGAGAGAGAGAGAGAGAGAGAGAGAGAGAGAGAGAGAGAATCACATCAAGGACACTATATTTCTCAACCTTAACAACACATGTATCTTCCACCAAACACACACACACACACACACACACACACACACACACACACACACACACACACACACACACACACACACACACACACATTCATCTACATACCCATATTCACCCATACCCTTCCCTCCCCACCCCCCTTCATACCCTCCTTCCCCAACTCCCGAAACACACACAAAAACATACCAACAATATTTCCCTCAACCTTTAAAATATTCCCCTTTCTTTCCCCCTTCCCCTTCCCCCTTCCCCTCCCCCAC
>NC_087187.1:4075000-4082500 GCF_035594125.1 Scylla paramamosain
TTCTGCTTTCTTCCTTCTCCTCTTTCGCCTCCTACTTCTCGTTTTCTCCCTTCTCTTTATCTTTCTACCTTCCCTCTTCCTTCTTTTCGTCTCATTAATCTTCTTTTCCTTCTGTAAGAGGTCATTTGCTTTCTTCTTCCTTCTACTTTTCCTTCTCTCCTTCCTTCCATCCTTCACACTTCAGCATTCTAGTGAAAGGGAAAGGAATGAAAGAAAAGTCATTAACAAATATATAAAGAGAGGAGAAAGGAAAGATGGAAGGATGAATACCACTTTAAAATACAACCTGTAATCCTTTCCTTCCCCTTCTCTCACCTGTCCCTCCTTACCCCTTCTACACGCTCCTCCAGGTAAGGAAGAAGAAAAAAAAATAATGAAGGGTCCTATTTAAGTACATCCTTTTCTCCTTCCTCCTCGGTAGATTTGCCTCCTTCCCTCCTTCCACCTCCTCTCCCTCCCTTCCCTCCCTGTCACGCGCCCTTCCGGTTCTACATCCTTCTCTTTCCTTGTTCTTCTGTTTTCTGTAAATGTTGTGGCCGGTAAAGGCTGTTGGTGAGGGAAATATTTGAATGTTATACGTACGTCTTGTTATGTGAGGTAAGCTGGCATTTTACCTTCACCAAAAAATCTCGCTTGGTTTTAAGACACCTGATCAAATGAAAGGGTTAAAATAATATAGTATCTTATAATTAATATTTCTAGTGTGTATAAACTGACAGCAAGACGGGAAGACGCAGGCCAATCAGAGTGGAAGAGCAAGATTAAAAACACCTGCTGACAGAGAATATTGATGTAAATATAGGTGTAGTATGGATGTATAAGGTACTGTTGATTAGATGTGCGTGTAGTGAAGGTATGTGTTAGTGTAGACAAGGTGTGGGTGTACAATGAATATAAGGTACTAAAGAATAAGAAATAAGGAAGAATTAAGTACTATTGTCTGTCTTGTTAGGAGAGAATGAGGGAGAGGACAAATAAGAGGAAGAAAATAACAACAAATGAAGGAAGCAATAAGATAAAGAGGAAAAATGTTGTTTCCTTGTTATTAAGTTGCATCAGATGACACTACGAGGATGACGAAGGAAGAAAATGAAAACAAAAGGGAGAGAAGTGAATGAACAATGCACAGAATGGAATGAATGATGAAGGGAAGAGGCGGTAAACAAACAAAGAGGTCAGATAATGAGGGACAGGATGAACCGGGGACAAAAAGGTAGGAAGAGCGGGATTAAATTTCCTCCTTCATTCTTCTCTCCTCTTCTCTCAACAACCTTTTCTTCCTCTCCTCTCTGTTACTCCTTCACTTTTCATGTTTCCCTTTTATTTTCTTTCCCTTTTGTTTTATTTTCCTTAACAATATTTTTATCACCTCCGTTTTCCTGAATGTTTGATTTTTATTGTTTCCTTCATCCTTCTCTCCTTTTAACTGCTTCTCTCTCTCTCTCTCTCTCTCTCTCTCTCTCTCTCTCTCTCTCTCTCTCTCTCTCTCTCTCTCTCTCTCTCTCTCTCTCTCTCTTTCTCTCATCTGTTCATTAATACTTTCATTTCTTTCCTCTCCTTATCTTTCTTTTTCCTTCCTCCTGTTATTCCTCTTTCTAACCCTTTTCCTTTAATTATTTCTTCCTTCTACTTAACCTGTGATCCCTTCTATGCATGTTATCTTCTCCCTTCCCTTTCTTTTTCTCCTTTTTTTTTCTTTATCTACTCTCCTCTTCCCCTCCCTCCCTCCCTCCCTTCCCCTTTCTACCTGACCTCTCTTCCTCTTTTCATGATGTCTCCTACCTCTTGTAAGCCATTCTTCTGCACATCCTCTTCACTTCCTCAACACGTGTAGCATTCTCATCCCCCCCATCTTTACCTGTCTCCCTACCTGGCCCCCTCCCTGGCCCCCTAACTGGCTCCCCGTCCTTAACTACCTGGCCCAGCTCTCCCTCCCTGGTCCCTCCACGCCACAACCTCTGTTTTAACCACTCAGGTACACACACAGGTACAGGTAACCTTTCCTCCTTGTTCCCTTACTGGTTTTCCCTTCCTTTTTTCCTTTTTTTTTTCGTGACTAGTTTTTTTTTCTTTCCTGGCTAACTAGTCAAGAGGCCAATGTCTTTAGTAGCTTCCTAGTATGTTAACTGCGTATTAATTCGTTGCCGCTAGTTTGTTTAGTTGTTAGTCTAGCCTAGCCTGCCTAACCCAATATTTTACTTGCTCATCGCTTGTTTTCATCTCTTATTGTTCTGTCTCCTTACAAGTCCTCCTCATCATGTACCTAACTTAACCTAACCTAACTTAAATTAACCTAACCTAACCTAACTTAAATTAACCTAACCTAACTTAACCTAATCTAACATAACCTAACCTAATTTAGCCTAACCTCACCTAACTTAACCTAACCTAACTTAACCTAACTTAGCCTAACCTAACCTAGCCTAACTTAAACTAACCTAACCTAACCTAAACTAAACTAACTTAACCTAACCTAACTTAACCTAACCTAACTTAACCTAACATAACTTAACCAAACCAAACCTAACCTAACCTAACCCAACCTCACCTAACCTAACCTAACCTAACTTAACCTAACCTAACTTAACCAAACCTAACCTAACCTAACCTAACCTAACCTAACCTAACCTAACCTAACCTAACCTAACTTAACCTAACCTAACCTAACTTAACCTAACTTAACTTAACCTAACCTAACCTAGACCAACCTAACCTAACCTAACAACACATTCCGTTTTTTATTCACCTCATCTTCCTAATTCATCCTCCCTTTTATCGTCCTTTTCTCCTATCTCCTCATCTTCCTTTTGTCATTTATTCCTTCCTTCCATCACCCTTGTCCTCCCCACCTTCCTTCCCTGCTACGTTTACCTCCTCCTCCTCCTCCTCCTCCTCCTCCTCCTCCTCCTCCTCCAGTACAAGGTGACCTGCACTCGTACCATAACAGGGCGCCTCTCACTGATTGGTTCCGGGTCAAGTTTGTGCTATTCTGTCTGGAGAGAGAGAGAGAGAGAGAGAGAGAGAGAGAGAGAGAGAGAGAGAGAGAGAGAGAGAGAGAGAGAGAGAGAGAGAGAGAGAGAGAGAGAATTTTCAGTATTTCTTTTATTATTTTTATTGTGTATTATTACTTATTATTGTTATTCTATTCCTTATTTATCATTATTATTTTATTACTACCATTACACATTTTCTCACTATTTTTCTCCTTTACCACCACCACCACCACCACCACCACCACCACCACCAGTCTTCTCTCCTACTCATTCTTACAGTCTGCCTCCTTCCTTCCCTTCCTCTCCAACCTTTCCCACCTCTCCCAGTGACCTCTCCCCCTCTCCCCTTACCTCTCACCCTCTCCCTCTCACCCCTGACATTTCCCACTGCCAGTAGGACCAATATGACCTCGCCTTATTCGGTGTGTGTGTGTGTGTGTGTGTGTGTGTGTGTGTGTGGAAAGGAATGTGGTGGTGGTGGTGGTGATGGGAATGATAGGGGAGTTTTGAATGGGGAGGGGAAAGAGATGGGGATTCTGGGTATGGGAAGAGAAGAAGAAGAAGGGGAAGAAGATAGGGTAAGGAATTTGATAAGCGGGAAGAGAAGAAGAAAAGGAAGAAAAGAAGAACATTTGGTAAGGGAAGGAAAGTGGAGAAGAGGAAGAAAAGGGGAGAAATAGATTTTAAGAAGAAGAAAAATTAGAAAAATAGGAAATGAACGAATAAACAGTCTCTCTCTCTCTCTCTCTCTCTCTCTCTCTCTCTCTCTCTCTCTCTCTCTCTCTCTCTCTCTCTCTCTCTCTCACGAAAAGGACCAGGGGATAGGAATCGTGAGTGAGTGGAAGAGGCAACAGAAGAGGGGGAATGTTGCTATGAACACAGTAAGGGGGGAGAGGGAAGGTATGGGAGAGATGGGGTATTTATTGTATATGTTGGGGATGGTGGGGAGATGGGGAGGGGGAGCGGGGGTGAGGGAAGCGTGCCAAAAATTATAGGTCAGTCTATGTACCGTGAAATATATGAGAGAGAGAGAGAGAGAGAGAGAGAGAGAGAGAGAGAGAGAGAGAGAGAGAGAGAGAGAGAGAGAGAGAGAGAGAGAGAGAGAGAGAGAGAGAGAACTTAAGCCTCTCACCCAAGGTTCCGGAGAAGACAAGCAAAACACACACACACACACACACACACACACACACACACACACACACACACACACACACACACACACACACACACACGAAGGAAAACAAAAGAAGAAGAAAGAAGGCAAAGAAACAGAAGATAAAAAAGGAAAATAAAAAGGAAAGAAAAAGGATAAGAATGAGAAAAAGAACACGGAGAAAAGAAAAGGAAGAAACGATAATAGAAAACAGAAAGGAGGAGGAGGAGGAGGAGGAGGAGGAGGAGGAGGAGGAGGAGGAGGAGGAGGAGGAGGAGGAGGAGGAGGAGGAAGAATAATGGAGGTAAGGAAGAAAGGAAAGCGCATGACAGAAGAATAGCCCAGAGAGAGAGAGAGAGAGAGAGAGAGAGAGAGAGAGAGAGAGAGAGAGAGAGAGAGAGAGAGAGAGAGAGAGAGAGAGAGAGAGAGAGAGAGAGAATGACAAACGAAAAAAAGAAGATAAATTCTGGAAAAAAAAAAAATGATATAAAGGAGACTGAAAAAGAAGGCACTGGGGAGAGGCACTGGGGAGACAAATGGGGAGAGGAAGGGGAGAGGAAGGGGAGAGGAAGGGGGAAAGGGGGAGATAGAAGATGCCCATATATCGCATGACCTAAAAACTAGCGCATCTCAAGGTAACAATTAAAATTACCTAGTTGTTGTTGTTGTTGTTGTTGTTGTTACATATGCAAATTAAGTGTGGGTGTTTCTCTCCTCCTCCTCCTCCTCCTCCTGCCTTCTTTCTTCTATTTCCTTCCTTCTTAATCTCTCTCTCTCTCTCTCTCTCTCTCTCTCTCTCTCTCTCTCTCTCTCTCTCTCTCTCTCTCTTCTAACTTTCATCTCTCTCCTTTTCTTCCTCCTTTCTTCTCTTTCTCTTATCTCCTCCTCCTTCCTTCTTTCATTTCCTCCCTTTCTTAACCTCTCTTTCACTTCTCCCCTTTTTTCTCGCCTTATCTTCCTTATCCATCCTCCCTTTTATCGTCCTTTTCTCCTATCTTCTCATCTTCCTTCTTGTTCTCCCTCATTCCCTCCTTCCATTCCCCTTCTTCTCCTTTATCTTCTCCCCTTATTCCCCATCTTTTTCCTCCTTTTATTTCCTCCCCTCTTAACCTCTTTTATTTCCATGTCTCTCTTCTTCCCCCTTTCTTTTCTTCCCTTTCCTTTTTCTCCCTTTTCCTCCTCCACCTTCTTTTATTCTCTCTCTCTCTCTCTCTCTCTCTCTCTCTCTCTCTCTCTCTCTCTCTCTCTCTCTCTCTCTCTCTCTCTCTCTCTCTCTCTCCAGCTTCCATCTCCTCTCTTCTCCTCCCCCCTCTTCCTCCTAAAATCTTTCCTCCCCACCTCCCTCCTCTCTTAAAACATTCCTTCCACTCCCCTATTCCCCATTTCAACCTCCCCCTCCTCCCGATTTCCTTTTCTTTCAAGTTTCATCTCCTCCTCCCTTCTTTTCTCTTCTTCTCTCTCTCTCCCTCCTCCCATTTTCTTCTTGTGAAACTAATTATATTTACGATGTTATTCCGTTATCTCTAATTATATCTTTGTTATTAATAATTATCATGATTATAATTATTTTCATCATCTGCAGTAGTGGTGATGGTGGTGGTGGTAGTGGTTGTAGTAGTAGTAGTAGTAGTAGTAGTAGTAGTAGTAGTAGTAGTAGTAGTAGTAGTAGTAGTAGTAGTAGTAGTAGAAATATAAAATAATGATATTGGCAATGATGAAGAAGAAAAATATAACTATGAAGAGGAGGAAGAGGAGGAGGAGGAGGAGGAGGAGGAGGAGGAGGAGGAGGAGGAGGAGGAGGAGGAGGAGGAAGAAAAAGGGGGGAGAAGATCCCTAATATGACCACGATAAGGAGAGAAAGACACACACACACACACACACACACACACACACACACACACACACACACACACACACACACACACACTAAAACAATAATAATCTTCCCAAACCAAGAGAGAAAACTGAAAAACCACCACCACCACCACCACAACCACCACCACCTGCCACAACCACCACCACCTGCCGGATTCCTCACCTGGCGCCAAGGAATGAGGAAGAAAGATAATTAGCAAGAGTCCCAGGTAAGAAACGTGAGGGTGAGTAATTGAGGCAGACAGGTGAGTGCAGAGGGGAGATATGGACAGGTAGCAAGGTGAGTCAGTGGGTGAGTAAGTGAGTAGGTAGATGGATGGATGGATGGGTGGATAGATAGATAGATAGGTAGACAGATGAATGGATGGGTGGATGGAGATATAAATGTATACAGTGATAGATAGATAGATAGATAGATAGATAGATAGATAGATAAACAGACTGAATGACTGACAGATAGATAAATAAACAAGCGGACAAATAGATATACAGAAAGATGAATAAACAGACATAAATAAATAGATAAACAGACAAACTAACACTGATAGATAGTTACAGATAGACAAACAAAAAATACACATACTATTAAAGAAAGGAAAATAAAGACAGGTAAACAAACGCACGAACTAACAGGTGGACAATAACAAAACTACAGATACAAACACACAACAAACAAACACAAACACAAACTAACAGGCAGACAGAGAGACAGACAGACAGACAGACATACAAAACCATGGACATTCTTTCATCTTCACCTAACAAGCAACTTCCGGTCGCTAAACAAGAAAAAAAGAAAGAAAAAAGAAAAAAACTCACTTAAATCTTCCTTACTCAAAAGCTTCTTGGAATCCATAAAAAATTTTCCATATTTTTATTGTTTCTTTGTTTCCACACACACACACACACACACACACACACACACACACACACACACAAACAAGTGAGTCTTCTGAGAAACCTGACATCACTGGGTTACAAAAGGGAAATAAAAGAGAGGAAGAGAGAAAGAGAAGAAAAGGATAGGCAGAAAATTTACCTTCCTCAGGTAAAACTAATTAATTTTATCCCCTCACCTGCTCTGTAATGAATGACTGTATTGTTGGTCCTTGTGTTGTGTTGTGTTGTGTTGTTTCCACGGATTTTGCAAGTTGTCTTTGAAATACAAACAGCACAACCTCCTTCTCCCTCTCTCTCCCCATTCTTTTCTTTTTTTTTTCATTCATTCCATTATTCATTCATGAGTTCTTCCCTTATTTATTCTTCCTTTCCTCCGTCATCATCATTCATCTTCTTACTCACTTCCCGCTGTGTGTGTGTGTGTGTGTGTGTGTGTGTGTGTGTGTGTGTGTGTGTGTGTGTGTGTGTGTGTGTGTGTGTGTGTGTGTGTGACTAAGGGGGATTTGCTTCAGTTCCTACCACCATTTTCCAAACGAGGAGGAGGAGGAGGAGGAGGAGGAGGAGGAGGAGGAGGAGGAG
>NC_087187.1:4090000-4165000 GCF_035594125.1 Scylla paramamosain
GAAAAGAATTAAGAGTTTACCTGAACATTTGAAACGAAGTAAAAGTTTAAGTAAATGAAGCACAGAGAAAAGTATATAAAGAGAGAGAGAGAGAGAGAGAGAGAGAGAGAGAGAGAGAGAGAGAGAGAGAGAGAGAGAGAGAGAGAGAGAGAGAGAGAGAGAGAGAGAGAGAGAGAGAGAGAGAGAGAGGAAAAGAGCACCTGTTTTTTTTCTTTCTTAGCAAAGTGAAGGTCAAGATATTAAGAATGGAAAAGAATGTGGATGAGAATACGAATGAGCTCGTTTGAAAGAAGGAAAAATTAAGTAAGAAAAGATGGAAGAGAAAGAAAGAGTTGGAATGCATTTAAGTTCCAAACAAATAAAGGTGAAGTAAATAAGAGGAAAAAAAGAGGGAAAAAAGAGGAAAGGTGAGAGTTACAGACTACCTGAATTCTGAACGAGGTAAAGGTTAAGATGAATCAAAATAAAGGAGAGGGAAAGTGAGAGGAAAAGTACCTGATGGATGACTTTTCCTTTTTTTTTCCTTCAGATTGTTCTCCTGGCCCTGGTGGCAGTGACGGCAGCACAGTTCAACCAGGTGAGAGAGAGAGAGAGAGAGAGAGAGAGAGAGAGAGAGAGAGAGAGAGAGAGAGAGAGAGAGAGAGAGAGAGAGAGAGAGAGAGAGAGAGAGAGAGAGAGAGAGAGAGAGAGAGAGAGAGAGAGAGAGTCTTTCACCAATCCCTCCCTTCCTCCTCCACCTCTTCCACTAATCTCTCTTGTTTTTCACCCACTCACCTTCGTTTGCTAATCTTCTCTCCACCCTTCCCTCCATAAATTACCTTCCTTTATTCCCTCCCTTCACTAACCTCCCTTTTTTTCCCTTTCCTTTCACAAATTCCCTACCTTTCTCTCCACCACTCCCTCACTTTTCCCTCCACCTGATTCGCCCTTCCTCCTTTGTTTCTATAGCACGTTTCCTCCTACATTCCTTCTCTCTCTGGCACAGTTTCCCTCCATCTTTCCCCTCCTCCCTCCCATTACCTCCTTTTCCTCTCACTCACCTCCCTCTCACTTCTGTTACTTCACTCTCTTTCTCCCATCCAGTTGTTGATTATTTTTTTCCCTCTATTCTTCCTTTCCTTCAATTCCTCCCTCCTATTTCTCTGATTTACCTTCATCTCTCCTATCTACCTTACTCTCCTCTCCTACAGTTCGTCTTGTTCCTCCCTTTTTTCTTTCCTCCAGTCTACCTAATTCCCTTCACTTCCTCTTTCAACCATCCACCTCCCTTCTTCCTTCCCTCCCTTCATCCACAGTTACCATTCCCTCTTCCTCTCATTTATTTGTTCATTCCTTCTATTATGGTTCATCCTTTCTTCCTTTCCTCCCTCCCTCAACACTTCCCTCCCATATATTTTCACTACTTCATTCCTTCCATTTCACCCAGTCCTTAAATCCCTCCTATCTCGTCCTTCCCTGCTTTCACTGCCACCCTGAACCACTCCTTCTCTCCCTCCACAGCCTCGGTTCGGTGGTTCACGCTTCCTCCGGTTCGATGATGATGATTTTGATGATTTCTTTGATGATGACCATGATGACTCCCTAGAGGACCTTTACGAGGACCTCTATGACGAGGATGCAGATGACCGGGCGGAGGCGCGGGCCAAGCTGACGAGGCTGAGAGCGTCTGGTGCTATTACCGGGAACACCTTCAGGAGGAACCGTTTCGTGAATGCCAGGTGTGTATTTGTGTGTGTGTGTGTGTGTGTGTGTGTGTGTGTGTGTGTGTGTGTGTGTGTGTGTGTGTGTGGTGTGTGTGTGTGTGTGTGTGTGTGTGTGTGTGTGTGTGTGTGTGTGTGTGTGTGTGTGTGTGTGTGTGTGTGTGTGTGTGTGTGTGTGTGTGTGTTAGAAGATTAGTTTTTTTAAATGTTTGTAAGTAAATTTTGCTATTACTTCCTATGTGTGTGTGTGTGTGTGTGTGTTTCCTTCAAGTCACCTGCACTGAAATTAACTGCTCTCTCTCTCTCTCTCTCTCTCTCTCTCTCTCTCTCTCTCTCTCTCTCTCTCTCTCTCTCTCTCTCTCATACAACCCCTCAACACCCAACAGGCACAACACCAGAAGCTTCACCGCACCACGACCTTCCTTCAACACCCAGAGACCCTCATTCAACACCCAGAGACCATCCTTCAACACCCAGAGACCATCCTTCAACACCCAACCATCTTTCAACACCCAGAGGACCTTCCTTCAACACCCAGAGACCCTCCTTCAACACCCAGCCTTCCTTCAACACCCAGCGACCCGCAAGCACCTTTAACAACAACCTGCAGGGACAAACGCTCCTTCAACACCCTGGGCAGCCCTTCCTCATTCATCCAGAAGCGTCCCACATCTTTCTCCTCGCCCAACAAGTTCTCCCGGCCCAGTTTCTCATCCGTCAACTCTATTCCCTCGAGTAATTTCCGCAAGACCTCCCCATCGCCCTTCAAGAGTGTTCCTTCGGGATTCAACTGGCCCGGCGGGAGTGGGTATTACTTCAGCATGAGTACGAATGGTGCAAAGCCAGTCACCTATTTTATCAGGTATGATGATGACTAGGTGATGAACTGGCTGGCTTCTAGGACTGTGAGGTGAGGTACAGTGATGGTGGAGTGGGTACTGTGTTTTGCTGTGGGTTTTTTTTCTTTTTTTTTTGTTGTTGCCATTCTCTCTCTCTCTCTCTCTCTCTCTCTCTCTCTCTCTCTCTCTCTCTCTCTCTCTCTCTCTCTCTCCATGTGCTTGAAATTTTTGCTGTTTTTTCTTTTTTGTTTCTAAGTCCAAACTAATTGATGGTTAAAAAAAAAAAGGTTTATTTAGAATTGTGACTTAGAAGTGTGATTTAAAAAGAAATATACAACTACACACACACACACACACACACACACACACACACACACACACACACACACACACACACACACACACACACACACACACACGAGAGAGAGAGAGATAAGGCAACCCCGTCTGTACGTATGCATAAAGTTAACTGCGAATATTTATTATATCACACACACACACACACACACACACACACACACACACACACACTCACAGACACTAATTGGCTGAAATGCCCGCTGGTCCCCTTGCTGGCCTTCCTATTGGTGGATGTAGCAAGTGGCCACAACACACAACTAAAGCTTTATATTCTCCACATGGACTAATTATTGCCCTCAAATTTCCTGCTCCACTAATAAAAAAAATCCCTGGAAAAAAGCATTGCCAGGTCCACTTGCTTATGGTGAAAAAAACACAAAAAGCTAAGTTCCTGTTTACTGATTATGAAGAAAATTTACTCTGCCAACAAAAAAAAACTAATGAATCATACTTACAATAAAAAAACCCAACTATTAATCATTCATTTCAATTTTCTCTTCATGTTCTCACAAAAACTACATTTCTCAAACTTAATATGCATCAAAATCTCTTTTTTTACTAGTTTTTTACTTACAGATTATCTTGGGAAAGTAAAAAAAAAAAATATGAGTTTTGCAAATTCCATTAATCTCCCTTTCAGTTGCTTACACAAATATCATAAATGTACCCACAATTCTACCCATACGAGATCACACGACTTGCAAAAATTAAACCTTTCCCCAAACGGCCGAAAAAGTTATTGCCGTCACGAATTGCTTAGGTTCCCTGCTTATAATGAAATGTATAAGCCTGAGATGGAAGCACAAATTTGAACGATACACAACTATGAGTACCACGAGCTATGTATTATCTCCCGCCGTCGGCACCAAATGACTATAATGTTGGCAGTGTTAATAAAGTCCAGTATTATCATCGTCATCTTCTTGTGTTCAATGTGTATCCCTTTCTATCTCCTTACACTGCTGCTAACATGCTGTCCAGACCAAATGCTCTGACTTACACTAGACTGCAAAATCACACACAAACTACATACTGCCAAAAACACCTCACAAGCACTTCCCAAATGATGCGAGAATACAGCAGCCTCTGGGCACCACTTGGCAACACACCACACACCTAGCACCAAAAAATCACATTCACAAATAACTAACAAAGAAAAACAATGCCCAAACTCAACCACACTTCAAGTCAGCCACAGAGACACAGCACTCCCCACCCTCAGTTACCAGACTGCACAAATTTTGACGATTCCATGAGGTGTTTGTGGGGAGAAACACTCCTTCTAAACTAACAATTGCCTGGTTTATTAAGTGTACATGTGTGTAGGTTAGGTTAGGTTAGGTTAGATTAGGTGAGGTTTAAGTTAGGTTAGGTTAGGTTAGGTTAGGTTAAGTGAGGTGAGGTTAGGTTAGGTGAGGTTAGGTTTAAGTTAGGTTAGGTTTGGTTAGGTTAGGTTAGGTTTAAGTTATCCGACTCCATGACATTTTGAAAGTTCAGTGAGGTGTCTTTGAGGAGAAACACTTTTATACTTAAACTTCTCTGATTTATTAAGAGTGTATGTATGTGTGAATGTGTATGTAAGCAATAGATAATCGGACAAATAAATGTCTCTGCTGCATGTATAGGGTCACTACGCATACTGAGGACACAGGTAGCTAACGCAGCTTCTACGTAACACCTTGTCTCATCACACAAGTGGAAATTGGGAGACAAGATGCTCTGAGTCCCCTTGTTGTCACCTGTCCAGTGTTCATCTTTCAGGAACACGTAGGAAACACTGGGAATGCGGTACACAAATACATCACTAGTACAAAGACGTACTGAAAGCATACTACAGTGGATTCTCAATTTTCCAGACTTTAACTTTATTTTTTGGGGAAATTTAAAAGGAATAAGCTACTCACCTGAAAATTAAAAGTGGCTCCTTTCTTGCATCTACTGGTAAAGTAATAATAATAATAATAATAATAATAATAATAATAATAATAATAATAATAATAATAATAATAATAATGATAATAATAATAATAATAATAATAATAATAATAATAATAATAATAATGATAATAACAATAATAAATAAAATTGAATAAATAAACATCTAGGAGTGCCTTTTTTTTTTTTTTTTTTTGAGGGTCCTGAAAATTGAGGATCCACTGTACAGAAAATGGGAAATATGTATATTACTTACCAAGAGATGACTGTACACTGGTAGTAGTTGTTGTTGTAGCAGAATCCAGTCACCACAGCAGCAGCAGCAGCAGCAGCAGCACTAGTAGTAGTAGTAGTAGTAGTAGTAGTAGTAGTAGTAGTAGTAGTAGTAGTAGTAGTAGTAGTAGTAGTATTGTCCTTCACTGCACTATCAAAACACTAGTCTGCAATGGAGACAAAAAAATTAACTTATAAGTGAAATACAAAACAGTGACCGTGGTAATCGTTGCAAATCAGTGGCGAAGAAAGAAATGAGGGAAGAAAAGATAAAGAAAGATGCACAAGGGAAGTAAAAAGAGACAAAGAAAAGAAAGAAAAAGACAAAAAAGTAGAAAACAGACATAAACCAAAAATAAATAAATAAATAAATAAACGCCATACACAAACCTTATTAGTCAAAGCATAATTCAAACCTTATCCCCCCCCCAAAAAAAAAAAATAAAATAAAATAAAATAAATAAATAAATAAATAAAAAGCACTGACATCTACATAACACATTCACTCCTAACTGATGAAGGCAAGAGGAGGAGGAGGAGGTGGAACAAGAGGAGCAAGAGGAGGACCAGCTGGTAACAATAGCTGACTTTCCAACGAGCCTTGAGAGACCATATAACATTTCTCACCTTGACTTTCACTTCCTTGTCATCATCAGCAGGTGGGCAGAAAAAAGGGAGAAGAAAAAAACACATCAGAAAAAAAAGATTCAAGATTAAAAATAATAAATAAATAAATAAAATAAAAAGTTTGTATGGATTGTGAAGGAAATTTACCTCTCTCTCTCTCTCTCTCTCTCTCTCTCTCTCTCTCTCTCTCTCTCTCTCTCCAGCAACCATCTCCCAGCCAACCAACACATCTTCACCCAAACACACTTAACATTTTTTAACATCAATGCTACACTTTGCCCAATAACTCTCAATTATTAAGTTTCCATAGCACTGAAGTTTTGAATGGTTCCTGATACATTTAATTCAATTTTACAACATGACTAACATTGTTTTATCTTTCCTTCAATTAACACTTAAATATTTCTCTTGTATATTGACCAGTTACACACACACACACACATGCAAAGATCAACTCATCATTATTCCTTCCCATTCAACTCTCAGAATTATCACGAAACCTCCCAAGACACAAGCAGGATGAGAGACACAAGGAGGCAAGGCAGGGAGGTGAATCATACAGGGGGAGGAATGATACACACCAGCTGTCTTTCCTGGATATGTATTAATCTGAAAACCTGTGAGAATGTCCTACAATACAGTGTTCTCTACAGCCTACAGCATCAAAAAATATAGTGCGTTTGTTGCATATGTCCACACAACCATGATGGAGAAATTATAATGGTATTGTTAGTATCTTAGTAGCAGTAGTAGTAGTAGTAGTAGTAGTAAACTAAACCCTTGCCATTATGGAAAGTAGATGAATTAAAATGTACTTAAACAATAACAAAAATGAATAACTACTGCACAACTACAGTAAATATGTCGTATATCATGAAGCTACGCATTAATAATAATAACAACATAACAAGTGGAAGGCCTTATCAATACTCTAAGAACAAGTAACAATAACAAAGGCAAAAAGCTGAAGAACCTACAAAAAAACTATCCCAAAACAACAACAATAATAATAATAATAATAATAATAATAATAATAATAATAATAATAATAATAATAATAATAATACATCTATACACTAATTTATATATCTCCAAGCATACATGATACAAAAAAAAATGGAGGGTAGGATCAGCATACATAGTGAACATTCTTTCATCTCCTGGGCAAGGGAAGGATGGCAGAATGGTGGAAGGTGCATACAATTACCATACAAAACACACCCCACCACTAAATCATACAGTGGGTAAGCTGTACTAAGAGGGAAGTAAAGTGTAAACCAATGGATGTGAAAACAAGAGGTGTATTACAATTAACACTAAACCATCACCTGTCATTTTTTTTATTTATTTATTTATTTATTCTTTTTTTTTTCCTGCAAGATGTTGAGATGAAAAAAAAAGTCTTATTTCTTCTTTCTACATTCATAAACAAGTCAAGTTATTCTCAATTTTCTTTTTCTTTCATTAAATTGTGAAGGAAAAAAATAAACACCTCATTTTTTTTCCTGCCTTCTTTAAAAAAACAAGATACATTTTTATACTTTTCAGAAAATCTGCCTAATTTTTCCTTTCTGCCTTCATAAAAAAATAATTTTTTTTTTTTTTCATGATACTGTGATAAGTCTTCTTTCAAACTTTATAAACAAACTAAGCCATTTTTTCCTACTTTTTGGGACGTTAAGATGAAAACTCCTTTCGTCTTCGTCTCATTTCCCATCTTCATATTAACACTGAATCTGGCAGGAGTCTTTTTCAAACCTTTATTAGAGCAAAGATTAGATAGCTTTATTTAGTTTCATGGCTGCCCTCTTGAAAATCAATGAGTTCAGCACCTTAGTTAAAACAAGTCTAGTTTCATACAATTCTGACTTCAAATGAACTGTTTAACACTGTAAGGCATCTTGAATATTTGACTGCTATTTGACACATCTTTCCTTCATCACTCTGGGACATCCTTTCTTGTCCTTCAGCCACCTCCAGACACTGTACTGCAAAAGAATTACAAAATCTATTCTTTTTCATCCCTCTAGTTTCTTGTATGTGCTTGTAATAAAGATTCCATGCATTACTTTGAGTGAATTGCTGTATGTCACTGTGGAAGAGTTAAGAGGAGGACAGTTGAGGTGAGTTTCCAGCCACACTCACCTCAGACAGGACAGAGGTTACGTAAAGCAGCAAGAGCCAGAAGAGTATGAAAGAAAATATGAAATCAAGTCCAAAAATTACATTGAGAAGTGCCTTGAACAATTTGATGGCAAGATTTAAAAGCAGAAAAATTGATGTGAGTTTCCAATCATTCTTATCCTGGAGGGAAGTATGAAAGAGTATGAAGGCAAGGCCAGAATTATATTATGAAGTATCTTGAAATTCTGACTGCCCTTTCACTGCGACTCCAAACAATAAGAAGAATCAGAAGCAATGTGTGAAGTCTTTATAAGCATCTATAAGAAAGTTAGTGATGGAAAAGAATACATTTTGCAATTTCTTCCCAGTTTAAAGATTGGATGTGGCTGGAGAACAAGTAAAGATGTCTCAGAGGAATTGGTAAGCAGGGAAAGGTGTAAGCGGCAATCAAAGGGTTAAGAGGAGAAACATTACGATGAATTTCCAGTCTAGCCAGCCCAGACAGAACAAAGATAAGTGAAGCAGCAGGGAACCACAAAATGGAACACTTATCTAAGCAAATAATTCAATAACTGCAGTAAAAATTATTACTAGTTTGTTTATGAGTGGTAAAATGAATGCCCTTGTTGGCTGAAATCTTCTTTCATTGTGCTTTCTTGGCAGGGTAAAAATGTAAGGAGTGGAAAAGTATACAGAGAAATTGTGATGGTGTAATAATATATTTCTTTTCATCTATATAATGTGAAAAATGAAAAATTATCAGGAAAGATGGTAAGTTTATTTTACATAAATGCAACTTGTGTTGGTACTAAATATAAAACAATCACTCACACACACACACACACACACACACACACACACACCACAGTTCTATAAATTCTCCATGAAAAACACAACCTAAGATGGACAAAAGGCGAGGAATAAAACTGTGCATACGTAACTCACAGAAACGACAAACACCACCCACACAGAAACTAATGCTGTACAACTCACTATATTCTTCCTTTATAATTCCTACCAGAGATGTGAACCTGTGTGTGTGTGTGTGTGTGTCTGTGTGTGTGTGTGTGTGTGTGTATAGTTGTAGTACCTATATATACAGAATTAAAGATAAGCTCGATTGGTTATGTATTTCTATATATGACTTCATAAACTGTGTGTGCATGCATGTGTGTGTGTGTGTGTGTGTGTGTGTGTGTGTGTGTGTGTGTGTGTGTGTGTGTGTGTGTGTGTGTGTGTGTATGTGTGTGTGTGTGTGTGTGTGTGTGTGTGTGTGTGTGTGTGTGTGTGTGTGTGTGTGTGTGTTTGCCAAAAATGCATCTAATAAAAAAAAAAGTATCTACATATATCAAAAGCAAAACTTAACCAAACCTAAACGCAAAACTACAGATCACAACGCAAAACATCTAAAGGTTAAACAAAACAAAAAAAAAGCAGAGAAAGCAAAAAAAAAAAAAAGAAAAAAGAAAAACAAAGAAATCCAGGTAAAACTAAGCTAAACATATCAAAGAACAAAATAGCAACAAACTTTCATAAAAAAAAAAAATAAGAGAAAAACAAACAAACAAACAAAGCAATGACATGAACTCAAAATCTCTACAACTAAATAAAAGCCTTCCTAACAGTACTACAACTTACGTAAATGTCTGTAAACTGCAAATAGAGAGAAAGAGAGAGAAAAAAAAAAAAAAGGCACAAAACTTGCATACATCTATCTTGTTCTTCCACTGTTCTGTATCTATCCTATTCTATCCTGTTCTTCCACTTGTAGTTCACTAGTAGCAGGAAACAGACACAAACACCGTCCCTATTAACCGATAAGTCTTCCAGTATCTGTTTTCCGGCATAAGAAAACACCAAATCCCGAATCAAACTTTCTCCACAAACTAAGACAAAGCAAAGCAGTGATACCCAAACTTGACTCTCTACTTTGAAATCTCATACGTAAAAAAACTCACTGTAACACAAAAATAACAAAGCATAGAGTAGTAATATTCATTCATACTTTCTTCACTGTATGCTGTATATCTAAAAAGTCTATTTCTAACATAAACAAAGATTCTGAAGGTATAGATTTGATTCTGTATACGAGTAAGAGCAGGTGTTGACAAATGCATTACAGGACAGTCACATGAACTCAGATTGAAGTGTGATACAATACTCATATTTAGGGGTGAGAGGTGACCTGTTAACTTGTATTCTTAGGGTGACAGGTAATTAGTTATCCTGTAAATGTGTGAGAGGAAATTATTATTCATCCCAAGGTGTAAAAGAAAACTCAGTGTTGTATTCATCCTGACGTGTCATAGTAAACTCTAAGGTGAAACAGTATGCTCTAAAATAGGTGAACTAGAATCTACACCTGACCTGACCTAGCATAATGTGACCTAACCTGACCTGACCTGACCTAGCCTAACCAAACAAAACCTCACCTGACACGATCTAACCTAACCTAACTTCACCTGACATGACATGACCTAACCAAACCTAATCAACGTAACCTGACCTGACCTGACCTAACCTAATCTAACATAAATCAAAAGTAAACACACTGGCAGATCTTCCTACAGTCTGAAACATGTGTAATAAATAGCTGGAATCTAACTGTGCCAAAAAACTTAGCTCCTCTGGGTTAACTATTTACACATTTATACATTGTCTTAGTGTTCCTTGTTCCTCGGATAACCCCAGGCACTGCAACAGTCTTAAGGCCCAGCAAACACTCTACCCTTAACAATGCGAGCGAGTGCAGTAACCTTACGCCACGGAGGAAGAGAGATGTAACAGAAAAGATGGATGAATGAGGGAAATGGAAAAACACATGAATAAAGATGGAATATAGAAAGCAGTTGGGTATTTCTGCTTCTCTATATTTTATCTTTCTTTGTGTTTTGTTCAGTTTTTCTCTCATTTATCCATGTTTTCTTGTCTCACCCGTTTCATAAGGTTACCACACAAATAAGAATAAGTAATGTTTAATAATAGCAATAATAATAATAATAATAATACACAAAACATGGGGTTAGAATCACCATGCCCTTCTACCCTTCTATATATACAACGGCAACCATCACATACAGAAAAGTACCAAAGGGGAAAGGGGCAATGACGTAATCAGACAAAGCTGCGTAATGTTTTGCCAACTATATATAAAAAAAAAAAAAGCCAGAAAGTCTATAGAAATATGTATAGCTTCCTCCTAATTTCCCACACGCTCTGTCAAAATACCATCATAATTCATCATTTAGTTTGTAAGTTAGACCAGCATTCTCAGACGCCTGATTCTCCCACCACGACTATTTTTAAAAGGCTGCAGAGATGATCAGCCTGGTTCTAACAAATGTTTCTCCTGTTAATAATATCAAGATCTTGTTACTCTATCACTAGAATCACGGAAACAACCATATAAAACAATCGTAACTTTAACAAGAGCCTTTGAAAATAACAGGTGTATGAATAGATGTATGGTGTTGCAGAATGTGGGCTTCGTGGCTTTATTGCAGAGACGATGCAACACTACCTCTGAAACACACAGTACTTGAGGAGTCCACTTCATTCCTGCACTGGTAAGCCTGGAAGTGTTTTGTGTGTTGTGATGTTGTTCTGTTTGTTTTTCGTTTCCTTCTGGGTTGGTGTCCCTCTCAGTTTGCGTCCCCTGGGTTTGTGTCCTTGGGTTAGTGTGAGGTTTGCTAGGTTTGTCGTCCCCTGGGTTTGTGTTCCGCTGAGTTAGTGTGTGTCTTGCTAAGCTTGTGTCCTGCCGAGTTTTTGTTCCCTAGGTTAGTGTGCGTTAGGTTTGTGTTCCTTGTGTTTGTGTACTGTATAATTTGTCCCCATAATATCTGAGGTCTAGCTACACTGGATTTAAAAAGTTAAGTCTCAATTAATCCAGTGGCGAGATCTTATAAGTGTGTGTCAGACAGTATAGGAAATATTTAGATCATTATTATGTGTTTTTTCTCAGGTATTTTTAATCAGAATGTCGCTAAGTTAGTTTCCCCAGGGATTTAAGAGTCTAGCCACGCAGGAGTGCAAGTTAGGTTAAGTCTACATAACTTCAGTGGCAGGATTATCATTATTATTACTGTAGTGTTGCGTCTCAGTTCTTTCAGTTGTCAGCCATTTTTGTTTACTGCTTCACGCCTTGTTTACAGTCTGCTATAAACATCATCTTTGTTTTTAATACTGGTACCAGGTAATGGACGTTAAATATTCCAGCTAGGGTTTACAGAAAGGATATAAAGACAAAGAATGTACTATTTAATTAAAAAAAAAAAAATCCTTAGAATGTTCACCTTCCCTCCCTCACCACACGCAAATAACGACTCAAATATTTTTCCCTCATCACACACTCACCCCCTTCAATGCACATAATACCTAAAAACATCAATATGAACAAGGAATACCAAGAAACTAACCATTTGCAATCAGGAGTGGCCGGGTGAAGGCTCCACGTGTTCGCAGACTCAGTGTTTACCCGCGACTGGAAGGAATGGCGGAGCGGAAACAGGTGATTTTTTTTACACTCATTTTTGGAACTAGGTGAGTTTTTGGTTTCTTTTCATGTTTTCCTTGATAAAAACAAATTAAAAAATACAATGCTTATAATGATACAAGATAGCGCCAAGGAAAGGCTGGGAATGACTACATCAAGAAAATAAATGTGAAGAAACAGCTGATGCCTGATACGTTTTTAGAAGCAGGCAAATTTCTTGCTTTTTTTTTTTTTTCTCTCAATAGGAAAAAAGCAGAAAATATTAAAATACAGGAAATGGCAAGAGAGAGAGAAAAGGCAGAAAACCATGAAATGACTACGAGAAGAAGAAGAAGAAGAAGAAGAAGAAGAAGAAGAAGAAGAAGAAGAAGAAGAAGAAAAGGGAATCAGCTGATTTTCTGACATTTATTTTCAGAAGTAGGCAAATTACGGCTTCTAATAACATTTTCCCTAATAATAACGCGTGAAAAATTAATCTCTGACATCTTATTTGCTTGGAAAGAGGATGAATTAATGTTTTCTTTTCTTAAATCAAAACAGGTAGAAAAAAAAAAGATCGTGAGGGGATTGAAGGAAAGATAGAAAGCTAGAAAAAGAGAAGGGAACAAAAAACGGGAGGTTACAATAAATAAATTCCTGAAAATACGAGAGAACAAGAGTGACAGGAACGAGCAGAGGAGAGAAAGGGTACCGTTGATAAGGAGAAGGTCTCGACCCAGCAACTGACTAAACTAAGCATCTTCGAAACATCAGATCGACCCCTAAACTTATATTCCAGTCTCAGTATCACCCTCAACCTCACCATTTAATCCCAGTATCATCTTTATCTCATATTCTCAACATACCATATCACACTAAACTACTTTTAATCTTATCACCGTAAATATGACTTTGAACCTCTTTCTTACCCTAAAACTTATTCAAACTTATTTTTTCGCATTCAAACTGAAATCTTAACTTTAATATCACCCCAATCATACATCCTCACCAAATTATCACCCTTAACATATTTATTATTCCTTTTCTCACCCCAAAAGCTTGAGTTTCAATGCTATTTTCACCGTAAACATGGATTCCAATACCAATTCATCACAAAATAGTGCACGGAAATATTGTGTTTATATATTCTCCATTCCTGTGACCCGTGACCCTGTGTGACCTCTTGCCTTGACCTTTGTATGTATGACTATTTTACCCTCACGCACGGAGAGAGAGAGAGAGAGAGAGAGAGAGAGAGAGAGAGAGAGAGAGAGAGAGAGAGAGAGAGAGAGAGAGAGAGAGAGAGATGAAAAGTAGAGAAATAAAGGAAAGTGAAGATAAGATCAGAGAAAACATGACAAAAACAAAGACACAAACAGGATGGGGGGAAATTTAAAAAGAAAAGAAACAAAAGTAAAACGAGGATATACATTTTTAATCAATAATGTAAACAGTAGTATCCTTTCATTCCGTTTTCTTTCATTTTATTTACACTCGTTTTCTATACCTCAGTCTTTTTTAAGTGTCTAATATTACTCTAACCTAAATAAATGCTGGTTTAAAGAGAGAGAGAGAGAGAGAGAGAGAGAGAGAGAGAGAGAGAGAGAGAGAGAGAGAGAGAGAGAGAGAGAGAGAGAGAGAGAGAGTTGCTTAATAACTATAATAATGACTGTCTCTCTCTCTCTTTCTCTTCACACACACACACACACACACACACACACACACACACACACGTCAATAAATCGGCCACCGTGACTACAAAATGAGTCATTACCACTAATAAGACTAAATATAGTCTGCCATCACCTCGTAACGACCAATTCGGCCATTACACGTTGTTAGTATTAGAAAAAAATAAGAAAATCAAAAGAAAAAATATTTCAACTACGCTATATTTCACAAGTTAGTTTAAAGTGTTAATTAAGAAGAAGAAGAAGAAGAAGAAGGAGAAGAAGAAGAGGAAGAAGAAGAAGAAGAAGAAGAAGAAGAAGAAGAAGAAGAAGAAGAAGAAGAAGAAGAAGAAGAAGAAAACTGTTCAGAGAGAGAGAGAGAGAGAGAGAGAGAGAGAGAGAGAGAGAGAGAGAGAGAGAGAGAGAGAGACGCATCGTATGTCAGATTTAAGAATTCTACTAAAATAATTATAATAGTAATAATAATAATAATAAAAATAATAATAATAATAATAATAATAATAATAATAATAATAATAATAATAATAATAATAATAATAATAATAATAACAACAACAACAACAACAACGACTAATCCCGTGACTACTTTTTAAATTATAAAACTTTCCTATCACATTCAAATTACTATCGCCAATATTTAAAAAAAAAATGCAATATAAATAAATAACACATCTTTCACTACTTATCAGAAAAAATACAGCCTTGTCGGAGCTAACAAATATGCTGCTGTTTGTTCGTCCTTTGTGTTCTATTCACACTATCCATTCTACTAATTTGCCTAGAATGTTCACTATGTAACATTTTCTCACACGGTTATAATATATTTGACGAGTTTTTTTTTTTCTTTATAATTTTAGGGATAACTTTGTGTGTATTTTTAGTGTTATATAATCACTAGCATCCCACCCGCTGCCACCATTTCGTATTGCCATTAATTCTCTTAATATATCTATTCATTACATTTACGTATTTTTTGTATATATGTATGTATGAATGTGTGAATGTATACGTATATGTATGTATAGGTAAAAGAGGAAAATATCTGAATAGGTAAATATTAAGTGTATATTCTTGTATGTATGTATGTATGTATGTATGTATGTATGCATGTATGTATGTATAGGTAAACAGGTAGATACATAAATACATAAACACTGTATGTATGTATGTATGTTTAGGTAGACAGTATAGATAGGGAGTGTGTATGTATGTATGTATGTATGTATGTATGTGAAATTGTTGCATCTTACATTTTTCCACTAATTTTATATTTAATGTGTTTTTTTTTTTAGTGCCACATTACAATACTCATGTAAACAACTCCAGAACTAGATAGAAGAGGAACTGCATCCCGTTTTCTTTAATTGCAAGAGCTCCCTGTCATATATATCTCTATATGAATACGTTTTCTATTTTTACTATTTCGTTCACTTACGTTTTTATTGCACTTTTTTTTTACAATTGCACTTTTATTTATTATTTATGTGTTCATTTGTTTACTTATCTATTTTCTTACAACTACATTTTTGTTCTTTATTTATTCTATTATTTCTTATTTACCTATTTATTTATGCTATTTGACTTTCATTTTTTTTATCCTATTTCTCATAATCACACATTCCTTTTTCGTAATTATCATAGTTCCTATTTCTTTTCTTATGACATCATATTGTTTTTCTCTTTTTTTCTCTTTTTTTTACAATCGCATTTTTTTTTCTTTGCAACTCTCGTACTTTCACAACTATTTCTACATTTATTTCAGCCTGTGTGGATCCTTAAGACTGAACCTAACAAGACCATCAACGCAAAACTAAAGAACAAGAACTAAATAACAACAATACACATAATTTACGAACGAATATGAACGCACAGTATGAGCTTGAATAAATAGACGACACGATAATCATAACAAATAAATAATAACTGTGTAGGTAGTAACTTTGTCATCATCATCATCACCATCATCATCATCATCATCATCAATACATATAGATAATGAATATTCTACTTGTATGTACAATGATATAAATAAACCAGTCCTTTTTCGTGACCAGCTAAATTTAATTAAAAAAAAATATTCCTTTATCTTTTATCCCCTTAAACATTTCTGATTCTCTTCTTCACCTAAATTTCAGAATCCAAACCTTTTCACACCCTAAAACTCCAAATTCTATTTCATATCACCCTAATCTTGTATTCTCACCCTATCAGCACCCTTAACCCTAATTCTAATTCCCCTTTCTCACCAAAATTTTTTGCTTCAATGCCATTCTCACCCTAAAACATCGATTCACACCCTCTTTCTAATCCCAAAATTCTGAATCCCGACTGTAGTATCACTCTAATCTTGTATTCTCACCCTATCAACACCCTTAACCACATTTTTAATCCCCTTCCTCACTAAAAGCTTGAGTTTCAATTTTATTCTCACCACAAAAACAGATTCATCTTTAAGAATCCTAAATGTAGAAGTCCCAAAGTAAAAATAAAGTTATATTGGGCGCTGGTCAGAGCTCATCTAGATTATGCTGTGCAGTTCTGGTCCCCATATTACAGGAAGGATATAGGTCTATTTGAGTCAATACAAAGGAGGATGACTAAAAGGATACAGGGAATGAGGGGTATTCCTTACGAAACGAGACAAACTTTTCAATTCATATTCCTTAGAAAGGCGAAGGTTAAGAGGGGACCTGACAAAAGTCTTTAAGTGGTATAGAGGACATAACAAAGGTGATGTAAGCAAAATTCTCAGTCAGTAATAAGGATAGAACAAGAAATAATGGGTTAAAGCTTGAAAAAGTTAGATTTAAGGAAGAGGTAGGAAGGAATTGGTTCTCAAATCGAGTGGTGGATGAATGGAATGGACTCAGTAATCAGGTTGTTAGTGCTGAGTCATTAGGGAGCTTTGAAAGTTATGACAGATTCATGGATGGGGATGATAAGTGGAAATAGGCAGGTGTGCTTCATTGAGGGCCTGCCATGTGTAGGCCTAATGGCTTATTGCAGCTTCCCTTGTTTTCTTATGTTATTATTATTCAAAAATTCCCGTTTTATTTCGTCACCTAAAAAAAAAAATTTGACCCTTTAATATTTATTGCCTTAAAAAATTATGGTTTCCTTAACACTTATCACCTACAAAACCGTCTTTCCTGTATCGTTTATCACCTAAAAATGCATTTTTTTTTTATTTACCTAAAAAAACTGTGGCTTCCTTAATATTTATCATCTAAAGATTTGTTCTTCCTTTACTTAACATCTAACAATTTGTTCTCCTTTTACGACTCAGTACCTAAAAATTATTGGTTTCGTTAAGATTTACCACCTAAAAAAATTGCCATTTTTTTTAAATCATCTAAAAAAAAAAATGCAGTTCCTTTAAAACATTCATTACCCCAAAAAAAAAGTAATTCTCTTAATATTTATCACCTAGAAAATGTCTTTCTTTATCTAATTCACCTAAAAATTATGGTTTACTTAAGGTTCATCACTTAAAACATGTCATTCCTTTAAATGATCACCTAAAAGCATCATTCCTTTAACAATTACCACCTAAAAAAAAAACTGACATTCCTTTCTTTAAACACACACCTAAAAATTTGACATTCCTTTAAATATTTACCACCTAAAACTTTATGGTTCCTTAAAACACAAAAAAAACTGTCATTTCCTTAACATTTACCAGTTGAAAAATGTCTTTAAAAACTCACAGAAATGCCCAAGCCACACCCAGCCTCATATCTTACAGTGTCCCCCACAATGCCCAGTCAGAGCCAGCAAGCCTTCAGATGCATGGCCTCTATGTACACTTGTAGCCTTAAATTACTACCCAGGCACCAGGTATTGTCCTTAAATCTCATAAAACATCCTTAAAAATTACTCCCGTCCCCTGAGTGTGTGTGTGTGTGTGTGTGTGTGTGTTAAAGGGTGGGTTTTTAAAAAGTGAGATTAAAATGAGGCTAAAACAGACGATAATTTTGGTGACCTTGAAAAAGAAACTTAAAAATCTTGTAAATTGACTTTGATCTTAAAAATGGCCTTGAAGTGACCTTAAAATCTTGTAAGTTGACTTTGACCTCAAATAATCTTGTTGTCACCGTAAAATTCCCTTCGTGACCTTGAAAAGACCTAAAAATCACATTATTAATTGACTTGTAATGACGTTAAAAAAAATCTTTCAATACTTTAAACTTTGAGCGATGTAAACATTTTTCTCACATCGTCACGTCACTCACCTGTGCAATGTTACCTTTAATTAATCAGCGAATTTATCTGTACGTACATACCTTTACCTGCGTATGTACGTGTGTATGCATGTGTGTACTGTACGTAAGGAAATCCAATTTTTTTCTTAATACATTCCAAAATTTCATCTTTAAATTGAAAAAAAAACGATAATATAAAAGAAAACGAAATAAAATAGGCCTATGTAACATTCTAAACTCCAAATTTCATAAAAAAAAATAGAAATAAAAATAACAGTGAGGAATTATTAGGTCTTTTTTTAGCCTGTTTTAGCCCCAGCTCACCTGCCCCAGATGCTCCACTCCCCAGGGTGCGGGAGGGGGGGCAGCTGGGGCGGGGGGGCCTGGGTGTGTCAGACAGGAGTTTCCCCTGTCAGAGGGGGAGGAGCTTTTAATAGTGATCTGCGACATGGTGGGCGAGGGATCCAGCGCGTCCTGACGAAGCAGAGGCGTGTGAGGGCGGCTGTAGGGGTCTTGGGAGTAGTGATTAGCATTGAACATAGCATTAGGGGAGTCAGGGGTGTGGAGCACTGGGGAGGGGAGCGTGGAGGGCGAGGTGACAGGCGGGGGTGGCGAGAACAAGCGGTGATGTTTCTGCTTCCTCACTAGAATCCCTCGTGACGACTTCATGGGATCCTAAGGCGCGGTGCAGACGGTGTTTCAGTCTCCTTAGCTTCTCCAGCGACGTGGCGGACAGCTGCTCAGTGAGGGAGACGTGTTTAACGGCTGCTTCCGGCACGTCTGGTAGGGAGATGAGGGAGGGAGTGCCTGAGGGGGGGAGGTCAGTGTGCGGCGTGGCTGGGCTCGAGGCGGTCAGCTTGGTGCCCTCTAGTACCAGTGACTGAGGGCGTTCCTTGCGTAGTGGTGATGAGGTGGCGGAGGCTGACGACTGCTGCGGGAGAGATGGAGAAGTGTCAGGGTTGGCAGTGGTGAGAGTGGGAAGGTAATTAGTTGAGGAGAGGAGATAATAAGATAGGAGATAGGAGACGGGGTGGGAAAGGTGAGGATGGGGAAGACAGGTGATGAGATGAGAGGAGGGGAGAGGAGAGAAGAACGAGAAAAAGAGAAGACAAAAACCAGAGGAAACAAGAGAAAAGAAGTTATGATGAAGAAAAGCGAAGACAACAAAACAGAAGAGAAAAAAAGGAAAAGAAAAAAAGACGGGAAGAAGAAAAACAAATGTAGAATAAGAGAAAAGAGTAAAAAAGAGAAGAAGAAAAAGAAGAAAAAGACAAAAATAACACACACACACACACACACACACACACACACACACACACACACACACACACACACACACACACACTCTCTCTCTCTCTCTCTCTCTCTCACCCGTCTCATCGGAGAGAGCTCTCGTTGCTTTTCGGGGCGGGGGGCGGTTCCCCCCTCCTCCTTCTTGCCCTGTGGGAGTCCTGGGGGGCGCTCCGTGACGCTGTGCTTCGGGGAGGCGGGGCTGGAGGAGCACCGGATGGAGGATGCCCTGGGGAGGAGGAGGAGGAGGAGGAGATAAGAGAAGATATGAAGGAAAAAGCGATGAAGGAAGGGAACAAGGAGAAAAATAAGAGGAAGGAAGGAAGGAAAAGATGGAAGAAAGAGAATTAATATTAGGTGTGCATTAACTACTGTTATTAATACCATTATCATCACCACCACCATTTCTATTACCACCACCACTACCACCACTACTACTACTACTACTATTACTACTGCTACTACTACTACTCTCTCTCAAAGTATCACTACTACCACTACAGTATCACCACAGTATCTCACTCACTCACTCACTCACTTCTGCCTCCCTCCCGAACTTACCCCGACCCCCCCCACTCTCTCTCTCTCTCTCTCTCTCTCTCTCTCTCTCTCTCTCTCTCTCTCTCTCTCTCTCTCTCTCTCTCTCTCTCTCTCTCACCTGGACAGTGAGGGGTTAGTGGACTTGTAGGGGGAGAAGCTGGAGGAGGCAACAGAGGGCGCCGTGGACTCCTGGTCAGAGGTGGGGGCCGTAACTACCTTGTGGGACACCAGCGGGGAAGACTGCAGGTACACCACCTCCAGGTCCTTCACCACGCCCCCGCCCCCGCCGCCGTCACTCTCCCCGCTCTCGCCTGGGGGAGAGATTGGGGTGTAAGAAGGAATAAAAGGAGAGTAAAGGCTAATAGAGGAGGAGGAGGAGGAGGAGTAGACGAGAAAGAAGGAAGAGTAAAAAAAGGAAGGGTTTGAAAGAGGAGGAGGTAGGTAGGGAGGAAAGGAGGGAAGCAACGAAGGAAAATAACAAGAGAAGGCACAAAAGGAGAGAAGAAAACAGAAGAATAAAAGATAAGTAGAGAGTAATCAAAGAAACGAAAAAAAGACGAAAAATAAACGAGAAATAAAGAAAAGGAGGAAGGAAAAAAAATAAATAAATAACAAATACTGAAAAAAACTGTACAACATAACGAACAAAAAAAATCTTACAAAAAATCATGAGAAAAAATAAATAAATAAAACAGACAAGCAAGAAACAAGAGACGAACGAAGGAGACACGCTAAGGTCACAGGATCACCAGCTGACCTCAATGTTACTAAAGGTCACAACGCTATTTTTTTTCTTCCCTTACTCTCATATATCATTGAAAGACGTACGCACGCACAAACACACATACACACACATGCACGCACGCAAGTCTCCGGTTACACACACACACACACACACACACACACACACACACACACACACACACACACACACACACACTTTTCTATGTTTATCTTATTAATTTTTTTCCTTCTTTATTCTTATTTCTTTTTCTTCATTTCCTCTCTCTCTCTCTCTCTCTCTCTCTCTCTCTCTCTCTCTCTCTCTCTCTCTCTCTCTCTCTCTCTCTCTCTCTCTCCTTCCATCTTTCATTCTATTCTTACAATTTTCCCATTCCCCTTTCTTCCCTCCTTCCTTGTTTTTTTCTTCCTTTCTTTTAGTCCCTTTCCTTCCTTCCTTCCTTCCTTCCTTCCCTCCTTCCTTCCTTCAAGTCTCCCAAATACAAAAATACAAATAATATATATAATACAAAAATATAAAAAATGAAAAATGAGAAGGGAACACACACACATACACACACACACACACACACACAGACAGATAGATAGATAAATAGATAGATAGATAGATACTCGTATTTATACACACACACACACACACACACACACACCAATGGCAGGCACGATGAGAGGCTCGTCTCCCCGCTTCTCCTGCTCCTCCAGCACATCCTCACACGCCTCCTCGTTCAGGGTCTGCAGCGCCCCGAAGATCAGCTGCTCCTCCATGGTCACCTGAAGAAGGGACGCACTGACTGGGTGTTTGGGTGGCTGGCTGGGTGAGTGGACGTGTGGCTGGTTGACTAAGTGGGTTTGAATGACTGATTGACTGATTGGGTGACGACTGACTGGTTAATTGAGTGATTGAGTGATTGACTGAATTGTTGACTGACTGACTGACTGACTGACTGATTGATTGAATGGTAGTCTCGTATTGGTATTCAGTGTATGGTGGACAGATAGGTTGACTGACTGACTGACTGATTGACTGACTGACTGACTGATTGATTGAATGGTAGTCTCGTATTGGTATTCAGTGTATGGTGGACAGATAGGTTGACTGACTGACTGACTGATTGACTGACTGACTGACTGATTGATTGAATGGTAGTCTCGTATTGGTATTCAGTGTATGGTGGACAGATAGGTTGACTGACTGACTGACTGGGTGACTGACTAGATGACTGACTGACTGACTGACTTATTTACAGCTTGGTTAGTGACTCATTCATTGGCTTAATAACTGACTGACTCGCTGACTGAATGACTCAAACAACACTCTGAATATGAACAAAAAAAAAAATATATAAGTAAAGCTAAGATAATCCCGTGACCTTATCTTATCTTATACTTTTATTTATTCTTCACCTTATCCTTGAGTCCAGTCCTTTATATATTTGTTAAGTTGTTAAGTTTATAATGGTTATCAAATATTGCTTCATAAATCTCAAAGTAATTATGTAAGTCAAGAATAATAATGATCACTTTACGTCTCTCTCTCTCTCTCTCTCTCTCTCTCTCTCTCTCTCTCTCTCTCTCTCTCTCTCCAGAGTCACGTAACCCAACCTAACCTAGCATCACCACCACCACCACCACGCACTCCGCCACATCTGCGGGTCAAGGACAGGTGTGGCGTCAGGTGTGCAGGTGTGAAGGTCATGACAGAACAGGTGAGATGTTAATTACTTTTTCTCAGGTAATTTTGCAGCGTTTTACCAGCTTATTGTTCACTTTTCTCACGTTTTTTTCTTATTTTTTTTTGCGCTTCCTTATCTATTTCTATTTGTTTATTCTTTATTTCTTACTTCTCTCACATTTTCTATCTTTCATCTTCCTGTTTCTTTATTTTTTTTTCTGTGTATTCTTTCTTTTTTGTCCTTTTTTTATTGTTTTCCTTTTTCTTCCTTTTAAAACGCTAATTTGTAGATGAGTAAGAATAAAGAACAAACTCGTAAGATTATAAATAAATAAATAAATAAATAAATAAATAAATAAATAAATATCAGAAGTGATCATTCTTTCGTAATGTCTCTCTCTCTCTCTCTCTCTCTCTCTCTCTCTCTCTCTCTCTCTCTCTCTCTCTCTCTCTCTCTCTCTCTCTCTCTCTCTCTCTCTCTCTCTCTCTCTCCATCCTCTTCTCGCAATCCTCCCTTTCATCTCTTCCTCCTCTTCGCATCCTCTTCATCTTCCCTTCTTTCCTTCTCTCCTTCACTCCTATTCTCCCTTCATTATTTCCTCTCTTCTCCCTCCTCCTTTATCATTTTCCCTACCCTCCTAAATTACCTTCCTCTTTCTCTTCTTTTCCTTCATTTCTCTCTCCACTCTCCTCTCCTCTTCTATCCTTTCTTCTCCACTCACTTCCTTCTCCATCGCTCCTTTCCTCCTCCATAAATAATTCCTCTCTACTTTCTTTTCTTCCCCCTCGCTTCTTTCTTCCTGTTCCAATTTTCTTTATTTTCCTTCCTTTCTTCCTTCTATCCGCCTTTTCTATTTTCGTTCTCTCCTCTTCCTAGTTTTCTCTCTCTCTCCTTGTTCCCTTCTTTTCCTTCCATTTTCTATATTTCTTTCTACTCTCCATCTCTTACCTTTTATTCCTCTTCCTTTTTCCTTTCCTCATATTCGTTTTAAGCACACACACACACACACACACACACACACACACACACACACACACACAGAGAGAGAGAGAGAGAGAGAGAGAGAGAGAGAGAGAGAGAGAGAGAGAGAGAGAGAGAGAGAGAGAGAGAGAGAGAGAGAGAGAGAGAGAGAGAGAGAGAGAGAGATGAAAAAGGTAGAAAAAATAATACACATAAACAGATAGATAGAGATAGATCGATCGATAGATAGATAGATAGATGGATAGATAAAGAAAAAAGAAAAAGACAGGCGGACAGACAAGAGAAATAGATAGATAGATAAATAGACAGACAGACAGACAGACAGACAGACAGACAGACAGACAGGCAGACAGACAGGCAGAGAAGAGCAAGAAGTAAGAATTTCAAGGTCACACAACATTGAGGTAAACGAGAATCAACAACAATGAAGTCTCTCTCTCTCTCTCTCTCTCTCTCTCTCTCTCTCTCTCTCTCTCTGCACGTGACCTCCCCTCCTTGACCCCCTCACCATCACCACCATCACAGTCCCGTTCATCTCCCAAAAACAAGTTTGTGAGATGGTGGTGGTGGTGCTAGTAGTAGTAGTAGTAGTAGTAGTAGTAGTAGTAGTAGTGGCGGTGATGGTGGTGGTATGTCCAATCTATTCACGTACCTTTTTTTTATTATTATTTTTTTCTTTTGTTTTTCTTTGCTTAATATTTGTTTCTTGTATGTTGCTTAATTTTTATTCATTTATCTATTTATTTATTTATTTTTTATTTATTTTTTTTGTTGTGGATCCTTCGTTGTAAGAATTTTGGATGTTGCATTTTCATTTATCATATTTATCTATCTACTTATTTATCAATACATCTATCAGTCTATCTATTTAAGTCTTTTCATGTCTCTATTTGTGTCTATTCATCTATACAAAAATACTAAGGCTTATTTATCTTTTTTTCTTCATTTCTTGTAATTTTTGGCACAATACTCTCTCTCTCTCTCTCTCTCTCTCTCTCTCTCTCTCTCTCTCTCTCTCTCTCTCTCTCTTGCTTGGCCTTCTCTTTTATTTCCCCTTAAATTATCTTGTCAGTTTTACGTTTGTCTCTTTTTCTTTTCCTTCCATCATATTTTTTCTTTCTTATATTCCACTTGGCTTTATTTATTTAGCCATTTATTTATTTATTTATTCATTCATTATTTTTCATGTTCATTCTCTTTTATCTTTTATTTTTCTGTTTGTTTGTATGACTGTTTGTTTGTTTCCATCGTGTAAATTTCATGTTCACTATTTCTTATTTGCTTCTTTGTTATTATTATTATTATTATCATTATTATTATTACTACTACTACTACTACTACTACTACTACTACTACTACTACTACTACTACTAATAATAATAATAATAATAATAATAATAATTTTGTTGTAACTTTCACATTCCATAATAATAATAATAATAATAATAATAATAATAATAATAATAATAATAATAATAATAATAATAATAATAATAACAACAACAACAACAACAACAACATGCGTATGTATATTTTCCTCCTGCCATTGTAAATCTTCTTTTCCTGTGGTTCTTTTTTTTTTCCTTTCCCTTACTTTTATTAATTTCTTGCTTTTCCCTTCTCCCTTCCCATTTACGAATTATTTTTCCTTCTATTTTTTCCCTTTTTCTTCTTTTCGTTGCTTCTACTTTTTTTTAATTTTCCCTAATATTTCTTTTTTTTGTATTTTTTTTTTTTTGTCTCCACCCTTCTTTATCAGCTTAATTTTTCTTTTTAATTTTCCTCTTTTTCCCTTTAATACCTACACGTTTTTCCCACACTTTTTTCCCTACCTGATTTTTTTTGTTACATTTTTTTTCCACTTTCATTTCATTTTTCTTTTCATTCTACATTTTTGTCCCCATGATTTTTTGTTTCCATTTGATATTTTTCGTGTTTTATTCCTTTTTTTCTTACTTTTCTATTGTCCCTCTAACCATATTTTTTTCTTTATTTTTATTTTATTTCAACATTTTATAGTCCCCCCCCGCTAACCACATTTTCATTTTCGCAATATTTTATTTCTGTTCTTTCATTTTCCTTTCTCTTCCTCTACTCTTTCTATTTCCCCTAACCCCATTTTCAGTTCCCTATATTTTTCTTTTCTTTTTTTCCTAACTGCATTTTCTAGTTATTTTATTTTTTTTCATTATTTTTCATTTTCCTTTTCATTTCATTACCTGTTGAATGACAATTTTGGGAATGATCATTTTGGGCAAGAGTTGTGAATCTTCCTCCTCTTCCGCTTGTTCCTCTTCCTCCTCTTTCCTGGATGCTCTCCTCCCCTCCCTCTTCCCTCCTAATCCTCCTCTTCCTCCTCCCATCCCCCACTCTCCCTGCCAATGACGAGGGAGAGAAATGGGGAGGGTGAGGTGATGGGTTGGGGGAGTAATGGGGACAGATGGGGATAAATAAATGGGTAGGTAAATTAATTGACTGGTAGGTCAATAAGAAAGTAAATACGTAAGTAAATAAAGAAGGGTGAAATTATTAGACTAAAAAATGTAAAATGATGATGATAATAATAAAAATAAGAATAAAGATAAAAACAAAAAGAATGGTCGTCAATATTATTATTATTATTATTATTATTATTATTATTATTATTATTATTATTATTATTATTATTATTATTATTTTCATCATCATTGACATGCATATTTCTACTAACTAATATCTGAAAAAAGGGTAAAAATAATGATTTGTCACCATTCCATCATCACCATCACTAGAATTATCATCTTTATTTCCACCAACTTCTATTTTTTTTTAACTAGCAACAATTGTACAAAAAAAACTGAAATAATTATACATCAGCCTTGAGTTTACTGCATGATGATACACATTGAGGAATAAACAAATAAATAAATCAATAAAAATATATAAAAAGTTGAAGAAAGGCACTAAACAGGAAAGGAAACACAAAAATAGGAACTCAAGGGAAAAAATAAAGGAAAACATAATGAATAAAAAAGGGCAATACAATATCAAGGAAAATAAAGAAAAACAGATAAAAAAAATGGAACAAAATAGTAAACCAAATAGCAAAAAAATAAGGAACTAAGACATATTAGGAATAAAACAACAAAACTACAAAATAAACAACAAAAATAAAAAGATAATTAAAACTAACATAACAAAAAATGCTTTATTACAGACAGCTCACCAAGAAATAGTAATAAAAATTAATTAGGTAACATCATCATCACTACACAGCTTGTATTGCCATTAACTACCGTAACTACAACACAAAAACTAACAAACAAACAAAAAGAAAAAATAATTAAGCACAAACAGGGGGACAAAAAAAAAATGTCAACTTAAAATAATAAAATAAAATTGGATTAAAACTACTTGGTAAAATATGGTCGTTTTTTTTAAAAGTTACTAAGAATTATTGGCTTGTATCACAGTTCAGATGAAGACAACAATGTATCATGGTAACTGTGTGGTGGGGGGAGGGGTCATGTCAGGTCAGGTCAGGTCAGGTCAAGTCAGGTAAGGTAAGGTAAGGTAAGGTAAGGTAAGGTAAGGTAAGGTTAGGTAAGGTTAGGTTAGGTTAGGGTAGGTTAGGGTAGGTGAGGTGAGGTGAGGTCAGGTCAGGTTAGGTCAGCTGATTACATTAAGGTGGGATTTCCATCTCTATTTTCTTTTAATTCTTGTTTTTTTCTTATTTTTTATTCTTCTTGTTCTTATCTTTGTTGTTGTTGTTACTGTTATTACTCTTCTTGTTTTGTTCTTCTTCTTTACTTCCTTCTTCTTTTTCTTCTTGCTCTCATTCTCCTCCTCCTCCTCCTTCTTCTTGTCTTCTACTTTTATTCTTCATCTTCTCCACCTCTTCATTTTCCTCTTATTTCTCTCTTATCACTGCATTTTTCTAATTGCATATCATAGAGAAACAAAACTCTCTCTCTCTCTCTCTCTCTCTCTCTCTCTCTCTCTCTCTCTCTCTCTCTCTCTCTCTCTCTCTCTCTCTCTCTCTCTCTCTCTCTCTCTCATTCACAGCCAGCATATACCAGCACTAACAAATCTAATAATAATAATAATAATAATAATAATAATAATAATAATAATAATAATAATAATAATAATATGGTACAAGGCGACTATATCGAAGAGGGCTGGGGAACACCTCTCCTTTATTATCCTTATCCTAAAAATGGCTACCCAAACAAAGGGGAGTCACAAATAACCTAATAATAATAATGCACTGGAACCGAGAGAAACACTGAATGCCTCTCATCTTCTATCACCTCCTATCATTATCTAGTATTGCTTCTATTTATCACAATTATCTTCCACCTCCTTGAAGTGAGGATGGAATGTTATAAGTCTCTCTCTCTCTCTCTCTCTTTCTCTCTCTCTGTCCTACACTAAACCTCATTCACTTCACAAAAACACAACCTCGAAAAATCTAGTCTTCTCTCTCTCTCTCTCTCTCTCTCTCTCTCTCTCTCTCTCTCTCTCTCTCTCTCTCTCTCTCTCTCTCTCTCTCTCTCTCTCTCTCTCTCTCTCTCTCTCTCTCTATATGGTTTCTGGGTGAACAGTCTATCTCTGGTCTTCCTGTTCTCTCTGGATGTAGAACAAACACTTCCACAACCACTGATGCAAAGTTCTGTTCTCTTGCTGAGGAACAACATAACTACAACAACGAGAGATAGAAAAACACCTCTTATCTTTTCTCTTGTTTCTGGTAATGAAGACACGCACCACAACCACCGACAGGACGAAAATATGGTCTGTGGTCTTTCTGTGGTCCCTGGGGGCAGAAGACCACACACTTGTAGAGATGGTGACGAAAAACATAGTCTCCTTCTGGTCTCCTCTCTCTCCAGGAGGAACAGACACCATGAGCCAAATATGGAAAAGAAAACATCTTCTGCCAAATTTTTTATCTCTAGTCTCTATCTGTTGTCTCTCTGAAGGTCACACACACCTCCAGTCTCTCTCTCTCTCTCTCATCTCTTGTCTCTCACTGAAGGCCACACCAAAGCCAACAATGCAAAATTCTCATTCCTCGTCTCTCCCGGTCTCTCTCTGGTCTCTCTCTGGTCTCTACAGCCAATGGTGGGATGCTGGAGGGGCAGTGGGTGAGGCAGGGGGGTTTTCTGGGTCCTGGAGGTGCTGGTTGAGGTGCTGGTGGAGGTGGTGGTGGAGGTGGTGGTCCTCGTCTCCACTGTAGTTGCTCACATCCTCGCCAAGAGAAGTCTGATGAATCCAGCCAACGAGTATAAGTGGTTGAGTAATTGTGAGGTGTTTGGGGAAGGTGAGTAACTGTGTGTGTGTGTGTGTGTGTGTGTGTGTGTGTGTGTGTGTGTGTGTGTGTGTGTGTGTGTGTGTGTGTGTGTGTGTGTGTGTGTGTGTGTGTGTGTGTGTGTGTGTGTGTGTGTGTTCTGAGTAAAAGCTAGTGTGAGTATTTGTGTCTGTATCTGTGAGTGTGTGTGTGTGTGTGTGTGTGTGTGTGTGTGTGTGTGTGTGTGTGTGTGTGTGTGTGTGTGTGTGTGTGTGTGTGTGTGTGTGTGTGTGTGTGTGTGTGTGTGTGTTGTAGTGAAGTAACGAAGGAAGAAGGACTTGGAGGAAATACACTTGCTTGCTTGTCTCTTTCATCCTGTAGTAGTAGTAGTAGTAGTAGTAGTAGCAGTAGCAGTAGTAGTAGTAGTAATAGTAGTAGTTGCTTGTGGGTGCAGGAGGCAAGACTCGACCCTCCACCAGGAGACGCAAGCAGAAAGAGGAGGAGGAGGAGGAGCAGGAGGAGGAGCAGCAGAAGGGGCAGTCTTGTTGAAGTGGTAATAAATTTGTCATGCAATGTGAAAAAAAGAAGCAGTAGCAATAATAATGTTTAGAGAAGAAAGAAGAGGAAGAGGAAGAGGATGAGGAGGAAGGTGGAAGAAGAACAGGAATAAGAAAGGAAAAGGAGTGCAAGAATGCAAGGAGGAGGAGGAGGAGGAGGAGGAGGAGGAGGAGGAGGAGGAGGAGGAGGAGAAGGGGAGAGAAAGAGAAGGAGGAGGAGGAGGAGGAGGAGGAGGAGGAGGAGGAGGAGGAGGAGGAGGAGGAGGAGGAGGAGGAGGAGGAGGAGGAGGAGGAGGAGGAGAAGGAGAAGGAGAAGGAGAAGGAGAAGGAAAAGGAAGATGAGGTAATTAATATACTACAAGCCACCAATTACAACCAATTATACATATTAATAATCATACAAATATACATAACCAATTATTGACGGAGGCGGAGGAGGAGGAGGAGAAGGAGGAGGACCCGCAAGAAGAGGAGGAGGAGGAGGAGGAGGAGGAGGAGGAATCATAACCATCCTCCCTCCCTTCCTATAAAGCATTCCCATCATAATCATTCCTTGTAGTATTCCAGTTGCATTCCCGGTAAGTCATTCCCATTCCATTCCAGTCACGTTAATGTTTTTCCCTATTTTCTTTCCATTTTCCCCCCAATAGGAACCACCACCACCAGTTTTTGTTTCTTTGTTTTGTTTTTGTTTTTTTTTGCGTTTTTTTTCTTTGCTGGTATAAAAAAAAATGCATCTGTGGAAATATTTGTATCAGGAATCAATTAGACAGTCAATTCAATAAGGCAGACTGTTAATTGAGAAAGAGAAAGACTGAAAGAAAAGATTTGTTGAGTAAAATCATTTGTTGGGTGTTTAATAAAAGAAAAATACTTGTTGAGCATAAGAATAGTGTAACTGGGTAAAGAAAGGTTTAGCTGAGCAGAAAAAAGTGTAATTTGAATACAGAAAAATGTAATTGAGTAAAGAAAGGTGTAATTGAGTAGAAAAGTGTATCTGAGTAAAGAAAAACTGTAATTTGAGTGAAGAAAGAGAGAAATAACTAGAGAGAGAAAGAGAGAAACTATTGTCCATTTTGGAGAGAGTAAAGGAAAAAGCAAAAGAGAAAGAGAGAAAAAGAGAAAGAAATCCATGTTAATAATCAAGACATACCATAGAAAATCAAACAGAATAAGAACACACTCACCTGCATCGGTCAGCCGGCGGACTATAAGCAACAACAAACTACAGAATGTTGAGATGGGAACGTATATTGTATAAAAGGCATGTCTACAAGGGCTTGGTAAAAAAACAAGCTACAGTTCTACATAGGCAGCATCTACTACAGCATACAGCACACGCACAGATGCACAGACACTCGCCAGTATACACAATGCAAGAATGGACATGCACAAACACATGCATTGACTACAGTATACATTAGGGAGTTAATACAATAGACTCAGGCACTGCGACAGGAAGGGAAGACAAACAAACAAGGCAGACAATCAATGGATACAGTAAATTGGTTCTTGTTTTTTTTTTTTTTTTTTTTTTTTTGAGGAAAATAATATAAACAATGTGAATAGTTAATGTATAGGATAAACTGGAGGAAAATAAGAAATCTGACATGGTAAATGATTAATGTATAAAATAAATTTGTCCTCATCAAATGTTTGGAAGAAAATAAGACAAAGTAAAATTATTAATGTTAAATAAATTGATTCTTGCCAAATTCTTTGAAGAAAAAGAAGACAAACAAGCAAGTCAAGTTTTTTTTATGGAATACATATATTTGTGGATAATTTATTTTTAGGTTAATGAATAAAATGTGAAAATTTGAAAAGAACAAGTTAAAAGAAAAATTAAAACAATAAGTAATGTAAATAGAAGTGGCAAGACTCATGGAAAATAAAAGTAAATTATAAAAACAATCAAGATTATTCATTTTTACACTGAAAAAATATAAGAAATGGGAAAGATGAAAAAACAAAAATATGCAAAAGAATACTCAACATGTACACATGAAACAGCAACAAATAAAAGGAGTACATTGAACTAAATGACTGCACATGAACAGATACTAAAAAAAATAATAAATAAATAACTAAATAAAAAAAGTATATAAAAAAAAAATAAATAAATAAAAAAATAAAATGAAAAAAAACTGAAAGAATGACAAGAGACCAGATTACATTGGAACACAAATACAGAGATGCTGCCAAGATAAGAAAAAAAAAAAAAAAAAAAAAAGGAAAAAGAGGGGGATAAAAATGAAAAAAAAAAACAGCAAAGAATTCTTACATACAAAAGCTACAAAAACTAACTACATATAAAACTTAAGAAAAATTTACATCACAGCACATTACTGGGGCAAAAAATATTATAAAGTAAAAGAATAAGAAGCAACTGGAAATTACAAGGATACAATACTAAATAAAAAGATAAGAAAAAATAAAATGAACCTATGTAATATACAAAAAAATCCTAGGAACTAATCAACGAAGAGAGATATAACAATAATAAACTTAGACATAATCACTAAACTACATAAATGACTTAGTGGAACTTGCAATATACGAAGCAAGACAGTTTTTTTTTTTTAATCCTTTCATCACCAAACACCACTGACCTTCCTTCACCACCATGACCCTCTAACATCACCACAGCACTGCAGCACCACCCTAACACCACACAGACACACTAACAACAGCAGATCACCACCATAACACCACAACACCCTAACAACACCAAATTTATACCGTAACACCGCAACACCCTGACAACACCACCAGTAAGTGACATGTAGCCTCAAGAACTGTCAATGGCCGCTTCTCAACACCTGGAGATGACCTGCATTGTGGGATACCTGAATGGCGGCACCTGACTTGAGTACTTTAGTAATCTAGGTGGTAAAATTTTCTAGTTTATATACGTATCTACCTGTGTACTATCAAGTGGATGGAGGTAACTGGGACACACACACACACACACACACACACACACACACAAAAACTGATACCTAAAAAAGTCATAGAAATTAGTAGAAAAATTAATCGGTAAAAGACTAGTCATAGTTTCCTAAAATTTAACAAAAGTACCTGACAATTATTTCAGCTTGAGCCTCTTCACTGCTGTGGTTACCTTCTGTCAACATTCAGACCACTGTGTGTGTAGAATTACTTGCAAAGATACAGAAAAATAGAGTAAAGAAGGTTGGTTTTGTCTTTTCCTAAGCTAAGAAAACTATTTAAGGAAACTTGAGCCAAAAAGTAGTTTGAAAATAGGGAATACAAGTTAATTTTATCTTTTTCTAAGCTACCAAAAGTATATAAGAAGACTAGTACAAAAAAATTTCAGTGAAAAATAAAGAACAGAACATTAATTTCACCTTTTTTTTCCTAAGTAACCAAAACTAAAAAGACTATAGCAAAAAAAAAAAATAAATAAAAATAAAAAAATAAAAAAATAAAATAATCTAAAAAGTTGTGAATGATTAAAGGAAGAAACACATTTACCTGACAGTGAATGAGTTAATGAATCACAGGTAATCTAAAGTAACCATATGAAGCTGACTTAATTAATTCCCATAGAAGTGAATAAGTCAAAACATGCATTACAAACTCACTACTACTAATAATAAATGCTCAAGTGGCTGCATGACTGATGTGCTTAGGTAAAAAGTGCATGACTGAGCTTAAAGACATGACAGGTGTTGCAAGGACTCATTAACAGGTGCAGGAACAGCATCAAAAGCCAGAAAACGAGATAGGAAGTTGTAGAGAGATTGAAAACATCACACATATGCACAAACAAACACACACACACACACTAAAATGCTCCAATAGCAATTCAAAACACACAAAACATTGCAAAATAAATGCACACACACATATGCACACTTAAAACACAAAGCACTCCATAAAAGAGAAAAAAGCCTAAACACTCGAAAACTTCACACACAAACACGCAAAAAAAAAAACTTGAAACTCACCCATTAAAAATACACAAACACTCCAAAAAAACTAAAAAAAACCTTACCAAATTCACCCATAGAGACACACAAACACTCCAAAAACTTATAAAACACACCCAATTCATTCATGTCACCAAATTCACTCCACAAAACTATAAAACAAACACACACACACACACACACAAAAAAAAAAAAAAAAAAAAAAACTCAAGACTAACCCTTACAACTCACTCTCAGTACATAAACGCATCGTCAGTGAAGGAAATAGTACTTGCGTTGTGAATGGAGGACATGAAGCTGGAGCCTGACGCGGTGGTGCCAGTCAGGGTGATGGTGGCAAGGCTGGTGTCACCCGCACTGGACCGCCTCGTGCTCCCCCCACCGGAGGGCGAGGAGCAGTGGAGGCACCGCGCCCGCACACCATCACACTTACAACTGGGCGAGAGGAACTCCACGCCACGTACCTGTTTAGCCAAGAGGTTCTGTTTGGTAGCCTTGCGGATTGAGTTGTGCGTGTCATCCCTCTCCTTGCCGCTGCTGCCACCGCCGCTGCTGCTGTGCATCGACGAGGTGCGGCTTGATCCTACAGAGAGGTCATGTGAGGTCAGACGGTCCACAGGGTCAATTGGGAAGGTGTCAATTTGCTTGCTGCTTGTTGATGTTTTGCTGTTTGTGTGGTATTTGTCTCCGAATGAGGTTATATGCCATTTATTTTTCTGATTTGAAGTTGATATCATGAATATTCCATTGATGTGATTCTCCCAAGACTCCTCCCCTCCTGTGATAAGTTAGGTTAGGTCAGCTTGGGTTGAGGGAGTTGATCAAGCTGGGATTTATTTATTTTTTTTAAAGAGAAGCCTTCATTTTTGTAACTTATTGGAGTTAGGTGAATAAATATAGAAGCAATGAAATTATCACCATGTTTGTTTGTTTGTTTGTTTCATTAAACTATAAATGTGTATATTTTTTTTGAAGCTACAGGAATTTTTTTTAATGAGGCTTACAGATATGTCTGTTTTTTGTGAAGCTATAGGCCTTTTCTGTGATGCTTTAGGCATATTTTTTTTTTTTGTGAAGCTATAGGCATTCTTTTCTTTTTATTTGTGAAGCTATAGGCATATTTTTTGAGAAGCTCAAGGCATTTTGTGTGAGAAGCTCTAGGCAAATCTTTTTTGTGAGGTGATCTAGACCAGTCTGGATTGGTGCAACATGGTCCAGGTAACACCGAGGGTCACAACACACCCAGACCACCACAGACCACTCCAGGCTGGTCTAGACGAGTCACAAAAACAAGACTCAATAAACACCACAATCCTCAATGAAGTGTCCACTAAATGAACCAGCCAACAAGCAACAAACATCAACACAAGCAACGCAAATCGGTAACTTCCAGTGTTTACAATCAAGTAACACAAGAATCTGTATCTCAGGAGCAGCCAGGTCATGAGACTCTTAAATATCAAATACTGGATACATAATCAAGAGCATTAAGAAAGACAAGACAGACATAGAAAAATGTATCATTAATTCATGTATTCCTGCCATAATATCAATAATTCTTGAACTTGCAGGAAAAATATGAAAATTTAATCAAAGAGAAGAGAGAAGGACAAGCAACACAGATGATGATGATAATAATAACAGTAATAATAATAACAGTAATAATAGTTATATAAGCATTCCCTGTTTAATCAACTTCATTAACTCTTTCACTGCTGAATAATCTTTCCTGTCATCACCTACAGCATTTTAGATCATTACATTTACACTACAGTCTGTTAAATATTTCTGTAACCTGGAAAAGATTAAATTAACTCCCTATTTCTTTTCTGTGTATCATGCAAACAGTTTCTACCAACACTCTGAATATTAAAAAACACCCACAGCAGTGAAGGGGCCAATGCAAGTGAGTGACTGATGAGAACATTGGACAAGATAACAAGAGATGCAAAGTTGTACATCTCACAATATCAGTCTTGTGTCATGCGTCGTGTGTCATGGCCAGGCTGCAGACCGAGGTGGCAAGCAGTGGGGCAGTGAGGAGCAGCAAGCAGTGAATAGAACAGTAGTAAACAGTAGTAGAAGGTAATCATGAAAAAATATAAGGAAAGGTTAAAACAGATGGCATATTTACCTTGCCTTATCAAAGCTGAATTCAGACTCAGTTCTCAGGGAAAGAACCCAAAAAATTTAGTGAAAAAAAAGTATGAGTATTTTTACATTAAACCTCATAAATATTTTGAAGACTAAAAAAAATATATGGTGAGTATTTTCTTTTATCAAGTTCTTTTTTCATTTATATGCCTGGAAAATGCACTGAGTGTTTTTTTCTTTATCATTTCTGTAACACTGAAGAAGAATGAAGTTATTTTTTTCCTTTTTCTAACATTTAACAAGTCTTCCTGCCTTTTCATTAACATTTAAGAAGACTGAAAAAATTAACATAATTTTTTTCCTCTTTTCTGTAACATTCATAAGACTCAAAAATTTGAATCAACTCTTCACCAAACAAACAAATTATCCACCTTTTTTTTATCAAGTTTCTATGAATGGTCAACACACATCAAATCCTTCTTTATCTCTCCTGTAACTCACAAAGGCAAGAAAATCACAGTCTTTTCAACTAAGTGTCCCATCACCTCCAAGACAGCTCCCCAAACACACCTTGATTCTCACCACATAGACACCTGAGGACTGTGTACAGGTGCATTGTGGGTAGTAATGCTTTAGTGTATGTACAGCATTTGTGCTTTATACAAGTGAGGTATGCTTTAGTGGTTTATGGAATAATTAGAGTTCCTAAGGAACAGGTGGATAATTGAATAGGTAAAGGCGTGGATAATGAGAAGAGAAAGAGTTGGAATGAAGAAGGTAAATAAAAGGTAAACAAGAATGTGTGTGTGTGTGTGTGTGTGTGTGTGTGTGTGTGTGTGTGTGTGTGTGTGTGTGTGTGTGTGTGAAAGTACAATAATAGACAAGTGTGTGATGAAATACAACAGGTGAAAGAGAAGGGAAAATAGCAGATAAGTGAGAAAAGAAATATTATATATGAGTGTAGAGATATAACAAGTATGTGTGTGTGTGAAAAGAATGAAAAAAGACAGTGAGTGAAGAAATGTAAAGTAAGTGAAAAGAGTGAAGGAAGATGAGAGCAAAAAAAAGAAAAGGAAACTCATGTCAAGAAGGAAAGTAGACAAATAACAGAAGAAAAAAATTAAAAACAGGTGGAAAAAAGTGAGGAGTGAAAAGGTAGACAATCAAAATGAAGTGCAGGTGAAACAGACTCATGAAAAAGTTAATACTAAACAGGTACACAAATAAAATCAGGTGCAGGTGGAGCAGGTGAATATACTCGTATACAGGTGGAAAAGTGAAAGAAGAACAGATAGGCAAACAAAACTAAGTGCAAATGATCATAAACAAGTTAAATAAAAAAAAAAAAAGATAACAGTGGCAATTTTGAGCAGGGGAAGATATGGAAAAGATGTGCACAGGAGGTGATGGGAAGGTGGTGGTGGTGGTGGTGGTGGTGGTGGGCAGGACAGGTGACGCAAGGTGAACCGAGATGGCCTCCACAAACAGACCCAAGGCGCCCCAGCAGCAGGTGAGAGGGAAAGAAAGGAAGCATTAAGTTCCTTTATTAGATTACAGTACCAAGACAAGACTACTCCACTACTCAGTCTTCACTACACGGACACTGCCCAGGGGAGGAGCACAGTGACAGGGGAGGAGGAGGAGAAATATAGGAGAGATGAAGAGTAAGAGGCTCTGTAGACTACGCACTGTGACTCCTTCCTTACTTAAAGAAGTGGATTAAGTGGTGCTTTTTCTTTCTCATAAGATCAGCCAAAGAATCCATCCCAAAATGTTAGATTGAAAAGAATCAGTTTCATACAATCTTAATCTTTAGAATTTGAAGTAATAAACTGATGTGCTTTGATAAAAATGTAAACTTCATATAGGAGAAAATTTAAACAATGATTACTAGTAAAGTTTAGAATTGGAAGGAGAAACTGTTTCATCTAATGAAATAAATTGGGGAAAATCAATGCCAAAGTAGAAAATTGGAGGCAAGAAAGTTTACGTGATGTTAGAATTACATAGCAGCAATGAAAATATCCCTACACAATTTCAAGAGAACTTAAAATTCAAAATCCAAAGGAGAATCATATTCATGAACTTAGAAAATGGGAACATTAATACGAGACTAAACATAAATAAATTAAGAAAATATGAACACTTGCAAAACTAAATTACCTAACTTTTCTAAAATCTCCAAATATATTTTTCATTATTTTAGCAAACTATTTTTCTTTTAATTTTCATGGCCTATGTTGGCCTCAAAAAACACACACAAAAAAAAAGAAAAAGAAAGAAAAAGAAAAAAAAGGAGGCACCAGTGCATATCTACAAAAAGTCCAAAAAAAAACAGGACCAGAGCATAAAAAAACAAATTTAAAAATAAATAAAAAATCCAACTTGAGTAACATTATGAAAGAGAACCATCAACTTTCTTCCTCCCGAGAGCAGTGGTATACAAACAGGCACGGAATGGAGGCTACAGGTGGTAACAATGGGGGGAGACCACCACTGCCGCCCCCCACAGCAAGGCGCGGGTGTGGCTGGCAGTGCGGTGAGAGGTGTGGCTGGGAGAGGCAGAGGGGTGACCGACCAACACCAAGAGGAAGGTAATAATGATAGAATGATTAAAAGTAGATAATAAAAAGTTAAGTCCAGGCATCAATAAATACAATAAAAAGCAGTACAGTACACCAGCTTAGGAAAAACGAAGAAAAAAAAAATAAAAAAAACTGAAAATTAATCAAATCTAGTCAGTCAGTTGAAATACAAACAATACAAATGCCACTGAGAGATAAAGGAATATACGTATAGAGACACAAAATAAATACAATGCTAAATAAATAATAATAAATCTAACATTCTTAAGACTACTGCAATAAGACGGCCACAGGTCTGACTCACTCACTGGTAACTAGGAATCTACAGGCACCCCTCAGACACTGCATGAAGACACACGTTTGGTAATACTGTACTGGAAGTTGTCTTTTCTTTTTGTTTTGTTTTGTTTTTGTTTGTTTGGCTTTATTGGGAGTGATGTGTTAACTAGATATCATTTGTTTTTGTTGTTTTTTTCTCTCTCTCTGGTTTGGTGTGTGTGTATGTGTATGTGTGTGTGTGTGTGTGTATAAAGCTCCTATGTCCCATTTCTAATACTGCTTTTTTTTATTTTTTTTTTTATTTAGTTTCTGGATTTTATTGTTTTTTAGCATTGACTGTCTGTGTGTGTATTTACCTAGTTGTAGTTTACAGGTGTGTGTGTGTGTGTGTGTGTGTGTGTGTTATACAATGAACTACTAAATATCATAATACTCTAAAAAAAACACATACAACTTTTCTTTACTGCTAAATACAAGAACTATGAATATTTTGCACTTGACACTTAACTATGAAAAAAAAAGTAAAATAAAAGTAACTAAAAAGAGGAAAAAAAACTAGCTATGTATTGGTCACTAGTTCAATGGCACAAGACAATGCCCAAAAAATGCACCAGTCTAATAAATCTAAACATATATTTTTTTCATTTTCTTCCCTTCACTAAAATTCAAATTCACTAAAACTTTCTTCACTAAGGTTACATCTTGCAAATATCTACAAGGATGCTCTAAGATATATCAAACTTGTCTACATTTTTTTATCGACTACATTTTTTTATTTTGATTTCTGAACATTTTCTTTACTTGCATTTTGAATCTACATAGGTATGTATGCTGTGTTTTTTCTTCAACTTTTTTTTTCCCCTCATTTGTGTATGTGTGTGTGTGTGTGTGTGTGTGTGTAGACAAATCACTATCACCATAAAGGAAGACACTAACCTATCATCATCATCATCACACTTCATCACACACACCTCCAGAATCCCTTTAATTAACATCACCACATCTCATCACCACACACACACACACACACACACACACACACACACACACACACACACACGCAAACAGAACACCACACCCTACCTTTCACCACCACACCTCACCACACACACCACAATTGCACTTATGTTATCACAGTTCTCAGGAATGGCACCACACACCACCACACATCACCACACACTCGCTTTCACTCATCATTTCTAGCTCTGACTTACAACTAAACTATTCTAAGTGTATTTTTTATATGCTAGTCTAATTATAGTACTTGTGTGTAAATATAAGTAAATACAAGGCCAATACAGTAATCCTTTGTCCTTTTCTTCACTTTATAGACTCAAACATTTGTCTGTTTATTTAAATGATGACTATAAAGTTTATCTATCCAGTCTTTTTTTTCCTTCTGTCGTGTATGATTCTTAAGACACTCCCTTATTTCTGTCCCCTTCTCTAAATTCTTCTTCATTCCTTACTTTCTTATGCTTATGCTCAACACATCTTTTATTTTTATCTCTTTCTTTAATATTTTTTCCATTCCTTATTTTTTTTTTTGTATTTTATGTTCCTCTTCACACACTTTATTTGTCCCTTTCTTTAAATTCTCCTTTGTTCCTTACTTTCTCATACTTATGCTCCTCTTCTTCTTTATTCCTTACTTTCATATACTCATGTTCATCACACACTTTATTTCTGTCCCTTTCTTTAAATTCTTCTTCATCCCTTACCTTCTTATATTCTATGCTTTTCAATGCACCCTCTATTTCTGCCCTTTCTTTCTTTTTATACATTTTATACACCTTACAATCTGCACTACGAGCATAATTTCTTCAGTTAATGAGCACTTTTATTCATTATCATCTCTCCTACTCCACACCATCTATACTTTCCCAAAGCTTCACTCTTCAAAACATCTATACTGATTACTATAACCTTTGTTCTCATTGCAGAACTTCCTCCCCTTCCCTTATGATACCTTGCTAAGTGCACCCACCCATCCTGCTTCCCTCCCTCTCTCCCTCCCTCCAGCCTCACTTATATTTACCCACCACACTTCTATCACTTCTGTCTGAAATAGGAGTGAAGTTTTACACCATGAATAAGATGAATAAATGCTGTAGTGTTGAGGTGGAAATGCAGTCTAGGGAAATAAACGTAACGATAATAACTAAAGATGAGGAAACTTATAGGAACGTTGCTGCAGTACTTAGAGCAATATCAAAGAAAGATTAGGTAGGTGATTACGTAATTGGTAGGATTTTGGCTTGTTAAGGCAAAAAAACAAAAAAAAAAAAAACAAGAGAAGTAAGACAAGAATAAGACAAACAAGTAAAAAAAATACTACTTGAAAGAACACCACAAAAATACCATCAAAAAACAAAAAAAGTAAAAAAAAAAAAAAATTGTACATAAAGAAAAATCCACTACACAATCTAACATAAACTAAAGAAAATCAATTAAAATAAAAACGTAACATAGGAACATGGAACATGATAAATAAACACAAACATACAAAAAAATAAAGATAAAAGTAATAATAATAATATAAACAGCATATATACGTATTGGTGTCAAATTATAATGCCAGTAGTAGTAGTAGTAGTAATAGTAGTAGTAATAGTAGTAGCAGTAGGGATAGTGGTAGTAGTGGTGGTAGTGATGATGGTGGTGACAAAGAGGCAAAGTTTACATTATGGCATATTTAAGTTAATATTTACCACTGAATTCATTTCTTTAAAAATCCCACAATTCACTAGTTCAGTTTACATTAAGATAAAGCAAATTATAAACAGAAAAACTAGTGAAAATTTGAACTCACACAGCAAGACACAGAATTTTCACCACAAAGGAGACACAAAAAAAAAAAAGAGCATTATAATCACACACACAAAAAAAAAAAAAAAATTTAAACCACACAGCAAGAGAAAGACAAATTAAACCACAGCAGTAAGATGCACACATGTGCATAAAATAAACAAGTGCTGTGGTAGGGAACTGTGGTAGAAAGCCATGTGGAGGGATACTGTGATGGGAAGCTGTGTGGTGCAAGAGACAAGACAAGTGACCACATGCAATGAACTTTAAGCCTTATGCCACTACACCACAAGGCTGTGAATGGGTGAAGGCTGGACAAGGATGTGAAGTGAGTCAGGGAGGGATAAGGAAGAGATAAGGGCAGATAGAGGAATGTAAGATGAATGAGAAGTATAAAGGCCATGAGAAGACTGGATAAGAATAAGAAGTGAGACCAGGAAGGATAAATAGAGAAGAAGAGATATCATAAGGTAAATGGAGAAGAATAAAGAAACAAGAGAGGGGTGAACGATAAACACACTTAAACTAAACAAAACAAGACATAAGAATATATACACCTAAAATAATGTCACACAAGGTCACAGTAAACAAGGTCAGATAAAACAACAGTAAAAAAATCCATCGTCCAACAAGTCAAGTGAATGAGTGAGGGGGCAAGTGAGTGAGTGAGTGCGTGAGATAAGAGGAAGCACCAGCATCACCCTAGGTTGATCTTGGTGACATTACCCCGTCTTGCCAGCGAGCCCTCCATGCTGCCCGGGTGGCTGGTGAGGCTGCTGGGGGCCAGGGAGCCATCGGGAGTGTCCAAGTCATCCTGGTGGGGGTGGGAGGGGTCGGCGAAGCGAACATTTTTGGTGAGATAGTCGTCGTCAGCCTCCCGTTCCCTCAGACCCAGGATCAGGATGCGGAACAGCTCCCAGTCACCAAAGTTCATGTGAAGTACCTGATGGGGGAAGAAAATTGTGGGTGGGGCCATTTTATTTACATTTTGGTGTGTGAAGATTAGTGGGGTTACATTTGTCGATGTTTTTTTTGTTGTGAGCATTTTTTATTTTGTGGTTTGTTTTGTTTATTTACATTTTGATGCATGAAAATTGGCAGGATTGTAAAAAAATAGTCAATCAGGTGAATATATACGTAAAGAAGGGTGGTTTAGCTATGGTGATGCTTGTGGGTGGTTTATTTTGTTTGTTTTGTTGTGAGCATCATGGCTGGAGTCTTTTTTTACTTGTTTCGACATGTATTGGTGTAGTTACTGAAAAAGAAAGATATAGATAGATATTTCATTGACCACAAACATTATAGGCAAAGAGATATTCATGAGTGGTCCAGACATGTATTACTCTTTGTAACACACACACAGATAGAGAGACACAAACACAAACACACATATAAACACAACAATGCCCACCTTTTTCAAGTCATCCAGATCACAGTGCAGTACAAAACACACACACATACACACACAACACCACAACAATGCCCACCTTTTTCAAGTCATCCAGGTCACAGTGCAGCAGAACCTTCCCATTAATGTTATGCTCTTGCAGCTTCTCCTTGTAGGTGGGGAGCATTGAGGCACTGACACCCTCCACCTTGCTGAACACCTCAAACAGCCCCTCGACTGACAGGGTGGAGAGCTTCTTGTCCGCTGCTTCAGGCTGTGTGTGGAGGAGAGCATGTGGAGGAGTTAGTGTGTGAAGGAATGTTTGTTGAATGAAAAGGTTAGATGTAGAAAGGTATTGAAGTTAGCAGATGATTGTGATGTTGTTGTTGTTGTTGCTGTCATTGTAGTAGTAGTAGTAGTAGTAGTAGTAGTAGTAGTAGTAGTAGTAGTAGTAGTAGTAGTAGTAGTAGTAGTAGTAGTAATTAGGAATGGGTGTTGAATAAATGGATAGATAAAAAGATAGTATCAATTAATGCCATTCACACTATGTACTATTACTACCTTGAGAGAGAGAGAGAGAGAGAGAGAGAGAGAGAGAGAGAGAGAGAGAGAGAGAGAGAGAGAGAGAGAGAGAGAGAGAGAGAGAGAGAGAGAGAGAGAGAGAGAGAGAGAGAGAGAGAGAGAGAGAGAGAGAGAGAGAGAGAGAGAGAGAGAGAGAGAGAGAGAGAGAGAGAGAAACAAAAGCCAGCAAAACAAACACCCAGAGAAAAAGAAAGACAAGAACAAATAGAGAAAAACAGACAGAAAAGCACAGGAAGACAAAAAAAAAAGGGAGAAAAGAAGAGATAGAAAGAGAAATGGCACTACACCACATGAACACCCCCCCACCCCAACACCCACACAACAAGACACTGACCGGCAGACTGGCATGGGTGGGGCTGAGACCGGCGACTGGGTTGACGGTGATTGGCATGTGGTGGAGGTCGACGGAAGAGGCGGATTGGATGGAGGGCAGGAACGGGGGTGGCGGACCATACCCCCACATCATTGGGTTGAGCGGCGGCAGGCTGGCGGTGGAGTTCTTTTGGTTGCCTCGCATCGGCTGTGTGAAGAGAGTGGTGGTGAGTGATGGAGTAGTGGAGTGGTGGTTCCAATGAGGCATAACAGTGGAATAAAAACAATGACAAAAATACACATGAAAACTTAAACAATCCACTACAGAATTAAAGAATGTGGAGTGTAATGGAGGTGAATGGTGGAGGTGGATGGTAGAAGTGAGTGATAGGGATAAATAGTGGATGTTCAACTGAGGAATAACAAGTGGAATGAAAAGAATGGCATTAATATTGACAAGAAAATAAATAAATAGTGCACCACAGAATCAAAAAATGTGGAGATGTGGAGTAGGAGGGAGTAGTGGAGGGGAGTGGAGGAGGTTCAATTAAGGTGTGAAAGTGAATTGAAAAAGACATAAACAGACATGAAATTTAAACAGTACACCAAAAAAAAAAATATATATGGAGTGATTTTGGAATGTGGAGGTAGGCAAGGCTCTGTGTGTGTGTGTGTGTGTGTGTGTGTGTGTGTGTGTGTGTGTGTGTGTGTGTGTGTGTGTGTGTGTGTGTGTGTGTGTGTGTGTGTGTGTGTGTGTGTGTGTGTGTGTGTGTGTGTGTGTGTGTGTGTGTGTGTGTGTGTGTGTGTGTGTGTGTGTGTGTGTGTGTGTGTTGGGGGGGGGAAGGGGGGCACTCACCGGCCTGCGGGGGGTGGTGGCACTCTTGGGCGCCCCGTCGTATGGCTGGAAGCTCCATGGGGAAGGAGCTGGTGGACCAATGAACTGTGGTCCATCCTCAAACTGGGGCTGGTCCTCCTTGATCACCTGGATAGAAAAAGAACATAAGAACATAAGAACATAATGGAAGCCTACGCATTTCCATCTAGGAGAAGAAGAAGAAAAGAAGAATAATAGAAGCCTATGCATTTCCATCTAAAAGGAGAAGAAAAAAAAGAAGATAACATAAACATCACGGAAACTGTAAGAAGACAGCATTCCTACACATTTCCACCTAGAAGGAGAAGAAAACAATAAGATAAGAACATAAGAAAATAAGGGAAGGTGCAAGAAGTGATCAGACCTGCATGTGGCAGTCCCTGTATGAAACATGCCTACCTACTTTCACTCATCATCCCCCATCCATAAACATGTCTAACGATAGGTAGAAGAAATGTGCACTACAATGATAAGGTAATGACAGATAATTCTATAATGTGAGAATAGAGATAAGAAGGGATACAAACAGGAAGAATTTGCAATACTGACAATAATGGTAATGACAGTGATGATGGTGATGATGAGGGGGAATTTGAGGGACTGACAATAATGGTGATGAGTGATGATACTGATGATGAGGAAGAATTTGGGGCGTCAACAATAAAGGTGACACTAGTGATGATGGCGATGGAGGAGACTCACCTTTCTGATGAAGGGGTCGAGGTTGATGGTGAAGGGCAGGAACACCTTGAGGTCTGAGATGTGCAGGGAGTTTTTGTGCATGGAGAGGAAAATTTCAAACTTCTTCTCCTCCTTGTCCATCTCCAGCAGTGGGTCCATGTCCTTGGAGATTGGCACCTGGTTCTTGATTCTGAGGCACAAGAGAAAGGTTGAAATAAAATGCTTTCCAGTACTAAAATTGAATACTTGATATGTAGAATTAAACAAAAAAAATCAAACTAGGAAATGCAAAACGCTTAATCATGACTCCAAATATAAAAAAAGTAGGTAGTTATTACAGTGCAGGGGTTAAAAGTACTTACATTGAATACTTGATACACAGAAGTAAACAAAAAAATCAAACTAGAAGATGCTAAATGCTTAATCATGACTCAAAACATAAAAAGTAAGTAGTTTTAAAATGTTAACTTTAAATGTTAACTTAAAATGTTAACTCACTTTTCATAGAGGTCCTTCAGTGAGGTCTTCTCCTCCAGCGCCTCCTCGTGGGCCTCATAGTACAGAATGAGCCAGGAGGCACGGTAAGGCCACTGTTCTGTGATGTTGATCCACGACGCAAGGTGGTACCAGTTGAAGTCAATGTGGAATGCTTTAAGTAACCTGTGGAGTGGAAGAGTGGGGTATTGAGATGAGTGGATGAGGTAGGAATTAAGTGGTGGGGGATATGAATGAGTGAATGGGGTAGGGGTTGAGTGGTGGGGGACATGAATGAGTGGATGGGGTAGGAGTTAAGTGGTGGGAGACATGAATGAGTGGAAGGCAAGTTTGAGTTATGTGGGTATGTTAACATGATGTTGTCGTCATTCATTCTTTACATTCACTGTGAAATTTTGGCACAGTTATAGAAACAGGGAATAGTTTATCTTGTCCCAGTTGTTTTTTTGGCTAGAGCTACTGCACAGACTGTAAAAAAAGTACAGTACAGTAAAAACTTGTAAGGAAAAAGAGAAGAGGGAAAGAAAGAAAAAGAGGAAGAAAAATATAAAATAGAAAGAAAAAGAAATACTGTAAACAGATACATATATGAAAGCTATAAAACAAGAGTACGAATGAAAATAACTAATACTGAAATGATGATGATGATGAGTTGTAAGAGTTGGTGTGAGTTGATGACAGGGCAGCAAGGTACAAGAGGCATCAGTCAACCAATCAACTCACCTTCCTGTGATGTAGACAACGTTCATTAATCGCCGCATGGACCGTGGGTTGATGTCACTGAAGTAGTCGTCCGTCAGCAACACCTGCGGGGAACACACAGGTGAGGACAGGTATTGGAGCGTATTATGGCATGAAAGGGATGTTCTTGTTAAAAACTGATGACAAAACATGAAAAAAAAAACTGTGATAGAAATTAATTAACTGGGTGATAATCACTTAAAGTCACAAAACAAGGAAGACATAGTAATAAATAATAAGAGAAAGATAAATAAAAACAGCTTGATGAAATAGAAAACAAATACATATACAGAATGAACAAAGGGAAAGTGCACACCTTAGTCAGATCCTGCGCACCACCGACCCTGTTGAGGTTTGAGCCGATGCTGGATGCGATGGAGTCTGATGGCTTGAGGGTGCGGCGGCTGGTCTTGCTGTTGTTACGCCGCAGGTTCTGGGACGCACTCAGGCCACTCTCTGACGACAGGCGGCGGTTGGCGGGGATCTACGGGGGAGGAATGGGGGAAGGGGTTTGTTTACCTTGGGGTCTTTCAGTGGTTCATAAAGGGAATAAAAAAAGTGAATAAGTAAGAGATATGTATAAAAGGTTGTGTGGTTAATGGAGAGGAAAGAAAGGTACATAACTAAAATAACTAAAATAAATAAATTAATGGATAATAAATGAATAAATGAATAAATAGATAAATGTACTAACTTTCCCCTGATCATTAATGCATCCTTCACTCTCACACAAAGCTAAGCTAATATGAGAACAAAAAAGGGCAATGCTATGTACACAACTTACACAAAAAAATGCACAAAATAAATAAATAAACAAATGAATAGTAAATGCACTACTTCAAAATATTTAAAAATCTTTCACTCTTGTATGAAGCCAAACATATATTGGAAAAAAGCATTATGTACACTGTTTATACAAGAATGCATGCAAGAAAAAACTAAATGTACAGTATACACAAATAACTAAAAGAAGAAGAAATGCAAGGACACACACACACACACACACACATACACACACACACACACACACACACACACACACACACACACACACACGATAAATGTACAAAGGAAAGCATCATATAGTACAACACAGCATGCACAGTAAACAACAAAAGCAAAACAACAAAACCAAACAAAACAACAATAGCAAACAACAAAAAGCAAAATAAGCAACAAAAAGCAAAACAACAAAAAACAGGCAACAAAAGCAAAGAAAACAAGTAAACAACAAAAGGACATCAACAAAAACAAATAAACAAAAGCAAACAAATCAGAGAGTAATATATAAGCAAACAAGACAAACAAAACACAACATGAACAACAAACACGGCAAACAAAATGAGGCAAACAACAAAAACAACGTAACAAGCAAAAAACAAACACATGGACAAAAAGAAAAGGAAAATGGGGAAAAAAAACTCTATTGTGACTTTGTCAAGGAAACTAGAGAGAGAAAACAAAACATGAAAACAATGAAGGAAAAAGGGAAGAGAGAGATATGGCTGGAGCAGGAGAGACTGAAAGAGATATAGGAAAGAGAGAGATACTAACTCCTATAGCAAGAGATACTGAAGAGATGTGGATATGTAGAGATGATGGAAAGTATCAAAAGAGAGAGATAATGAAGCAACTAGGAACGAAGATAATTCTGGAGAGAGATGGAGAGAAAGAGAGACGGAGAGAAAACAGTAAAAAGGCACAAATAAACTAACAAACACATCTAAGACACAAGACAAGACAAGATGAAACAGGACACAAGAGAAACACATATAACTGAATTAATAGGAAAAGATAGACAGAGAGACAGACAGAGACGGACGGACAGACAGGCAGACAGGTACTTACAGGGATACTGAATCCGGTATCATTGGACAGACAGCGCTCTAAGGGGATCTGAAGGAGGGACCGAGAGGGGCGGCCATAATAAAAACAGACATGCCGACAGGGAGACAAAATAAACAGGCAAAAATAAAAATAAATAAATAAAAAGGTGGATTGTCAACTACAGTAGAAAAAAAAAAATGCATGCCAAGGAAGAGAAGTAAAAAAAAAAAAAAACTGAAAAATAAATAAAGGAAATGAAATGTTGACTACAGTAAAAAAAAAAAAGGTTGCATGCCAACAAAGACAAAAAAAAAATAAAGAAAAACACACAAAACAACAAACATGCTAACAGAAAAAAAACAAAAAAGAAAACAAAATAAAAATATAAGGAAGCTTGGATGTTAACTAAAGCAGAAAAAAACAAACATATAAAAAAAGTTTTTGGATAATAACAGGACAAAAATAAAAAAAAATAAAAGTTGACATGATTCTAAACAAAAAAAAAAAAAACCTACTAAAAGGGGGAAAAATGTGAATAAGAAAAAAAATTAAAACAGAAAATACATGAAAAAAAAAAAAAAGGTTAAGCTGGCCAGGAAAATATTTACAGGGAAGGACTAAACCAAATGTACATCTTTTAAAACCTCACGCAGACAAAAATCAACAGATAAACAAAATAAATAAATAATGCACCCATAGAAATTTTAATATAGGGAAACCTAAAGAAAAGTAAAAAAAAAAAAAAAAGAGTTTAAGTTATTAGCAAACAACAAAAACATCGACCAAAACACAAGGAAGCTTAGAGCAAACCAAATTTACAGCAAGGATTATAGCAACTTAAGATATTGAGGTAGAAAATAAAATAAATAAATGAAATAAAATAAATGAATAAATGAATAAATGAATAGCACTTCTGACTTTAGCACAGCACTCATCATACAGCATACATCTCAAAATGCTTCATTGCAACTCATTACATTTTTTTTAAGAACCAATCAATCATGCAATGCAATTCACTAACATTCTTCAATTTAAGGGGAAAGAAAAATAGGAAATAAAAGTTGCATGACAGATAACAGAAGTGATAAAATATAACACATACAATAAAAAGAAAGAAAAAACACACATTCAAGATACAAGAAAGAAAGAAAGAAAGAAAGAAAAGAAAGGGAGAAAGAAAGAAAGAAAGAAAGAAAGAAAGAAAGAAAGAAAGAAAGAAAGAAAGAAAAGAAGAAATAAAGTACCATGCCAGGATGCACAAACTTACAAACTTACTGTACATATACTTAAAAAAAAAATAACAGAAAAGAAAGAAAGAAAAAGAAAAAAGAAAACAGTGCCAAACTAAGATACACAAAGTTAACTCACTTTATAAAACTTAACATTTCCCTCACTGATCTCCCTGCACAAGTAACCCAGAACTACTTAAACACTTACCTTACTTTCACACATACACCTATAAATCTGCATATGCACACAGGTCAAATATACAAGTGTCTATAGGAAAGAAAAAAAAAAAGAGGAAAACAAATGCATGACAGACAATAGAAGAAATAATCATGATAAACAAAACACACACACACAAAATAAAAGGAAAAAAGAAAAAAGAAAAGAAAAAAAGAAAAAAGGTAAGAAGAGACTCATGTACAGGTAAAAGATTCCTGTTCTGCTGAAGACTCACATGACTGATGCCTCCCACAGCTGAGGTGGTGGCGAGGCTCACTGAGTCTGTCTCCACCTCCAGCCACGTGCTTTGTGACCGACCCCTCATGCGCTCAGCAGCCTGGTGGAGAGAAAAAGAGAGAGAGGGAGTGAGGGATGGGCAGAGAGGGAGGGTATGATGTAGGGATGGTGATGGAGTATTAGGGAGAAAGAAAGAAAGAGGGTGTGATGGAGAGAGAGAGAGAGAGAGAGAGACAGTGAGAGGGAGCGAATGGGTATCAGAGTATTAAGGAGAAAGAGAGAGGGAGAAAGGATGTGATAGAGTATAAAAGACTATGGCATAATATTTGAGACTATGACTAGGATACACAAATTTTTATAACAATCATGTACCAAATTTCTCAACACTTTTCATGTTGATCTAAAAAAGAAAGACAAAGAAAAAAATCAACTTTCTAATCTCCTTACAACTGCATCCATACACACCTACAACACTCCAAGTCTTAACAAAGTATGAGAGAGTAGAACAGGTTAACGAACACAAACACACACTCACCTGCTGGGCCTGTTTCACCTTCCTGAGGCCGGAGTTCTGCAGGTAGAAGGGAAGGTGCACAATGTTTCTCAGGTAGTCATGGCCACTAATGGAAGACTCATTGAAGACTCGGTGCACGTGTTGCTCTATCGCCTGGCGGGGGAGAGGAAGCAGAGGTAAATAAAGGGTTGGCAAAGGGAGAGAATGTGGTATTGGAACTGACTTTGAGCAGCCAAAACTAAAGGATAAATATAAATAATGGAGGGAGGGAACGTGTTATCGGATTAATTGACTTTCAGGGGCAACAAAACTAAGGATAAATATAAATAATGGAGGGAGAGAATGTGTTATCAGATTAATTGACTTTCATCAGGGGCAACAAAACAAAGGATAAATACAAATAACAAAAGGAGGGAATGTGTTACTGGAATTGACTAAACTTTCAGAGACCAAACATGAAGGAATGAAGAAATAAACAAAAGATAAAGGGATAAAATAATAAAGGAAAAGAATGCATTACCAGAATCAACTAACACTGAAGCACCCTAAACATGAATGACCAAGAGATAAAGTAAAGGTAATCAAGAGCCAATAAAATAAAGTAAAAGAAAATGTTATCCAATTAATGAACTCGACATGTAAGATGATCACAGTGACTTTTTCATCTTGTTATAGTTTTTGCTTTTATCTATTCATCTTTACTTTGATTCACTCCCTAATACCAATAAATAATGATGATAACAGATACCAAACAGTGACAGGTCATGAGAGGTGGCATGCATACACACATACATTCACACACACACGCACACATAGAGATTACATTCACCTGGTTCAATAATTAATTAATCACCAGGTTGATAAAGTGACAGGGTAAAGCATCGTGCAGGTGAAAGATGCTTCTAATATTTTTTTTCCATCAAACAAAAAATTGATAAATAAATAAGGCTAAAAACAACATAAATACTAGATGAGTCAATAAATGAATGAATGGTTAAATAAAAAAAAAGATAGATAAAATAAGAATAAAAACATAAATACCAGATGAATGAATAATAAATTAAAAAAACTAAATAAACAAACAAAAAAAAAGATAAAATAAACAAAGTTTCCATTTCATCATTAAGTAAATGGACAATAATGAACAAAATGTAATAAAACAAATAACGCTTTCATTTCAAGAGAAGCAAATCATCCACTAAAATAATGAAAAAAAAAATGAAAACTAAACAAGAAAAAAACAATACAGATCAAATAAAAAAAAGCCCCAACAACAACTTAAGAACCATAAACAAAAACACACAACATTGAAAGCTTCACAACAACACACTCTAAGCTTTACAAATATACATATAAAGCTCCGACAAGCTAAAAACCAAAGCTCTTTATAAACCACAAAACAACATTGGAAACTCAACTACATTTCTAAAGGGTTCTAAATGATCTAGGGAAAGCAGAAATTGAGGGTTCAAAGCTGCAGAATTAAAAGCAATGGGGTTAATCTATATTTTTAAGGGTTCTGTAAAAAAAAGCATAGGGTTTCTAGGGTTCAGGAGTGTTTAGGGACATTCCATGATATATTTCAGGGTGTTCAGGTCTATGGATACTAAAGATTCAGGGATTTTATGATTGATTAAGGAGATTTGTGATTTTGGGAATTTTAGGGTTCCTCACATCTAGAATTACAATATTTTCAGAGATTTTAAAAGAATACTTGGGGATTTTTAAGGGTTCCTGCACCCTAAAAACTACTAAAGACACAGGAATTCAATGATGGAAATAAACTGAGAACATTTACGGAAATTTAAAGGGGACACTTAAGGATTTTTAAGGTTTTTGGTTCTTAAACTACAACAAACTCGGATTTAAATATGTAAACAAACTAGGTAAATTTAGCAGGTCTTTAGGATACACAGGCTTAAGAGGTACTATTTGAAGGCTTAAACAAGAGGTACAAGGGTTACAGGATACCATTTAAAGGTTAATACAAGTGGTACAGTGGTAAACATAAAGATTCTACTATTTATAAACTCGTACAAGAAGAACAAGTGTAAATACAAGGATAAACAGAGATACGAGGATAGAAACAAGGACTGCTGGGTTACTATTTCAAAGGCTCAAGATACAGGGGTCTGCTAAGAGGCTGTGAAGGCAAGAGTGACAACAGCCAGAGGTATACCATTGCCCTGTGCTCCCTTAGCAGTCGGGGGTGGCGGTAGAATTGACAGGGCCTGGGGGCAGCAATGTGGGGAGACAGGCAAACTTTGTGAGTTGAGCTTTATGGTATTGTAAAGTAGAGAGGTTAGGTGAGTGAGGGGAGATGAGTATGTAAAGTTTAGTTGAGTGAATAGAGATTGTGTATGGGGGAAGATGGTAGTGGAAAAGAGGGAAATAAAGATATGCGGAGTGTGTTTTAAAGGTTGGTGGAGGTGGAAAAGAGGGAAACAACGAGAAGTCAATGTGCTTAGAGATTGATGGGGGTGGAGGAAAGGGAAATAAAAGGAGATATGAGTGTGTTTAGAGAATAAAGAGGAAATATATGAAAAGGAGATATTAAAAGGATGCAGGAAATTATTAACAAAGATGGATAAGACTGAAGAGAAGATTTATAGAGGCTCTGAAGGGAAGGACATGCAAGTTATGGGTGTGACAGAAGATAAACCAGGACACAGAAAATGGGGTAAAGGGGAGATGGCTGACGAAAGAAAGACTAAAGAGAAAGTTTAAAGAATAATAAATAAAGAAGGAAGACATATGGTGTGTGGCAGGAGATAGATAGACAGAGTAAAGAAGAAGAAGAAGAAGAAGAAGAAGAAGAAGAAGAAGAAGAAGAAGAAGAAGAAGAAGAAGAAGAAGAAGAAGAAGAAGAAGAAGAAGAAGAAGAAGAAGAAGAAGAAGAAGAAGAAGAAGAAGAAGAAGAAGAAGAAGAAGAAGAAGAAGAAGAAGAAGAAGAAGAAGAAGAAGAAGAAGAAGAAGAAGAAGAAGAAGAAGAAGAAGAAGAAGAAGAAGGAGGAGGAGGAGGAGGAGGAGGAGGAGGAGGAGGAGGAGGAGGAGGAGGAGGAGGAGGAGGAGGAGGCATAGAAGAAGAACAAGAAGAAAAGAAAAAGAAAAAGAAAGAGAACAAGAACAAGAACAAGAAGAAGAAGAAGAAGAAGAAGAAGAAGAAGAAGAAGAAGAAGAAGAAGAAGAAGAAGAAGAAGAAGAAGAAGAAATAAAGCAAGTAAGTTTGGTAAGGCATAGAGGGAAGATGGAGTAGGATATGAGTGAATTCTAAATCTAAGTTGTTAATCTTTTCTACATCTAGGCTGGGAAGTGATGGAGGCAAACTTATGTATATTCCGAAGGCCTTTTGAACCTTATTGAACCTTAGTCTTTAGAAGTATAGTTAGTTCTTTTAGATTTCTTCAGGGATATGATGCTTTGTTTTATTTTCACTTACTTTCTAATGATATTTTTGTTAATGGTTTATTGGCACCTAAAAGCAAGACAAATAACAAACAATTTATGAGCATGCAGGTAAATAAGATAAGGAAAAATAAATTGTGAAGATGAGAGAGAGAGAGAGAGAGAGAGAGAGAGAGAGAGAGAGAGAGAGAGAGAGAGAGAGAGAGAGAGAGAGAGAGAGAGAGAGAGAGAGAGAGAGAGAGAGAGAGAGAGAGAGAGAGAGAGAGAGAGAGAGAGAGAGAGAGAATTCCAGTCATTATAACTCAGAAAAAATACAGAAAAAAATTTGACTCATTATCATTCAAAATAAAAAAGACGAAGAAATTTGCAATTCGCTACAATCAAAGAAAGGAGAAAAAAAGGGAGGGATTTCTAACTCAATACAATTCCAAGTTAGATTTTAAGCAGATTCCTCATTTTTCTTTCATTGCCAAACTGCTTCCATCACATCCACAAAGCAAGTAAAGAAATAAAGCTTAGAATCACACATTAACCTTATCATTTAAAAACTTGCAATATGGAATGATAAAAAAAAAAAAAATAATAACCTTAACCTTTTAAACCTCACTCCTAATAATTTTTTTTCATTATTTATTCTTTTTAGATCAAGTTAAATCACACACACATACACACACACACACACATACTACCTAGTCATTTCTTAGCTAATTCCTTATACTATCACATTAATTTAGTTTGGGTTAGGTTAACTTAAATGCAGTTAAGTTAAAAAGTTAATTATCATATCACACGTCCCAAAATGCAAAGAGATAAGTAAAAAAAAAAATGTAGACAAAAATAAAGAGACAAAAAGAAATAAACACTACATAAAAAAAGTAAAGCAAAAAAATAGAGAGAGAGAGAGAGAGAGAGAGAGAGAGAGAGAGAGAGAGAGAGAGAGAGAGAGAGAGAGAGAGAGAGAGAGAGAGAGAGAGAGAGAGAGAGAGAGAGAGAGAGAGAGAACTACCACTATGATCACCATCACTTCACCTAAACACACTAGAAAACACTACAAAACAGCCCTCCAGTATAATGAACCTTGCGATCCGAGACAGCAGCTGGTGGAGGGACAGAACAAGTGGCATGGGTACTGTTAGCGCCTCCCTGTGCTACCTAATCATTACCCCCTCACTTGAACTACTTAAACTACTGCCATTCTCTCATCACTACACATGCTTCTACTTGTAAAAAAAATGTAGAGAAGTTCAAATGAGTAGCTGAATCAAAATCGAGCAATTGTTTCAGCTGTACACGAACTCCATAAGGGTCAAACTCAAAATTATCTCTGTGGGAATAATTTATGGCTGCACACGTCTGATCACGTCATGAGGGAACACATGTCAAGTCACCATAGAACACAGGAAACACTCACCGCAACACTCCACCACTCACCAACACAAAGGAATCACTCTAAACATCACAAACACTGTAAACAGACACTCATGAATAACACTGCATGGTCTGGGTGAGTCGGTAGCCGGAGCTAATGCACGACTTATCCCACCATTAAGCCGCCAAACGTGTGACGCGTCTTGCTGTCTAACATAACTAGACAAAGAGTGGAGGAGTGGGGAGACAAATACAGAAAAAAGTCCCATTTATTGGACACATTTACACACAGAAGGGTCATAGGGGGAGGGAAGGCTGGGGGGATGGGGTGGATCGATTACAGTGCTAAAGTCACATCCTACCCTAGGGACACACTTCACAAAATATTACCCTGTGAGAAAAGCCATCAATGGGACCCTGGAAAGAATACAAGACTGGCATTACACTTCCCTCCTTCACTCAAGCATATGTATTCTCTCCTTCACTGGGTACACATATTCTCTCCTTCACTCAGACGTGTGCGTTGCCTCCCTCCTAACACACGCTAAACCGTAACATACTAGACTGCACCCTAACGCACCCTAAGCACACCAGAATACACTAAACCACCCTATAAACACCCCATCCCTCTCAACACCCTAAGCCACTCACTCTGGTAATGATGTGAGGATCGATTGCCAGGAGGATGATGAAGGGCGCAGATGAGTCGGTGAAGAGGGTGTGCACTGCATCCAGTACAGACAACACCTTCTCCTGCTCACAGCTGTCCAGGCCATCCACTACCACCACTAACCGAGTCTGCTGTATCGTGAAGGCATCCAGACACTTCACCTGTCAGGACAGAATAGCGGAACGGTACAGGTGAGAGAATGTGGAGTGGTGTGTGTGTGTCTGTGTGTGTGTGGTTGTATGTGTGGTTTAGTTGGAGGGAAGAATGTAATGACTGGAGCAGAGAGGAGAACAGAAAAGTGGAATATAATAGTAGTGGAGTTTAAAGAATGTTATGTATTTGTAGGATAGACAGTAATGGGTTTAGTAAAGCTGGGGGAAGGACCTAATATGTAGTCTTGTTAGAGGATGGACAAGATGGAAGATCAGAATGGTAGAGTGGTGTGAGAATGTTTTGTAAGATAGACTGTACTGTGTGTGGTTTAGCTGAAGGAAGAATTAGTGTGTGTTGCCTCGTTATAGAAAGCAATGGGTGTCATTTTGTTGAAGGAGAGAAGTGATGTGTGATATACTTCAGAGGAAAAAAACAATCATAATCTGAATAGAGAAATAAAATGCGTATAATCTAACTTGGAGAAAGAAAATTACAAGAAAAATCATACCTAATCCTTTTAACCCACAAGAAACAATAATTTTTCTCCTTTCCCTTCACTTTTCCCATAAACTTTATATCTAGAGGAATTCCTATTTTATCTTAGTTATTTATTTATTTCTAACATCACTCTGAACACTAAAGATCAACCAAAAAACAGACTACAGGTTTATCACTTCATATCTGGTACAACTTCCATTTAATTTTACTTACCTATCTTTACCACCACTCAGAACACTAAAGACCAAAACAAAAAAACACACTTCACAAACCCGACTCACCATTTCCACCATCAAATTCACTTCATTCTTCAGCGTTTGCAGGTAACCCTCTGTCTTTATTGTGTCCAGCTTGGCAACGGAGCGCAGAAGATGCCGACGATGGGAGAAGACAAGGGATCCCACCATTCTGACGAGGGTGTGCAGGTTGGCCACCACCACCACTGCTACTAGCACCCCAAGCGTTATCAGTAAAGGATTCATGAGGTGACCATGGTACGGCCGTCTGGGAGGGAGAGAATGAGGGGTGACAGGGATGATAGGGGTGATGGGAATGATGGGTGTGTGGTACGGCTGCCTGTGAGGGAGAGAATGAGAGTTGGGTGTGAGTCAGTGTGTTACGGCTGGCTGGCTATGAGGGGGTGAAGGAGCGAAGGAGTGAAGGAAAGATTTAGTTTGGGTTTTGGGTCTTTTTTTCTTTATTTTTTGGTTTTAATCTTGTTTTAGTTCATGTTTTGTTAGTTTTGTTTGTGTTTTTTTTTAGTTCCAGGTTCAGTTTTTTTTCTCATCTGGTTTTAACTTCACTTTTTTTCTTTAGTTTTTGGTTGTGCTGTTGTGTTTCTTCCAATTTTTCTTATCTTATTTTATTTCATGCTGTCAGTTTTATTTTTTTTAAGAAAGTTTTAGGTTGTGTTGTGTTTTTTTCTATCTTGTTTACTTCATCTGCTATCTTTCTTCTTACATGTCATTTTGTTTCTTTTCCATTTTTCTCACTTTTCTCTCCAATTTTCATTTAACATACTTCTCATCCTTCCTCTTCTCCTTCTTTTACTCTTTCTCCTTTCCATCATCAGAACTACCAGCATTTTTCTGCATAATCTTTATCTTGCTCCTCTTTTCATCATCATAATACATGCATTTCTCTCTTCATCTATATTCTCCTCTTTTTCCTCCTCCTCCTCCTTCTCCTTTATTATTACCAACATTTCTCTATACATTAACATCCTCCTCCTTTTCTTCCTTCATTATTATTAACAACATTCCTCTCTACAGCTTCCACATCCTCCTCCTCCTCCTTCTTCATTATTAGGTATCAACATTTCTCTCTCCATCTATAATTACACACACACACTCACTTGTCATGGTATTCGCTCTCCTCACTCGACTCTCCACTTGCCACCTCGTCCTCTTCCTCCATGTCATCTCCCTCCAGCATGGTCTCTGTGGCCCCAGTCTCGCCATCCTCCAGGGGCGTCTCAGGGTGAAAGCCGTAGAGGCCACCAATGACACCCACCACCACCAGGCAGGCCAAGGTCACGAAGAAGATGACCACGTAAGGAATGCCACAGAGACGTCGGTACTTCCAGGGTGAGGAGGTGCCTTCTGTAGGTGCGAGAGAGAGAGAGAGAGAGAGAGAGAGAGAGAGAGAGAGAGAGAGAGAGAGAGAGAGAGAGAGAGAGAGAGAGAGAGAGAGAGAGAGAGAGAGAGAGAGAGAGAGAGAGAGAGAGAGAGAGAGAGAGAGAGAGAGAGAGAGAGAGAGAGAGAGAGAGGAGGGGATGAGAAGAGATGGGTAATAAAGAAAAGGTGAATGAATGTTGATCAGAGAGAGAGATAGAATGGGGATGAGGAATTGTAAGTGAAAGATGAATAATTGTTGATATAGAGAGAGAGAGAGAGAGAGAGAGAGAGAGAGAGAGAGAGAGAGAGAGAGAGAGAGAGAGAGAGAGAGAGAGAGAGAGAGAGAGAGAGAGAGAGAGAGAGAGAGAGAGAGAGAGAGAGAGAGAGAGAGAGAGAGAGAGAGAGAGAGAGAGAGAGAGAGAGAGAGAGAGAGAGAGAGAGAGAGAGAGAGAGAGAGAGAGAGAGAGAGAGAGAGAGAGAGAGAGAAATACATAATAAATAAGAGATAAATGATTGTTGGAGTGTGGAAGAGACAGAAAGAGATAGAGAGAGAGAGATGAGGAAGTATAAGTGAAAAATTAATGGTTGTTAGTGTAGGAACGAAAAAATAAATAGGTGACTAAAGATAAAAAAAAAAAAAAAAACATAGAAATGAATACAAAATAAGACATAACAAGCTTAAAAACAATCCTACAAAAACACACGCACACACACACAAACACACACACACACACACACAAATACTCACGCGCTTTGGGTCTAAATGCACGGTAGAATCTGGTGGCAAACATCCCATACTCTCTCTCTACCATGTCGAAGAGAGAGCCCAGCATCTGCACCACTGAGTTCTCCCCCGCTGCTGTACTGCTCGGCTTGGCCCCTTCAGCAAAGATAAACCTGGGGGAGGATGAATGAGTGAGAGTGATTTAACGTTTACATAATTTACATTTACATTACAAAAACAAGTATAAGTACAAAGGTAAGGGCTGGAGCAGATGGAGGTGAGGCGAGAGAGAGAGAGAGAGAGAGAGAGAGAGAGAGAGAGAGAGAGAGAGAGAGAGAGAGAGAGAGAGAGAGAGAGAGAGAGAGAGAGAGAGAGAGAGAGAGAGAGAGAGAGAGAGAGAGAGAGAGAGAGAGAGAGAGAGAGTTAGAGAAGTTTATTTTTTTTGTGATGGGAGTGTGTGGTGATGCAGGAGGAGGTGGTGAAGAGTGGTGAAGGGTGATGAAGCAACATAAAAAGAAAAAAAATAGGTAAACTTAAATTAAAAGAAAAGAAAATGAATAAAGAAAAGAAAATGAATATTGAAACAGCCAGAAACAAAGCAACACAATACTTATTGAAAAAATGAATAAAAAGACAATATTTGCAACAGAACGTAAAAAAAAAGAACTGAAGATTGCCAAGAACACAAGCACCACACAGCATCAACATCAGCACTCAGCAGTCAGCACTCACTTCAGTGGCCGCGCCTGCACTCCATCCTTCCACTCCTTCCGCTGCGCCCCAGGTGGAGAGCAAAATATAACCTGGAGTACCAACTTGAAGGCCGACATCTGCCGTTCCAGCCCCACACTCCAGCGGTACCAAAGATTCCAGTCGTATCTGTGACGGGGAGAAAAAAACATGTTCTCAAAAATTTATTTATTTCAAAAGTAAAACATGATTATCTACACACCACTCCTATGAACTCCCAAAGAATATTTCCATGTACATACAATGGCTCTTCTTTAAGTAAGGAACATATCCCTATAATATGATAAAAATTTTGTGATTGAAGGTTTTTTCTTTTAATTCAGGTCTGCTGTAAAAAAAATATTAAGAATTTTCCTCTAAGATTACAGAATGTTCAATCATGAAAAGAAGAAGAATAATTGATATATATATATCAATCAATAAAGTGTCTTTTTTAGTGTCTTACCAGCATCACCTTGTCTTCTTAATTGTTTTTAGTGAAGTTTACTGAGGTTTCCATGGATATAGATTCTAGTGATGCTTAAATAATTATAGTGGAAGTTAATGAGGTTTTCAAGGGTATTTGTATGATTCCAGTGATGAAAGAAAGGTGAGGTGAAGTGAGTTGATGTAAGACAAACACAAACCAGTAAACGCAAATGGGTAAACACACACTTACTCAAGCAATGACTAATGATAAAAGAGAAAGATGGCAAGGAGGATGAAGATGCAAAAAAATACAAATAAATAAATAAAATAAAAAGATAAATACACAGAGATAAGAACAAAATTTAATGATGAAGAGGATACAAACAGACAGATAAACACACACCTTCTGGAGCTGTGACTAATGATGAAGAGGAAGAAGGTGAGGAGAATGAAGATGCTGCCGCCCACTGCCAACCCCACAATGAGGTTGAAGGAGGGCACGGCAGTGATGAGGCCCATCAGCAGCGCTATGTGTACCACCACCAGCACTGCCAGAGGGGAGATCTGAAACAGCGGCTCCACCCACTGCTTGGCGAAGCTCCCCATCTCCTCTGTAGGGGAGAGAGAGAGAGAGAGTTACACAGAGTTATACAGAGTTACACAAATACACAAGCCACAACTGACCGTGTAGCCCTCATGAGGTAACCTGACCTAGGACTACAAAAGTGATAGTAGAAGAAAAAGATAGCAAAGCAGAAGGCTCTCTCCCCACCCTCCACTTCCTCCAGCATAAGCCATACAGGAAACAGGTAAGAAATAAGAGAGAGAGAGAGAGAGAGAGAGAGAGAGAGAGAGAGAGAGAGAGAGAGAGAGAGAGAGAGAGAGAGAGAGAGAGAGAGAGAGAGAGGGAGAGAGAGAGAGAGAGAGAGAGAGAGAGAGAATTTTCATTAGATCTATTTGTATAAAAAGAAAAATTTAATCCCAACAACAATAGCAACACATATGAACTGGAATTTTAGAATGTTCAACTAAGAAAGGTTATATTTTAAAGCTACAGCCCTTAGGTAATGTTCAGTACCCACCAAAAGAAAAATAAACAAACACGTAAAACACATCACTCAACAGAACCACAACTATCTTCAAAAACAAAAACAAATAAAGCAACAACAAACATTCCCATGAAAAAATAAATAAAATAAATAAATAAAAACACTAAACATCATCAAAAACAAACAAACAACACATATTATCCTCTTTTAACCCATTCACCATTAGACAAATTCTTCCTTCAACACCTATAACCTTTCAGACACCATTTAATTTATTCACTTAAGTATTTACTCATATGATAATTCTGTGATGTAAAAAGCCTTAAAACAACAACACAACCACCACCACCACCACCGCCACCACCAGGACCTCACCTTTCAGTTTACGTATAAGGAATGACTTCCCGGACCCCCACTTGGCATAGAGGCCGACTGAGATGGGCATGGATAGGGAGGGCTCACTGAGGATGTCTGCCAGCGAGGAGGAGTACAGGTCATACCCAAGCATGTTCTCATTGTCCTCATTGGTGTTGAGGCGACCTGAGGTGGAGAGAGAGGAAGTGGTAAGATCAAATGAGGTTGGTTTTGGTTATTGGTGTAGGTAAGTGGAGTTTTTTGTGCTTTTTTGTGTGTTTAAGTTGTAAGTGGATGTAAAAAGTGAAAAGGACAAGGCTGGGATATAAAAGAAATGAAGGAATGTAAGGAAATAAGGGATTAGGTCATGTGAGGTCAAATAAGGTTAGTTTTCAAGGTTATTGCTGAGGTGAAATTTGATGTTTTTTTTTGTTAGTTAGGTAATGTTGGATTAAGTTATAGTTTTGTGGTTCTTGGTGTGATAGAGATGAAATTCGATGGGTGGAAGAAATAAGAAATAAAAAAAATACAAATAAAAAATGGAGAAACATGAAAGAAAAATAATCTGATGAACATATCATTAACTTAATCTGGAAAACAAACAAAACAATGAGAACAGGAGAACAAAAAAGGGATGAAGAGGTGGAAAAAATCAACAAAAAAAGAAAGAAAAGAGAAAAGAAATGATTGAAAGAAAAGAAAAGAAGAAGCAAGAAAAAAAATAAGTACAGAAAGAATGAAAGAGCATCAGGACGAGGAAGAGAATACAACAAACAGAAATAAAGGAGGCCAAACTTACGGGCTCCAAAGATCTGTCCGAGGATGGTCTTCTGGTTGGAGAGGTCAATGTTGTAGGGCGTCTCCAGGGAACGGTTGGGGCGGTACAGGAGCTGGCTGTTCTTGGGGTTCCTCAACAGGATCTCCACTATTCTCTGTCAGGCGGAGAAGGTGGAGAAGTGGAGTGAAGTTGAGTGAAGAAGGATGTTTTGGTGGTCTATGTTTGTTTGTCTGTTTCTCTCTTTCTCTATCATCCACATATAGTATATACTAATTATTCAGTCAGTTAATCCTCCCATCATTCCACTTTTCATTCCACCTGCCATTCTACAAGTCATTTCAGTCATTCCACCAGGTATGCTAGTTACTGCACCCATCATTCAATCAAATATAACAGTCATTCCCCATGTCATACCACTAAGCATGCCACTCATTCCACCAGACCTCCCAGTCATTCCACCAGTCACACCAATCATTCCACTGACAGACCACCCAACACACCAATCATTCTACTCACACACCACCACAACACACACATTAGTCACACCATTTACTCCACCAAACATACCACACATTTCACAACTCACACCAGTCACCACCACACAACACACACCCACCTTGGAGCGTCCCCTCATGGCTATGTGGAGTGCTGTGTCGCCTTTCTTGTCAGCCACGTTCACCTTGCTCTTCTTGTCTATAAGGAGCTGCACCACCTCTGCGTTCTTGTTCCTCACAGCACGCAGCAGGCAGGTGTCCCCGTCCTTGGTGGTGTGTTCCAGGTTGGGGTTGGCACTCAGCAAGATCTGTAGGGGTGATGGGGGTGATGGGTTCAGTGAGGAGTGAGGAGGAAGAGAAGGGACAATGGGATGAGTGAGAAGGTGTGAAAATGAAGAGAAGGGGTGATGGAGTGAGTGAGATGTGACGAGGAAGAGAAGGGGTGATGGGGTGAGTAAAAAGGTATGAGGAGGAAGAGAAGGAGTGATGGGATGAGTGAGGTAAGAAGATGAAGAGAAGGAGTGATGGAGTGAGTGAGAAGATGTGAAGATGAAGAGAAGGGATGATGGGGGTGAGTAAAAAGGTGTGAGGTGGAAGAGAAGGGATGATGGGATGAGTGAGAAGGTGTGAAGAGGAACAGATGTGATGAATGAAGTGTGAGAGGAAAATAAGAACATAAGAATCTGCAACAGCAGAAGAAAGTGTGAGAAAACTTGAAGAAGCATGAAAGAAGTGGTAATGAACATAAGAGCATAAGAATAAGGAACAGTGAAGGAAGGAGTGAGGTGTGAGAAGGAAAGAATGGGTGATGAACATAAAAAAAATAAGTAAATAAAAAATAAGAAGCTGCAAGAAGCCATCAGGTCTCAATGTCGCAGTCCCTGCAAGAAACATACATATCTACTTATTTCCACCTATCATCCTCATCCACAAATCTCCTTTCAAAGCTCCCTAACTGAATGAGTGAGGAAAGAGAAGGAAGGAAGGGGTGATAGAATGAGTACAGAAGGATGAGAAGGAACGAGGGTGTTAGAATGAGTGGGGAGGCATGAGAAGAAACAAATGGTGATGCTATAAGAGAGGAAGCATATGAAGGAAGGAATGGGTGATAAAATAAGTACAGAAGCAGAAGAAAGAAGTAGATAAATTACTGAATGAATGAGTAACAGAATCTAGGTTGTAATGAAGGAAAGACTGAATAAATATACCGTATTTGATGGCTCATAAGACGCTACTTTTTTCTCAGAAAAAGGGTCAGTAAATTAGCCTGCGTCCAATGAGGCAAAGGTCCAACTTTGAGGCAGTAATAGGTTACAAGTCTACGGCAACAGAGGCTCTAAATTCAAACCACAGATGTCTTTGCACAACTAAATAAAGTCATGATTGGTAGTACGCCACAAAATGCTCTTTCTTTCAAGGTACCAATGTGTAGTATATCATACTTACTGGTAATCCACATAGACTTTGACCAGTCAGGAAGAATTTGTTTAACCATGCACCACTTCTTCTTGGAGTTTTGTTGGGGCAGTGTAGGTTGTGATGTCACAGCCTTTGATGCCCCAAAGGTGAGGTATCCAATTATAATATTAGACTAGATGTGATGGAGCTGGTTGGATTTGTGGAGAAGGTTCTGGCAAGGTGGAGATGGTGCACCACGTTTTTTCAAAACAAACGCGGTCGGTTGCGCTCCGACGTGACGTACTCGGTGACACCGAGTGTGACGCCGTTACTGATTGAGGTAAGACAATAGCCACACTTTCATACAATTAAAATTGAACCTATCTTTTTAACATTCTTGCTTTGCATACATATGAAAAGGATTGAAGCTAGAGAAACTTTTCTTTTATGAAAATAGACTAATACACCTTGAGAACGAATATTTCTTCTATAAAGGAATTGAGTGTCATGGGATAGGCTGGCTTGAGGGGATGATCTGCATAATATTCATGTAATAGCTTATGCTTTTACACATCCTTTGGCTTTGAAAATGTACTAAAATACTGCATAAGAATTACATGTGAAAGATGCTAAAAAATAAAGTATGAAAAAATTTTATTATCACTGTAGTCCCTCAGTTAATGGTGCCGCCAAGAGCTAGGTGCAGTTAATGTTTACATTCAGCTGAACCGCATTAAGACTGAAACTCCCCTGCTTACCACACCTTTTGGGCACTAGAGGCTGTGACATCACAGTCTGCATGGCCCCAACTAAAATACCAATAAGAAGATTGTGTTTACACGTCAGCAGGATTGGTACAATCTTGTCTTTCAATACCCTCAACCGAACCATTACGTTCTGGCTTTCAAGGCCCGCAACCTTACCAAGATTTGACTCCAGAAATCCAACCAGCTCCACTGTATCTAGTCTGAAACACTACCTGTATACCACACCTTTGGGACGCCAGGCTGTGATGTCACGGCCATCACAGCCTCAACAAAACCCCAAAAAGAACAAGTAAGCTGCTAGCATAAATTAAACTTTTAAATGCTGAGTATTGGTATCTAATAGTGATCTAAATGCACGTGAGAGTCTTCAAATGTCGCTTGAATTCCTTGACTTCATATCGATAGCCTAAATCTGTTAATTTTTGTTTTTTTCTATTTCAATACATGCCAGAACTGGGTGCGTCTTATGAGCCCGTGCGTCTTATGAGCCATCAAATACGGTAGATACAGAAATATTAGTTTACATATGCACACACACACACACACACACATACACACGCACCTTCACCACAGAGGTATGCCCCTTCTCCACTGCCCAGTATAGTGCTGTCTTCCTGTCCTTGCCCACGCTGTCCACATCGGCGTACTTCTTAAGCAGGGCCTCCACCACAGCACGATGGCCACCCCGCGCCGCGTATATCAGGTTTGTGTCTCCATTGCGGTCCTGAGAGAGAGAGAGAGGTGAGGCTTGGATACCTTTGCTGCAGTGACGTGTGATGATCTTACTCTTGTTCTTTTTACTAGATAAGAATGCAGTTTGTTTTCTTCTACTTCCTAACTTTGCATTCATAACTTGTGGTGATCTAAGTTTTGTTCTTCTTTTCCTAACTAAGAATTGAGGTTGTCTTCTACTTCTTCTGTAGGTTGCTGTGTTAAGGTCTGCCACAGAGCATCACCCACGTCCACTTTACTCTGTCTTGTTCCTCCTTCTGTTATACCCATCAACCACGTCTTCCTTCAAAACATTTATAAACCTTCAATTTAAACAGTCATCTTTATCCCATATCTCCTTATACCCTCCCATATCCTTAACCCATCACCTTAACTCCCTCCACATCCACTAACACCACACCTACACACCTGCATGTCGACTGCAATATACATTAGGCTAGGTTAAGTTAGCTTAGGTTAGGTAGATTCTCTTCAGGAACCATGAGAAAGAAAAGGATTAAAACAGTATATTCTCCATTGTCTGGCTGCTAACATATCTAAAAATGGGTGCAGCAGCAGTGAAATAAATAAACATTGACTTATCCTAATCCTGATACCTCCTTAAACCTTCCCCCTACCCTGAACTCTTTTCTATCACCCTCATCTCTTCACACACACCTGCAGACACCACATACACACCTGCATGTTGACATAAGCACCACTGTTGAGGAGCGCTGTGGCAATCTCTGTGTACCCTTCCTTGCAGGCGATGGTGAGAGCCGTGCCGCCATCCTTGTCCATCGCGTTGAGGTTTGGACGGTGCTCCAGTAACAGATTCACCAAGTCCACATAGTTGCCTCGCGTTGCCACCAGCAAGGGTGTCCAGGAGTACTGAGGGTGAGGAGTGGACAGGTAAAGGTGAGGGTACAAGAGATCTAGTGATGTGATTGCATAGCTTGGCAGAGAAATGAAGTAAAAGATAGGGAGGAAGGAGGAGGATAATGAAAAAAAAGGAAGAGATTAAAAGACAAGGAAAATATAAGAAAGTAATGAGTAAAGAAGGCAGAGGAATGAATGGAAAATAGACAAAAGAGGCATGATATGGAAGATTATAAAAGAGGAAGAAGGTCATAAAAAAACAGATGAAAGAAAGAAGCAGTAATAGGAGAGGGGAAAGATAAAAAAAAAATGAAATAGTACAATTATTTTTAAAAGACAGGCATGGAAAGGAAACAAATGAAAGGAAGAAGCAAGAACAAAAGAAGGAGAAGTACGTAATTTCTTTTCCTTCTCTCGTTACCATTTCTTACCATCACTTCAGAACAGAACACTGAAATACAACCATGAAATTTAACACAACCACCAATATTCATCCTCTCTCCTTCCAATATTCAGTCTCCCTACTCCTAATAATTAATCTCCCTCTCTCCCTCAGCACTTACCATGCCCGAGGCGTCCACACTGGCGCCGTGCCTCAGCAGGTCCTCAGCGATGGCATAGTAGCCCTTGCGACACGCCCAGATGAGAGGTGTGGTGCCAAACTTGTCTCCTACATTTGCCTTCGCTCCGTGGTCAAGCAGGTAGTGAACGATCTCTGTGTGACCTCTCCCAGCCGCCCACACCAGCGCTGTCATGTGGTGCTGACCCTGCGTGCTCGGGTCAGCGCCTCGGGTCAGCAGGTAGCGTGCCAGCTCACTGTGACCCTTGTAGCATGCCCACATCAAGGCCGTCCAGCCACCCTAGGTCAGGAGAGGTCACAGTTAGGGGTGGTGTTACAGATAAAGGTGATCAGGGTGTGGTGGTATGATAGGTGTGTTGTGGTGTGTGTAAGGGTGTGGTAGTGTGTGGTGTGGCTGGTGGAGTGATAACTGGAGTGCCAAATGGAATGACTACCTTGAATAACATGTGGAATGAGTGGAATGAGTAGTGGAATGATGGATGGAATGACCAGACTGAGAAGTGGAACAACAGGTGGAATGATAAGTGGAATGACAGATGGAATGACTGGAATGACAAGTGGAACAACAGGTAGAATGAAAGATGGAGTGACTGGTGGAATGAACAGTCACATAAAAAGAATGACAGGTGGAATGATAGATGGAATGAAAGATGGAATGACCTGACTGATGTGAAGAATGACTGGTAGAATGGCATATACAATGAAAAGTGGAATGAATGATATGTCAGGTGGAATGAAAGGTAGCTGACTTGACAAATGAATTCAAAGGTGGTATGGTTGATATGACAAGTGGAAAGAAACATGGAAAAAAAGCTAGATTGACAGATGGAATGACATGTGGAATAACTGGAATGCTAAGTGGAATGACAGGTGGAATGATGAGAGGAATGACAGGAGGAATGATGAGTATAATGACAAGTGGAATGATGAGTATAATGACAGGTGGAATGATGAGAGGAATGCCAGGTGGAATGACAAGTGGAATGACCAGAATGACTAATGGAACAACAAGTGGAATGACAAATAGAATGACAAACAAAATAACAAAAACAAAATAACAAGCACCATGAAAGAAAACGTAAAATAACACTCAACTAGAAGAAAGAAAAAGGAAAAGAAAAAAAAACACGAATGATGCATGGAATGATAAGAGTGACAAGTGGAATGCCCAAACAACAGGTGGAGGGCCTCACCATATCCTTCTGGTGGATGTTGGCGCCGTGGTCCACCAGCGTGGCAACTGTGTCCATGTGACCCGCGCGCGCCGCCACGATGACAGCTGTCCATTGGTCCTGCAAGCGAGAGAAAGAAAAAATTAATAAACTAATAGAATAAATAAATAAGTTCATAAGTTTGTTCACTGGTTCTGTCACGTGGAAAAAATAAATAAGGAAGTAAATAAATAAACAAATAAACATGAGGTACATAAGTAGGGAAAAAAATAACTAACAAATAAAAAAAATAAATAAATAAATAAATATCCAACAAACAAAACAAATAACTACCTAACTAATTATCCAACTAACTCAACCATCACCTAACTACCTAACTAATTAACAAACTACTAAGTCAACTAAACAACGAACTAACACCATGAGAGAGAGAGAGAGAGAGAGAGAGAGAGAGAGAGAGAGAGAGAGAGAGAGAGAGAGAGCTGCTTCTTCCACCAACAAAACCCGCAAAACAGATCGAACTCCTAACCTTTGGACTGGTGGGCAACAGCTGTGCCGTGGAGCAGGCCTGGAGGTTACCTGTGCCCCGTGGCTGCTAATTGGCAGGTAAAGGCAGGATATAGGGGAAGGTACATTGTCCCTTTTTATTATTACTTCAAAAGGTGAGGGTTGTAGGATGTTATATAAGGGAAAGGAATTTTTTTTTTCTTCTTCTTCTTGTTTGTTAGGGATAAATAGTGTACATTCTTCTGTCTTTTCTTTTTTTCTTTTTTTGTCTTATCCATTTATTTTTCGTGCAATGGTGAAATACGGGGGGTAAATGTTTTTTTTTCTCTTATTTTGGGATAAATGGAGCAAACATTCTTTTAATTTTTTTCCTTTACTTTATCCATTTATTTTGTTATTTTCGTGCAAAGGTGAGATACGAGATTAAAATTTTGGATACTTATCTTTTCTTCTTTTTTTCTTAGTCAAGGTTAAATGGAGAGTACATTTCTTTACTTTCTTTCTTTCTTTTACTTATTTTTTCGTGCAAAGATAATATACGGGTCTAAATTTTGGATACTTCACTTCCTTTTCTTGGCAGTACACTCCTTTCCGTTTTCCTTCTCTCTATTTCTTATCGTGCAAGGTGAGACACAGGATGAAGGTGTTAAGTAAAAAGGTTCGAATACTTCCCTTTTTTTCCAATCCGATCCTTTTCCCCGACTCGCCAAGGCCAAAGGGTGTGCATGTAAAAAGTGTTTAGTAAATGTCATTCCACGATAGAGAGAAAAACAGTGAAATACTTATCAAATTATGTAAGTGAAATATATTAAGTGTGCGTATTTATTTATTTATTTTTTTAAAGTGACGAAGAATATATTTGATTGCATTCTTTCTTTAAATTTTCAGTAAGGTTTTAGGACTCTTCTTTTTACTTGATGAATGCTTATGGATTCTTTCCTTTAATTTATATGCGGTGTTCGATTCCCTCCTTTCACTTCTAATTTGTTTTCGGAATCTTCTTCACTTTTAGTAGATTCTGATCTCCCTTTCACTTCTAAATGGCTCTAGATTTTTTTTTTACTGCATCAATTTATATTAGGTTTTCAATTAACTTTACATTTTATTTATTTATCTTTTCCATTTTCAAAAAGTTTGCAATTCCTTCCTTTCATGTCTTATATCTTTTGAAGGCTTTTCACTTTTAATGGCTTTCAAATTCTTCCCTTTCACTTCTAACAGACTTTAAGTAATTTCTTTCAATATATAATACATCTTCGATTCTTTCCTTTCATTTATAACAAACTTTAGATTTTCTTTACATTGCTAATAAACTTTGAATTCTTTCCGTTCATCTCTAACAAGCTTTGCATTCCTACTTTTAATTTCTAGTAACCTACGCATCTCTTTCCTTCACATTCGAACACGAGGAAGGAAGAACATCCTGAGAACGCAAGGAGGTGACAAGAACGAACAGCTGCGGATGTGGGGGATATAGCAAAGGTTGTGTACCCTAAGGAGGCGATGAGGGACCTGGAGACACAGTTTGGATCCTCGTCCCCTGACCATCCCACTAAAGGTTACATTCCTTATAGGTGGGTGGTCAAAATGGTCTTGCGGAGAATCATATGACCACCACCACGACTACCATTGCTACAGTACGCGTGGGTGACAGGGCGCACTCAAGAAACTGTTGATTTTCAGAGTTGAGGGAAAAAAGTTGACAGAAAATGTGCTGTTGAGACGGCGCCTGTAACATCTCGTATTTTTGAGCATGGCACCAATGAGTAAAACTGGCAACTCTCCCCATTTCATATTAACGTCTTACAATAAATGATCTGTGAAAGTCTGGAAGAAAAAGGACGAATAATAAGAAAGGGAAAGGACTCTAGATAATGACCCTAATATTATCCTCACTATCCTCCTCCTCCTCCACGTGGCGGGAAAATTTTGGCGAGGTACCTGTAACCTTTTGAATTCGACAGCAAAATCAAGCTATCTTACCTAATCTTCTAATTCCAGTAACCTTTCTTTGTTCACCCTTGTATTTTCACACAAAAACCCCTTCCCCATCAAAATACCTACCTTACCTTAATTCCCGCCTCCCTCTCACCCTACACACAAACCAGTACTCACATTGTCCTCAGCATTAACATCTGCGCCGTGAATGATAAGTTCGTTGCATAGCTCTGGCTTGCCCCTGCTGGCCGCGAGGTGGAGAGCCGTGGCGCCATTCTCGTCCTTATCATCTATTACCACAGATCTCGTCGCCAGGAAGGTCTGCAGGCCGACCAAGTTGTCCTCGTTGATGTAAGACTCGAGTGTCCTGAAGCTCAGCGAGACCATCTGATCGGACTGTGCCGGGGAGAGGAAGGGAAGGAGAGGTTTGTTAGTTTGGGTTCTCCTGCAGGTGCGGTAGGCTGGTATACGGGAGAGAAATGAAGGGAAATAAGGTGGAAATGGAAGACAGAGATGCATGGAGGGTTTGTGTAATGAAAAGAAGAGAAGGAAGGTGTGGTTGGCTGTGTATGGGAGAGAAGTGAAGAGAAACATGATGGAAATGGAAGAAATAAAGAGAAACATGATGGAAATAAAAGAGATGAATGGAGGGTTTGTGTTTTAAAAGGAAGAGAAGGAAAGTGTGGTTGGGATGGTATATGGGAAAGAAATGAAGGGAAACATGATGGAAATGGAACAGAGGTAAATGAAGGGTTTGTGTATTAGAAAGAGAAGGAAAGTAAGGAAAGACTGAAGTGTTTGAGGGAAAAAAAAAGTTTCCCGTGCAGGTGTGGAGAGAGATTAGGATAAAGATAGATAAAAATGAAGGAAAAAATAAGGTAAACTGAAACTGTCTGAGTGAGGAGAGGTTAAAACAGGTGCGCAGGGAGAGAAATGAGAGGAAATAAGATAGAAAACGAGACAGATACATAAAATAAAGACCTCCCACGTATATGTGACAGAAATGAAGGAAAAATAAGGTGAGATGGGAATGAGCAGGTGTGCCAGTTTACCTTTTTGTACAGGTGTGTGAAGGAGCTGTACATGGGAAAGAAAAGTGATGAGAAATAAGTGGAATAGATCGGGGTGAAATCGAGGGAAATATAGGATGGGAATTTAAGTGAAAAAGATACGAAAAAAAAAGAAGAAAGGGAAAGAAAGTCCTGTACAGAAAAAAAAAGAGGATAGGGATAATGAAGGAAAAAAAAAGAAAATGGAGATAGAAATAAATAGTGGAGAGGAAGATATTACGAAGAGAGAGGGAGAGAAAAGAAAATACAAGGAAGAAAACAAAGGAAACTAAAGATAGAAAGAATAAGAAAGAGAGAAAGAGAGGACAGAACAGAACACAACACTTAATAATGAGAATAACAAGGGAATAACACACGCAGAGAACAGGAGAAGAACATGACAAGTGCAATAAGAACACCAATGAACAATCGCTGGAGTCAAAAAAGAACCAACCAACAGGCGAGAGACACAGCAGAATTAATTAAGTATAAGAATGTTCCTTTAATTATTCTTTCTTTTTTTTCATTGTTTTTTTTCAGATAGATGAGGATAAAGTAAAATATGTAATAGTAATAATAATAATAGTAATAATAATAATAATAATAATAATAATAATAATAATAATAATAATAATAATGAGAAAACACCAAATTATAGACGAAATAATTAAAGACAACAAAAATAATAAATAAATAAATGAAAGTAAAAATAAAAGAAAACGATATTGGAAAAATTCTTCTTTCTTCTTCTTCTTTCTTTCCTTTGCAATCAATTTTCATCTTCTCATCATTCCCTTTTCCTCTTTTTCTCTTCTTTATTCCCCCACTTCCTTCCTCCACACTTTCCTCCATCCCTCAACAAACACCTCTCACCTTCCCTTACCTGTCCCTCCTTCCTCCTCAGATAGTTAATTAATCCACAGGTACATAATTAGCACTGATTATTATTATTACTATTATTATTATTATTATTATTATTATTATTATTATTATTATTATTATCATCATTATTATTATTATTATCATTATTTTATTTGAATCCTGATCTACATCTTTTGTCTTAATTTTCTTCACCAGCAGCAAAAGAAAACGTACAACAATTGCTCTGCTTCTGAAACAATAATTGGACAAAACAAGAATCCAAGTACAAAAAATATGGACAAAAAAAAAGAAAAAAAAAAGTTTCAAAAATGTGTCCAAAAACGGTCATATTTTCACTCAAAGACGTCATAAAAATTCAGACAAAACTCAGACGAGAGAGAAAAAAAGACAAAACAAACATGAATGAGGAAAGAGTCTCTCCTGAAAAAGAGAGAGAAAAACATGAGAGGAAAAAAACAAGTCTCTCCTGCATGGCGTGGTGAAAGAAAACGGGATGAGTGGGTTGAGGCCGGCGCCTGCGCAGCCCTGCCACGCAGCTTTGAAGTGAAATACACTAAATCAATAAAACATTATCTAGAACTGAATTTGAAGTACTTTAAGGACGAAATCAATTAAAACCGATTATTTATCAAACTACACATTACAACTGGTATATTAATCTATTTAATATATATATCACAGTTCGTCTATTACAAAACTTCCACGTGACTGAGAAGCAAGACGTGGCAGGGCGGGGCTGGGAGGAGCCACCTGTACTCCACCTGCAATCCCTCCTCACACCTTGAAAAATGTACAGGTAAGACACGAATAATAAGAGTAATAATAACAATAATAATAACAGCAGTCATATAAGAATCTACGGCACAGCAGCAGACATTTCAAAACTGCGCTACCTTGTGCTAAGACTACGTCACTCAGAGCTATGAGAGAGAGAGAGAGAGAGAGAGAGAGAGAGAGAGAGGAGAGAGAGAGAGAGAGAGAGAGAGGAGAGAGAGAGAGAGAGAGAGAGAGACTAAACGATCAAAAAATATATATACCAAAACATTTTCTATGGTACACGTGCGTAAGAATTCATAAAAAAAGGCAACAATAATAAACCGTACGATAAGAAAATACGAAAAAATAACAATAATGATAATAGTAATAACACTATAAGAGTAGCTAGTAGTAATAGTAATAGTAATAATAATAGTAGTAGGTAATAGTCAAACTCGCTTCTACTTCTAAAGGGATGAAGGCAAAAAACGTGCGCCAATTTCATGCTAGCTAGTATACTATTAACTATCTAATAGCTAGTCCCCAGGTAAGGTGTTCGCGTCACACAGGTAACCAAGAGACCTACGGAGGCGTGGCAGGTGCGGTGCGGGGGATGGAGGTGTGGGGGGCGTGTGGAGGAGGTGGAGATCAAACAGTGTTAGTCGAGCCGGATAGGTGGAGGCGGTTAGACTTTTTGTGGGTCACGTGAAAAATATCCAGACCAGTTATTGATTTTGGGCCAGTCAGGTTAGGTTAGGTTGAGTGGTAACCTAACTTGATCTGACTAGGCAAGGTCCGCTCACTCAAGCCACTCTCGTCCCAAGCGCTAGTGTCCCTTGTTAACTCCCATGAATCACTCTCGAATATGTTAATGGACGTGTAAAGAATTTTTTTTAACTCGCTGTAACTTTTTAACTAATCGTCATGCATCAATATTTAAACCACCACTCGAAAGCTTATGTTTTTCTCCTTTGATTGGTATAAAAAGGGAGAAAAATAGTGAATGTAAACGCTTAAAAAACGGGATTGATTTACGGGTATCTTCCTGACGCCTGACACTACCGCTAGGGGGAGAGTGGCGGCGCGCGCAGACCTCCCAGCCAGACCCGCCATGGCGCCACCACAACACCCGGGCTGGCTCATCTCCACGCGACCCGATTTTAACATTGTGTGGGGGATTTTTGTGGGTTTTTTGGGTTCGGGCAGCTTAGGCCTACCCGGTTATTGGAACCACCGATGTTGAAGGAGAACCGGCGGGCGGCGATAGAGGGCGTGACACTCAGCAATGAGACGAGGGATGGGCGGCGGGGAGGGGGTCGCGCCCACCGACAGAGTGGACCCCCGCCGCTGGTGCCCCCCACAGGAAGGGGTTAGCAGGGGGGAAGGGGCGGCGGGAGACGGACTCCCCCTCCTCCCCGGCGTCATCCAGGGAGTCTATGGAGTCCTGGGGGTGCAGGTGGCCCTTGTGGGGGGGCGGGGGGACGGAAGGGGTAGCAGGGGGAGATGGAGAGGGGGTGTTTTGCCTCAGACAGATAACAGGAGCGGAGGGGGAGGCGGTAAGAGGCACCACGATAGGGGGTGGGGGCTCAGGGGGAGGCTGGGGAGGGGCGGTGGGGAAGAGGACAGGTAGAAGAAAATTCTGGGTGGGGAGAGGAAGCGCACCCGCCACGCCAGGGAGGCGGGTGGGGGGGGAGGGGCGAGGAAAGAAGAAAGGGTTTTGGGAGGTGGTGTTGGTAGGGGTGGCGGGAGGGGAGGAGGTGACGGTGGGGGTCGGGAGTGGGGAGGGGGAGGAGAGCTCGGGAGATGAGGGGGAGGGGTTTTCAGCAGTGGGGGAAGAGAGGGGGGAGGGAGAAGGGGAGGACACGAACAATCAAAACACGACTGATGATGGGGGTGGTGGTGGGGGTGGTGGGGGTGAGGGGAGGGGAGGGGGCAGAAGTAGCAGAAGTAGTAGTGGTAGTTGTAGTAGTAGTGGTAGTAGTGGTGGCTGGTGGGGGAGC
>NC_087187.1:4177500-4195000 GCF_035594125.1 Scylla paramamosain
ATTCTGACCCATAACATTTTCAAAAATTTCCCCTCTTGTCTCTCTCTCTCTCTCTCTCTCTCTCTCTCTCTCTCTCTCTCTCTCTCTCTCTCTCTCTCTCTCTCTCTCTCTCTCTCATACGTATCATTTGTGAGTGAGTGAGTGAGTGAGTGAGTGTGTTTAAACGTTATCATTAATTAATGTCATCATTTTTTTTATTCATCATTATCATCATTAACGTCATTTTTATATACAAAGACAGTTTTCATCATTATCATCATTTTTATCATCACTCTTGTTATTTTCTCCTTTGTTCTTATTTTGATCTTATTCTTGTTGTTATTCTTATCATCTCAGTGTTGTTTTGTTGCTTATCATCATCATCATCATCATCATCATCATCATCATCATCATCATTTATTACTGTCGTTCTTATCATAATTATTGAAAGATATGTGATGTTTCTAAGACTCATCACCATCACTCACCACTCATCACTATCACTCATCACTATCACACAGCTTCCTCACTTCATCACCGCAACCCACTCACCACACCACCACATCACTCACCACCACTCATCACTAAGTCATCACCATCACTATCATCACCATCAATAACAAAAATTGCACTCGTTCATAATTCAAAAAGTCGAATCACCACACAAATATATTCACCACCACCATCACCACCACCACCACCACAATCACCATCACCACAATCACCACCACACGTCCACCACCATCACAACACAGTCTACTTATGGCGACCAAACTAAAAGGGACATACCTCCTCTCTTCCTCCTCCTCCTCCTCCTCCTCCTCCTCCTCCTCCACGCCCCTTGGCCACGCCCCTCCAATGCCCTTCCCCGGCACCACCATCACCACCGCTACCACCACCACTACTACTACAACTACCACAATTTTTTTACTGCACCATTGCGGTCAGAAAGGTGCTGATTGTTTTTTTGTGGTGGTGGTGGTGGTGGTGGTGTTGGTGTTGGTGGTGGTGGTGGTGGTGACATGATGGAAAGGTGGTGCTTATGTATGTATTCCATCTCTCTCTCTCTCTCTCTCTCTCTCTCTCTCTCTCTCTCTCTCTCTCTCTCTCTCTCTCTCTCTCTCTCTCTCTCTGTATGTGTGTTTGTACCAAAAATACATACATACATACATACATACATACATACATACATGCATACGCACACAGCTCAGGAGGAGGAGGAGGAGGAGGAGGAGGAGGAGGAGGAGGAGGAGGAGGAGGAGGAGGAGGAGGAGGAGGAGGAGGAAGAGGAGAAGACAATTAATGAAGACGATGAGAGAGAGAGAGAGAGAGAGAGAGAGAGAGAGAGAGAGAGAGAGAGAGAGAGAGAGAGAGAGAGAGAGAGAGAGAGAGAGAGAGAGAGAGAGAGAGAGAGAGAGTGCGTTTTCCTATTCATCTTTTTAACACACACACACACACACACACACACACACACACACACACACACACACACACACACACACACACACACACACACACAGCCTTGAACCTAACACACACCATTAGAGCATTCCAACATTCGCCCTTTAAGAAAACAGGGAGAAAAAAAAAGGGACACAAAAGACGAAAGGATAAGAAGGAAAAGATAAACAACAGAAAGGGGGAATAAAAAGGAAAACAGAATAGAAACTGCAAGAAAAAGGAAAAGTGACGGAAAATAAAGAAGAAATGGAAAGCAATATGAAAGAATAACAAAAAACAAAGAAAATGGATAAATATGAGAAAAAAAAAGAAAATATAAGGAACAAATCACATGAAAACAAAAAAATAAATAAAAGGAAGAGAAAAAAACTAACTAAATAAAAAGAAAAATAATAATTAACAAAGAAAACCAATTAATTAATGCAGCATATGACTGTTTAAAAATTACACACACACACACACACACACACACACACACACACACACACACACACACACACACACACACACACGCACACACACTTTAGCCTTGAAAATCTGAAAGGGAGGTGGGGGGTTGGGGAGAGGAAAGGAAGGGAGGGTAAGGAAGGAGTATCTGGAAAGTAGAGAGGGAGGAGACGAACTGAGGGTGGTAGGAGGAGGGAGGGAGGAAGGGAGAGAAGGAGGAGGAGGGGGAGGAGGAGGAGGAGAGAAACTGGAGTAGAAACAGATGAAAGAGAGGAAGAGATGACAAAGGAGATGAGAATGATGGAGAGAGAGATGGGGAAGAGAAATATGAAGAAAGGAGGGGAGAGGGGGAGAGGGGAGGACGATGGGGAGAAATTAGGGTACTTGGGCGAAAAGTAATGGGTGTGGGAGATGGGGAGATGAGGAGGTGGGGAGGAAAATAATGGGGTTGAGGGGACGAGCAGCCATATTGTGAGGGGAGATGAATAGGAGGAGGAGGAGGAGGAGGAGGAGGAGGAGGAGGAGGAGGAGGAGGAGGAGGAGGAGGAGGAGGAGGAGGAGGAGAAGGAGAAGGAGAAGGAGAAGGAGAAGGAGAAGGAGGAGAAGGAGGGTAAGGTAGAAATGAGGAAGAGAAGGTTGATAAAACGAAGAGGAAAAGAAAAAGAGAGAAAAACAAAGAAACAAAGAAAGAAACAAAGAAAGGAAGGAAGGAAAAGACAATGAAGGAAGTGAAGGAGAAAATAATGAGAGAGGTGAAAGAAGGAGGAAGAGAGAGAGAGAGAGAGAGAGAGAGAGAGAGAGAGAGAGAGAGAGAGAGAGAGAGAGAGAGAGAGAGAGAGAGAGAGAGAGAGATAACGGAAGAAGGAAGAAGGAATAAGAAATGAGGATGGAGGAAGAAGAAGAAGCAAGAAAGAAAGAAGGAAGGAAAGAAGGAAGGAAGAGAAAATGGAGTGAACAAGAAGAGAAAGGAGATGAAGATGACGGAGATAAAGAGGAGAAGAGAAACAAAGAAGGAGATGAAGGGAAAAGGAGAAAAGAGGGCAGAGCGAAAGGGAAGGAGGAGGAGGAGGAGGAGGAGGAGGAGGAGGAGGAGGAGGAGGAGGAGGAGGAGAAACATTCACCCATTATCATTATCATCATCATTATTTATTCAGCGTGTGTGTGTGTATGTGTGTGTCTGTCCTTGAATTTTTCATCTGTTTATGCTCATCTGTAACAATATGTGTGTGTGTGTGTGTGTGTGTGTGTGTGTGTGTGTGTGTGTGTGTGTGTGTGTGTGTGTGTGTGTGTGTGTGTGTGTGTGTGTGTGTGTGTGTGTGTGTGTGTGTGCGTGAGTATGTATTACAAGTATCGCCTGTTGCTACTACACACACACACACACACACACACACACACACACACACACACACACACACACACACACACACACACACACATAACATCTTAATAACTCACTTTTAAACCTTAACGCTATTTTTACAACCAAGTGAAGGAGGAGGAGGAGGAGGAGGAGGAGGAGGAGGAGGAGGAGGAGGAGGAGGAGGAGGAGGAGGAGGAGGAATATTGGGACTGAAGTAAGAGGAAGGAGAAAAAAACTGCAAAAAGAAAGACAAAAGAAAGAAAAGAGGGAAGATTTGATGAAAACAAAAAAAAGGAGAAAGAGAGAGAGGAGAAAGAAAAAGCAAGAAGAACAAAGAAGGAAGAGAAAGAGATAAGAGAAACAATAAAATCAAACGAAAGGAAAAACAGGAAAAAAAAGGAGAAAAGGAGAAAGAAAATGAGACAAAGACGGAAGAGATAAGAAAAAACAAAAAAATACGAAAGAAAACGATAAACAATAAAGTAAGAAAAAATCAAGAAGAAAAATCATAAAAACTAATAAAAAAATAAAAATAAAAGAAGGAATAAGCAAAGGTGAGGAGGTGAAAGGTGGCAAGGGCGTGGAGGGAGAGGGGGGTAAAGCTTTTAATTACAGGAATACATAAGTCTTGTCAGGTAGGCAGGTAGGCGGTGGCGGGACTGTACCTGTAAATTCACCTGTATATGCTTGCCTCACCATCCCTGACACACACACACACACACACACACACACACACACACACACACACACACACACCAGTCTAGCCTTCATTTGTGGGTTTAATGGTTCTATCAATTTGCCCATTAAAATAAAGGACTTTTTTTTGTATCTTTATTTGCATATTTGAAATCATTAAGATGTTTGTTTGTCTGTCTGTCTGTTTGTCTGTCTTGAATAATTTTCCTTTTTTTTTCCTTTCTGTTTGTATGTTTGTGTGCATGTCCATCCAACTGTCCTTCCCCTATTGACCTGTTCCACCTCTCTCTCTCTCTCTCTCTCTCTCTCTCTCTCTCTCTCTCTCTCTCTCTCTCTCTCTCTCTCTAATGGGTGTATTTATTTATCCATTATTCATTTCCTATGTTTATTTATTTATTTTTTTATATATTAATATGTTTATTTGTTCACTATTCTTTTTTTTATATATAACTACTTTTGTCTCGTTTTCTGTGAAGTTTTAATGGGTCTGTTTCATAACTACTAATTTTTTTTGTTACTGTGCCTAAGGACTTTTTTTTCCCATTTTTTGTGACGGTAACTGCTGTGTTTCTTCGCCATTAACGTTTTCCTACACCTACATTTCACGTTTTCTATGGATGTGTTATGGGTCTCTTCTGTATGTAAATTTTCTATGGTGGACTTAAGTTATTGCTCTACTTACCCACCTATTAACATTCCTATTCCAATATTTAAGTCTATTTTTCTTTTAGTTTATTTTTCTTCTTTCACTCTACCTTACTTTTTTTTTTATATATATATCTATGTTTTAAGAATTTACTTTATTTTTTTCACTTTTTTTATCTATTCTACCTTTACTACTTAGTTTCTCTGCCTTTTTCTTCCACTTCCTTTTATCATAATATAACATTTTTTCTATCAATATTCTTACCTTTTTTTTTTATTTTACTTAGTCTTTCCTATTCTACTTACAGACTGTTGCTATGGTGTGTGTGTGTGTGTGTGTGTGTGTGTGTGTGTGTGTGTGTGTGTGTGTGTGTGTGTGTGTGTGTGTGTTCGTTCACCGGTACTCTGTCTACCTGCAGTTGATGAAGTGGGCAGGTGTGAATGGTGAATGTAAGACAGGTAAACTTATTCGCTCATTTATTCTCACTTGTACTAGATAACGACTCCTGTTTAATTACTACTGCTACTGCTACTCTCTCTCTCTCTCTCTCTCTCTCTCTCTCTCTCTCTCTCTCTCTCTCTCTCTCTCTCTCTCTCTCTCTCTCTATTGTTTTTTTTTCTTTTCCTCAAGGTTGCGACGCCGTAAAACACACACACACACACACACACACACACACACACACATTTAACGGGAATTTTTTGGTGTATAGGAAATGAGAAGGAGAGGTAGAGGGAGAGGGAGGGAGAGGCAAAAAAAAAAAAAAAAAAGAATAAAGAAAAGAGGACAAAAGAAAGGGAGAGGAAGTTGAACGGGGAGACAAAAAGGGCAATAAAGAAAACGAAACAACGTACTTATTTGTGAAAGAAAATGGGATCCCAGAATTTATTTTCGGGGAAACTGGAGTAAATAAAGAATATGTAAAAAAATATGTACATATAAGATCGTAAAAGAATATTCAGTATTTTTTTTTGTTATTTTTAATATATTTCTCATTTGTAAACCCACATTTCAACGATGACTAAAGAATAATGGAATTTTGCAACATTACTACAAAAAGTCACCTAATCTCAGCAATAAAGAATCCTAGGATGAATGAAGTTAAATGGACACTGCAGGATGAACAAGACTATTAAAGACACTCCAGGATGAACAAGATAATATGGACACTCCAGGTTGAAGAAGACTATTTTGGACAGTCCAGGATGAACAAGATAATACAAAACCATAGGATGAACATAGCTATATAGAACCCATGAATAAACAACACCATAAACAAACCCCAGGAAGAACAAGACCATGAAAAAACCCCAGAACGAACAAGGTAATACAAAAAACCCAGGATGAACATAGTCACACATACAGAACCTATGAACGAACAGGACCATAAACAAACCCTAGGACGAACAAAACCACAAACAAACCCTAGGACGAACAAGGCAATACAAAACCTAGGACGAACAAGGCTATATGGCCCCGCAGGATGAACGAGGCCACATGAACAAACTTGAGTGACAAATAAGAGAAAGAGTTAAGGCAGATTTATTGGTAAGCATCCGAAGGGCACGCTAATCATTGCAGGAAGGACACTACCTCATCCATACCAACACCCGCACTCACACGCCACGCACACACCTACACATACATATTAACAACACAACGCAACACCATGTACACCACGGTTATATAACACACTCCTAACACCCCCCACGCTCCTAGTACTCCTGTTATGGCGCTACTTAATGTATGTGACACCCAGGATGAACGAGGGTACCTGCATACTAATCACAGGATAAACGTCGCCCTATGGTGCTGTTTTCCAAGTAGCGAGCTGAGATTAACTTTGAGAATGTTGCGAAGCGGTTAAATGACTCTGCAATGTCTTTCTTTAACCTTCGTGGCACTGTGAAAGCTGTTTGCATGGAGACAGGAGGGAAGGCAGGGGAAATGGAAGGCAATTTTGTCTTTTTATGAGACTGAAATGTTGATGATAGCAAATAAAATAAATAAATAAAAATAAAGTAAAGTAAAATAAGTAAATAAATAGTCTAAAACAAAGTTATAGGCATTAAAGAAAATTTGTGTAGCAGTGAAAGGGTTAAAACGGTCGGTGAACTGTTAAAGGAGTACCGTTTGACTAGAATGATGAAAAAATGCCTCTATTTATTCGGGAGTGCTAGGGAACAGTACTTCATTCATTCACGAGCGCTGCGAAACTCCATTTTTAATCTATTCCATCTTTACTAGTTTCTCTGCCTTTTCTTCCACCTCCTTTTATCATAATATAACTTTTTTTTCGATCAATTATATTCTTCATTTCATTTAGGGAGTGCTGGTAAATAGTACATCTCATTTAGGGATGCGGGGAAAATAGTGAACTTCATTTAGGGGTGCTGAGAAACTTCACTTCATTTAAGGATGCTGAGAAATGCTGCTTAAATACCGGCAGAGTGTCAGTATCCATCAAAAAGGGGCATTAAAATATCAAAGGAATACTTCTGATTTGATTTTAAAGCATGCATGATAATGAAAAAAAAAAAAACCTCTAGATTGTGTTGCCTTCACCTCGAGTACTGGTGACCTTGCTGGCTTTACATAATGATCAACAAGAATGAGCAGGCTGCACCTCACTCCACGTCGTCCTTGTGGCAGTGCAGTGATAGAATGAACAAAGTGAAAGAAGCGACTTAAAGAAGGAAATGAATCTTTACTCCTGCAGCAGTGTGGCCTGTAGTGTGCGTGGTCAGGTATCACCCACAGGTAGCTAGAGGTGCTGGCCTGCTCACACCTGCCTACACGGGGCGCTTAGGTCAGGAAGGGTTAGGACACGCTGCCATAGAACGTACAGTGGTTGATGCCCAGGATGAACAACGCCTGGAGACAATTTATGACAGGATGAACGACGCCTGCATACAATTGTGGATAATCCTTCTGGCTCAGGTCTTCAGGGAGTGACACTCTTCACTGGGCCTTTCATACATATACCTTCTTGTAAGCCTCGGCCAGATCCCTTCTTACGTAAAGGAATATTCACAAGATCAAGTCTATAGTCAATTACTCCCAGGATGAACGACGCCTGTATCCAATTATTCACAAGGTAAACAGAGACTACAGCCAATTATTCCCCAGGATGAACGACGCCATGTGCATACTAACCACAGGATAAACACCGCCCTATGAACACACTAATCCCAGGACGAACAACACAGTACACACATTAAGCCCAGGACGAACAACACAGTACATACATTAATCCCAGGACGAACAGGAGCTTTACCCTTGCCATTCCCGGATCATCGCCCCCAGGGACACGTGTAGGTAATTCCACATGGCCTCCCCCTCCCCACGACCCACCCCGCCCAGCCCCGCCGCGCCGCACCCCCGCCCCGCCCTGGCGTGACATCCTACTGGCAGAGGCGCCCTTGGAAGGATCCTTGGGGCACGACGCTACTACTGCGACCTTGCCACGCCCTGACAATCACACACACACACACACACACACACACACACACACACAGTAAGGTCACTTTCATCTTCGTTTTATCATTATTATTTTTTTAGTTTCCTTTATTTCTCTTTGTTTGATTCAGATTATTTCCTTCTTTATTTTTTTTAATTAAGCGAAATTTTCCTTGGTAAGTATTATGTTTTGTTTTGTGTATGAAGTGAAGAAAAGTTGTTGTTTTGTATGTTTATATTCACTAATTCATGTCCGTTTTTATTTCCATTTATATAATAACTTAAGACTTTTTCATTTAATAATTTTTTGCACAATATTTCACACACACACACACACACACACACACACACACACACACACACACACACACACACACACACACGGCTTCGATCGATCAGCCTCAGACAGACAGACAGACAGACGGATAATCAAACAAACAAATCACGTCCGGCCTCACATATCGAGGCATTGCCAAAAACGGAAAGAAAAAAAAACAAGAAAAAAAAAACAAGGAAGAGTAATCATAAAAAAAACACCCTAAAAAAACACAAAATATTACCATTATATGAAAAAAAAGTGTTTGCTATGCTATACGACGGAAAAAAAAAAGATAAAAAGAAAAATAACAGCAATGCGGAAATAAAAAGAAAAAAGGAAAATAAAAAAAAGCGAATAAAAACACAATAAATAAATAAATAAAAGAAAAACACTGCACATAAACAAAACAAAACTACACGATCCTGAAATAAAAACATGCCGCTATTACACTTTTCGTTTTCTATTAATTAATCTTTTTTTTGTGCAGTCTACCTTAAAAAAGTCATCTACCTGCTACGTTTTCTATTTTTTTTCTCATTTTCTCTCACGATCTCTACCTCCTGCTGCCTCGCCTACTACGCCCTGCCGTGCCCTGCTGTGCGTGGCGCGTCTGCTGCTGCTGCTACTGAGGGGGTCTGCTGCTCTTACTTACTGTACTGGGGATTACTTAAAGAGCTAATTAGTCCGTCACCTGCTGCTGCCGACACTCACCTGTGGAGGGAGAGAGGGAGGTGAGTAACGGGGTGATGACAATAGTACTAGTAGTGATGATGATGATGATGATGGTGATGATGATGATGATGATGATGATGATGATGATGATGATGATGATGATGATGATAATAATATAATAATAATAATAATAATAATAATAATAATAATAATAATAATAATCGTGAGGAGGAGCAGGAGGAAGAAGAAGAAGAAGAAGAAGAAGAAGAAGAAGAAGAAGAAGAAGAAGAAGAAGAAGAAGAAGAAGAAGAAGAAGAAGAAGAAGAAGAAGAAGAAGAAGAAGAAGACGAGGAAGAAACACTCCCCAAGCCTCACATTACCATCCCCCTTTCCAACCCGCTCCCCTACCCCCTCCCCTACCTCCTCCCCATACCTGTGACACATAACATTTTCTCCTCCCCTCCCCTTCCCTCCCCTTCCCTCACCCCTACCACAATACATAACAGGCCTCTCCACCTCCCCTCCCTTCCCTTCCCTCCCTCCACTCATCACGCCCCCAAATGTCAAGGATTGGGAGAATGGGAGGGAAAGGGGAAGAGGGAGGGGAGGGGAGGGGAAGGGGAAGGGGAAAGGGGAGGGAAGGTGGAGGGGAGCAAGGTTCTTCCCTTTCTGGAATTCCCCCTTAAATGAGTTGGCGCTTCTCTCTCTCTCTCTCTCTCTCTCTCTCTCTCTCTCTCTCTCTCTCTCTCTCTCTCTCTCTCTCTCTCTGACTTTCAATGTAATATGATACGAAGTGATTTTCAGATTTTCAGTCTCTCTCTCTCTCTCTCTCTCTCTCTCTCTCTCTCTCTCTCTCTCTCTCTCTCTCTCTCTCTCTCTCTCTCTCTCTCTCTCTCTCTCTCTTACTCACCCTATAACAATCAATCCTCGGGCGAACACACACACACACACACACACACACACACACACACACACACACACACACACACACACACACACACACACACACACACACACACACACACATAAACCTGGTCGTAACTTTCACCAGGTGCCCAAATTGAGTAGTTGTCCAGGTGTGACCCGTAAGACGACCCGACCCCGCCCCGCACAGGTAACACCCCGTCCCCCCCTCCCAGCACACCTCAACACCTCCAAACACCACCACCAACACCTCGTCAACACCTTGCTTTGTGGTGAAATGAAAGTGTGATAGATGAGTGGATGAGGTGGATTAATACGAGAGGGGAGGGAGGGAGGGAGGGAGGGAGGGAGGGAGGGAGGGAGGGAAGGTAGGAAGAAAGGAATGGAAAGGCGAAAAGCGACAAAGAGAACAAGACAAAGAAAAAATAAAAAGAAAGAAAGAAGAAAAAAGGAAAAGAAAGGAAAATCAATAAAAAAATAGAAAAAGATAAATGAGAGAGAGAGAGAGAGAGAGAGAGAGAGAGAGAGAGAGAGAGAGAGAGAGAGAGAGAGAGAGAGAGAGAGAGAGAGAACACAAACACCCAGTGCCTTCAATCATATTCCTCTCAATTCCATAAACCTTAAAAAATCCTTAAAAATACCCAGGTAACTCCACACTTTCCCTTTATTGCGCACGTGCTTCCCTTAAACCACCACCACCACAAATCCAATGAAACTCGATCCCTTTAAATCCCCAAAGATAAACCCTTAACCCTTTAATCCTTCCTCTTTAGCCAACACGTGTCAAAAGTTCCCTAAATTCCCTTTTAAGTAATCTTCCCTAACTTAATTTATGTGAGGACCTTTAAGTCTGGCCAGGTGATTCATTGCATCCTTTAATCCTGTTTTTGTAAGGAATTTTTCTCTTTAATTTCACTTTAGTTCTTAGTTATCTTTTTATAAACTCCTTTAGTTTAAAATTATTTCTCTATTATTTTTTTTCTTTAAGTACAGAGAAGCTGGAGAAAGGATACCAAGATTTTGATAAAGACAGACGAGAGAGAGAGAGAGAGAGAGAGAGAGAGAGAGAGAGAGAGAGAGAGAGAGAGAGAGAGAGAGAGAGAGAGAGAGAGAGAGAGAGAGAGAGAGAGAGAAACCCATCTATACACACACACACACACACACACACACACACACACACACACACACACACACACACACACACACACACACACACTGTACCCAGGTTAATCCTACGATAACTTTCCACTTCATATCGCCCAGGTAAACCCACCCCCAATCAAGGCGTACAGGTGAGTCAGGCCAGCAGGTAGATTAGGACAGGTAAGAGGGGATCAGTGGCTCTCACAGGTAAACTGATACAAGGAGATACCTGGCCGGGATATAAAACACTGATTAAATTCACCTGTTTGCCACCTTGATTGTGTCACAGGTGAAATGGAGGATTAGTGATTTGTTGGGTAAGGTGGGGGTGTTTGTGGGGGTGGGGGTGGGGGGTAGCTGTTCTACGTATGAAAGGAGGAAAAAGTAGTAGTAGTAGTAGTAATAGTAGAACAACTGCAACAAGAACAACAACAACAACAACAACAACAACAACAACAACAACAACAACAACAACAACAACAACACACACACACACACACACACACACACACACACACGAACAACAAATAACAAAATAAACTACGAAAATTATACCCTAAAAATAAGTAAGAAGAAGAAGAAGAAGAAGAAGAAGAAGAAGAAGAAGAAGAAGAAGAAGAAGAAGAAGAAAAAGAAGAAGAAGAAGATGTTTGCTTAAAGGGGTTTAAAGGCTGAGGAAATGGGTGAGCGTCTGAAGCAGCGGAAGAAAGGAAATGAAGAAATGGGAAATCTTGGGGAACTTTGAGTTGAGTAAGACAAGAAGGAGGATGTGAAGTAAACTAGTACAGGTGAGATAAACTAATTAGTACAGGTGGAATGTGGAGGAGGAGGAGATGTAGGTGGTGGTGGTGGTGAAGAAAATTGAATGAAGTAATGATGTTTAATACTTATCCTTCATTTAAACCCTTATTCAATTCCGATGTCGTTCTGATTTCACTCCAGGTTCATTCATTACAAGACAATGAATGAATTTTGGGATGATTAATGAATGGACGAATAATCTTTAGCAATTAACATACTGCTATTACATCCCTATTTACTTAAAGGATGGAAAAAGAGAGAGAGGAAGAGGAAAATGTAAATTTAATTGTATCTTGGGAAATAAGGGAGATTTTAGGGCCAAGAGAAAAGAGGGAGAGTACTTAAGGAGATTTTAGGTGAAATAAAAAGGAGGAAGAGAACTTAAAGTATATTTTAGGATGAAAAAACAGAGATTATTTTAAGTGGCTCAAGTGACAAGAGAGAGAGAGAGAGAGAGAGAGAGAGAGAGAGAGAGAGAGAGAGAGAGAGAGAGAGAGAGAGAGAGAGAGAGAGAGAGAGAGAGAGAGAGAGAGAGAGAGAGAGAGAGTGAAAGGCGATAGAAGGGCGACAAAAGGGATTAGTTATTTCCAGATTGAGGTTAAGGAAAAGATTGTTAGGTTTGTTTCCCTGGTTCCCTGTCTGCCTGATTACTTCCCCCCCCCCCGCTGCTTGTTTGACCTCAATGAGAGAAATTCAACACTGAAGGTCATGCAAATCTGAGGCAGGTAAGAAAAGTAAACACACACACACACACACACACACACACACACACACACACACACACACACACACACACACACACACACACACACACACACACACACACACACACACACACACACACACACACACACGTAAATAAAAAGGAAAAAATGTGCAAATACATAACAGATTTGTGTTTTCTTCACTTTTTTATGAATAAACTGGAGGGGAAAGGAAGGAAAGAAGAAAGGAAGGAAGGAAGGAAGATAGAAATGATAGATGGATAGATACATTAAAAAAAAGAGAAATGAATAAATAGATAAAAAGTAGATAGACATAAAAAATAAACGTATAAACAGATACATAAGTAGATAAAGAGATACATACATACATACATACATACATAAATACGCATACAAACATACATATTTACATAATAAACAAACAGAAAGGCAGCGAGGGAGGAGGAGGGAGGGAGGGAGGGAGACAAGACAGGAGACGAGGGAGGGAAGGAGAAACGGGTTAGGAAGAAAAAAGAATTAAAGGAAGCAGAAGTGATAAAAAAAAGGAGAGAAAAAAATATCAGACTGGCGCAAGGTTACCAAGAAAAAAGAAAAAAAGAAAAAGAAAAGATTTAGGGAATGCAGGAAAGTGAAAGTAGATATTAATTGAGAGGTAGAGAGATTCATAGCACGAGTAAGGGAGAGAGGAAAAAAAGGCGGGAAGGAAAGGGAGGGGCGGAGGGAAGGAGAGGGAGAGATGCAGGTAGATGTAAGCTAGACAAAAAAAAGTGATGAGAGAGAGAGAGAGAGAGAGAGAGAGAGAGAGAGAGAGAGAGAGAGAGAGAGAGAGAGAGAGAGAGAGAGAGAGAGAGAGAGAGAGAGGAGGGGGTGTGACCAGTGGGTGGGTCAAGGGCGGCATGACCATCGGGAAAGTAGTTCCTTTGATCCGCAACAACAAAAACAACAACAACAACAAGAGGAGGAAGAGGACCACAAACGAACACAAATGAAGAACAAACAGCAATAGCAATGTTGACCTTCAGGAGATTATCTTTTCTAGAGGAGGAGGAGGAGGAGGAGGAGGAGGAGGAGGAGGAGGAGGAGGAGGAGGAGGAGGAGGAGGAGGAGGAGGAGGAGGAGGAGTGTTACATAGGAAGAACAAATACTAGAAGACCACACACATACAATGACAAATTTTCTTCTACGAGACAAGAGACACGAGGAGGAGGAGGAGGAGGAGGAGGAGGAGGAGGAGGAGGAGGAGGAGGAGGAGGAGGAGGAGGAGGAGGAGGAGGAGGACGAGGACGAGATGATTATAATGCTGCTGCTCCTCCTCCTCCTCCTCCTCCTCCTCCACACCCACGGAAGACAGACAGGGTCACTCTACCTTATCCACACCTTCAGCCACACCCATTAACCTACTTTGTCTTCCATCCACCTCCACCCACTCCACCTACACCCCCACCCACTCCACCTACACCCCACCTTGCCACCCCCACCAAGCCTTTTCACCGACCCTTTATTCCACTGCATAGCACTATTTCCATTCCTACCTTTCCAATTATTATTATTCTTCCATCTGCTCCACCTCATCCACCTCTCCTATAGTCTCCACATCCACCCAGTATCCACTTTTAAACGCTACATCCACTGCTACTTTCCTAATTGCATCTCTTCCACCTCTTCCATCTCTCCTAGTGTCCCAGTCCACCCTCATCCACTTCCACTAAAATCTACACTACTTTTCCACTTCTTTCCACATCTTTTACCAGCTCCACCTATTGCAACTCATCTCAATCTCCATACCTACCTCTCTTCCACCTCCACTAAGGACTACACCCAATCCACCTTCCAAATAACTCGTCCACATCCTCCATCCACACTCAAACGGTTCCATGCACCCTTCACATTCCACCCCTCTCTTCCACCTTTCCAATAATCACTCTTGTAACCTTCCACGCGTGAAAAAAGAGCAAGGGTTGACAAGGGTGTGGCGAGGGATACTTAAAGGGTCAGTCTCACACGTCCACCTCCACTTCTTCCACCTCCTCAATCTCCACTCACAAAAAAGCAAGTGTGGTGTAACTCTTGGGTATTACAGGAAGTGGGTGGTGAATGGTGGTGAGCAAAGACAGGATGAAGTAGGTTTATTATTATGTAATGTTACGATAAATTCTTTTTCTTCGTGGATCGAGAATCTTGAGAGTATCTTGAGAGTATCTTGAGAAATAGAGAGCTGCTTCATCCTGTGTTTTGTCGCCATCCCTATCCACACTCTTGTCTAGTCAATGTGTTTCTGAAAGAGTTCCATCTATAGAAATGCAGGTGTTTCATTGTGTTTTGTCGCCACCGCAGTCAACACACTTGTCTAATCATTGCATTTCTGAAAGAGTTCTATCATGAGAGTATCTATAGAAATGCAGATCCGTTTCCTGTGTTTTGTCGCCACCGCACTCCACACACTTGTCTAATCAATACATTTCTGAAAGTGTTGAAAGTTGACCAGAAAATAAAGTGACTGAAATGTTAATGTTTATAATTTATTTTCCCCAAAAAAAGTTTAGTCTTCATAATGGTCTGCCAAAGACGAACGTAATTGTGTTTAACTATTAGGATAATTCCCACAGAGAAAAAAAAATTAAGTAAATGTAGGAAATCTTGAGGTTACGATCAAGGAAAAAAAGCACAAAAGGAAAGAAGCATCAGGGTAATTCAGGATAATCATCCATACGCGGAAATGGTTCAAAGAATAACCTGAAGAGGAATAACTTAACAAGACAACTGATCGTAGAAAACGGAGTGGACTGGGGCAAGAAAGGCAGTCTCGGAACAAAGTAAATCAGCTCGGAGCAAGAAGGACATACAATCTCAGGGGAAATATTAGTTTTGGAGCAAGAAGAGCAAAATTCTGGAACAAAGCATATAAATTCGGAGCAAGAAGGGCACATTCTTAGGGGAAATAATGGATATGGGGCAAGAAGGGCACAGTCTCGGAACAAAGCACACCAATTCGGAGCAAGAAGGGCACAACCTAAGGGGGAAATACTAATTCGGGCCAAGGAAAGCACAACCTCGTAGAAAAAAATCTAATGGTTCGGGGCAAGAAGTGCACAGTCTTTAAAGGAAATAATGGAATAATGGCTCGAGGCAAGAAGGACACACTCAGAGGAAATCCCCGCGCCAGTCCCGCTCCTGAAGTTTAGTTTTTTGCCCATAACTGTTGATGGACCCGGCAAAGTTTAACTCTCAATTATTTCATGAGGTTGTCGACCACTAGTGTTGGAGGTGATCACAATGGAAAGGCGAGGCAGACAGAGAGACATGTGGACAGACAGACAGACAGGTAGGCAGACAGGCAGGCAGGAAAAAAAAATAGAAAAAAAGAAACGAATAAGAGGAAAGGAATGAACCGAAGGAAAGAAAAGATAAAGAAAGAAACAAGGAAAGAAAAAGGAGAAAAACACAATAGGAAAAGAAGGAAAGCTAAACAAAACGGTGAGAGAGAGAGAGAGAGAGAGAGAGAGAGAGAGAGAGAGAGAGAGAGAGAGAGAGAGAGAGAGAGAGAGAGAGAGAGAGAGAGAGAGTTTAAGTTCAGGAAACAATTCAAGACTCATAACAAGGAAGGAAAAACACGTGTAAGCAAATTACACACACACACACACACACACACACACACACACACACACACACACACACACACACACACACACACACACACACACACACACACACCCACGACATGACTTACACACGTACACGCACACACGTACACACACATTTTTCACACCTACATACATTAAAATCACACACAAGGATAAACCGTGACTCAAGCTTACACACACACACACACACACACACACACACACACACACACACACACACACACACACACACACACACACGTACTAAAGGTCAGGAACCGCCCTCTCACGACCCATAAATTGACCCCATAACGCCCTAACACAGGAAATCACACCAAGGTCATTAATCCGTGACCTTTGGCCTCCTTATGTGAGAGAGAGAGAGAGAGAGAGAGAGAGAGAGAGAGAGAGAGAGAGAGAGAGAGAGAGAGAGAGAGAGAGAGAGAGAGAGAGAGAGAGAGAGAGAGAGAGGGGTATCTTTAATTTGAATAGGGTACAACGAGGGTGACTTAAAGAAAATACTCAGGGTCATTAAGGTCAAGAAATAATGGATTCAAGTTTAATAATAATAATAATAATAATAATAATAATAATAATAATAATAATAATAATAATAATAATAATAATAAACACAGGAAGAAACTGGTTCCCAAATCGATTGGCGAATGAATGGAATTGACTTAGTAATCAGGCTGTTAGTGCTGAGTCATTAGGGAGCTTTAAAACACGGTTATAGATTTATGGGTGAGGATGATACGTGTAAATAGGCAGGCATGCTTTATACTGGGACTGCCACGTGTAGGCCTAATGGCTCCCTGCACCAGATACTAGTTTTTCTTATGTTGGCATGTTGTAATTGATTGCCAAAGAGTTAATAGGGATGTAATTAACAGTAGAGTAATGAGTAGTTAAAGGTGATTTTGAACGTTACTAATGCTATGGCTTATGAAGTCTCAATTATCATCTTAACGTTATTCATTTGTTTATTTCCCTTCTTCATTTGTTTATTTCCCTTCTTCATTTGTTTATTTCCCTTCTTCATTTGTTTATTTCCCTTCTTCAGTTGTTTATTTCCCTTCTTCAGTTGTTTATTTCCCTTCTTCATTTGTTTATTTCCCTTCTTCAGTTGTTTATTTCCCTTCTTCAGTTGTTTATTTCCCTTCTTCAGTTGTTTATTTTCCTACGTGCGTGTTATTTCTCGTACTCGCTAAAGAATGAAAGGGAATCGAATAGCAAAGAACGTTGACAACA
>NC_087187.1:4200000-4202500 GCF_035594125.1 Scylla paramamosain
CTCACCTGTCATTCACCTGTATCACATCACGGTTACCTGTCTTACTCCACGTCACCTTACCTGTCTGTACCCACACACCTGAGGCAACACCCCGGGGTAATAATTAAGCTTACCTGCCCACATCTGTCACCTTTGCTCTACACATAAAGTAAATGGAAGGAGCGTGGGAGGAAAGAGGAGAGGGCAAGTGATCTTTTTCTATAACCAATGAAGGGAAAATGGGGAGAAGTGTTAGGAAAAAAGAGAAGGGGAAGGGAGTGAGGAATTGTATGGTTATGTATGGATGGGGAAGGAGCGGGAGGAGGGGAAAGGGATGGGAGTGCTGCCCAAATAAGGGGAATGGATAAAAGAAATGGGAGTAAGGAAGGGGAAAAGAGAAGAGGGGTGTTTAGTGAATAGGAACAAAAGAGAAAGGGGAAGAGATGTTTCTGAGGGGAATAGGTGGAGAAGCGGTGACTGGGAAGAAGAAAAAGGAGGAAGAGTAAGGTAAAAGAGGAATGTGTGGAAGAAGAGAGTAAAAAATGCTTAGGAAAAGAGAAAAAAAGGGAGAGATTTTGGAGAAGGGAGGCAGAAGATGATGGTGAAATAGGAGAGAGGGAAAGGAAAGGGAGAAAAAGCGACAAAAGTACAGGAAGAGAAAATTATTGCAAGAAGAGAAAGGAGAGGGAGAAAAGAAGAGTGAAAAGATGAAAGAGAGGAAGGGAAAGGAGATAAAAAAAAACATACAATAACCTGAATAAGTAGTACGTATGTATGTATGTATGTATGTATGTATGTATGTATGTAAGGAGGGATACACCTACCTTTTGATGCAATATACATAAAATGCCAATAGCAGATAGTGGAAGGGGAGGAAGGGAAGGGGAGGAGGGAGGGAGAGGAGGAGGAAGGCGAAAGTGAAGGTGGGGAGAGCAGAGAGAAAAGACAAGGGGACACAATGGTACCTCGTATCTCGTATATCAGATATGAGAGAGAGAGAGAGAGAGAGAGAGAGAGAGAGAGAGAGAGAGAGAGAGAGAGAGAGAGAGAGAGAGAGAGAGAGAGAGAGAGAGAGAGAGAGAGAGAGAGAGAGAGAGAGAGTACACAATCACACACTCATCACAGAGGCAGGTTCTGGTAAGCTAAGCACTTTCCTGGAACGCCCAATCCATGTTTCTCCAAAATCACTTCCTTATCCCTTTCACCACCCCCAAAAATACACCCCCACCACGCCTCACCCATTCACCCCACCCCCACCGCAATTCTCACGCACCTTCCCCAACCCTTCCCCTACCCATTCCCACCTCACTCGTCCCTAAACACCCAAAGATTCCTGAGATATTTAGGGATAAGTTAGAGTTTTCAAGGAAGTGAAAGAAGCTTGCTCTCAGATATTCAAGGTCATAATGTTTGTTGTTTTATATTTTGACATTTGCTCTTGGTCTTCTTTGGGTCTTACTTCTGTGTAGGTTTGAAGGGCACTGGTCTGGACGGGGGAGGGGGATGGTCTGGTAGGGTCTGGAAGGGGGTGAAGGGGGAGAGGAAGGGCTAGGGGCATCAGACAGCATTCCACCATAGCAAAGACTTATTCCATTGTTTTATTGTTGAAAAAAAGGGTTAAAGAAAAGTGTGTTTGTGTTACGCTGTCATTTGTTGCTGTCTTTATTTTATTTTTTATTGATTTTTTTCTTTTTTAGTGAGGGTTGTCAGGGAAAAGATATTAATGTGTGTGTGTGTGTGTGTGTGTGTGTGTGTGTGTGTGTGTGTGTGTGTGTGTGTGTGTGTGTGTATTTCTTTGTTATATCCGGGTGAGATTATGAGCATACTTTGATATACAGTTCTCTCTCTCTCTCTCTCTCTCTCTCTCTCTCTCTCTCTCTCTCTCTCTCTCTCTCTCTCTCTCTCTCTCTCTCTGATTTACAAGAACAGGTTCACAAAACAATATTATCTCCTCATGTCGTTTTCGTTCCTTCAAGCAAAAACATAAAAAGAAAATAGAAAAAAAGAAAAATAAGAAAAAGTGAACATCCTTCCCAGTGGTTTCTTCTTCTTCTTCTTCTTCTTCTTCTTCTTCTTCTTTTTCTTCTTCTTATTGTTATCATCATCATTATTATTATTTTATCTTTTCCTTAGTCTATTGCTTTTAGATGCTGCGACACACACACACACACACACACACACACACACACACACACACACCTGTTACTACTACTACTACTACTACTACTACTACTACTACTACTACTACTACCACTACTACTATCACTACCATGACCTTCCCCATCCCAAGGGTCACTAAGGATCACCTCACCGCCCCATGACGTTAAGGAACACCATTTAAAGGTCACCAGTCCCATTAATTTGAAGGGATAGGGGTAATGGAGCATGGAGAGGGGTTACGGTGGGGAATGGGTGGAATGGGGGGACACTTTATGGGCGTTGGTGATGGGTGTGGTTAGTAAAGGAACTAGGAATAGGTCTGGAAATGAGTAGGAATGGGGAATGGGAGTAGAAATGGGTT
>NC_087187.1:4210000-4217500 GCF_035594125.1 Scylla paramamosain
CTCAACTCTTTTTAATATATTGTCCTTTTTTTTCTGTACAATATATTCTTCTTCTTTCTCCACTAATTCCCTCTTTCCATTTTCTACTTACCTTCCCCTTCGTCTGTTACCAATTCTTATCTTTATTCCGTGTTGCAATCTTCCCCTCATTTGTCATTCATAATAATTTCCCTTTCATTATTTTCATTATTGTATTTCATTATTTCCTCTTATTACTGTTATTATTTTTTGTGATATTTCCGCTGTTTGTTGAGAATATTTCCTCTCTCTCTCTCTCTCTCTCTCTCTCTCTCTCTCTCTCTCTCTCTCTCTCTCTCTCTCTCTCTCTCTGTGTGTGTGTTTCCCCGTTTTCTAGAAGGATCTAAGAATCAACGAATCAGGAAAGAGGATTTTTTATGCCTTATAGTGATTGGGAGAGAGAGAGAGAGAGAGAGAGAGAGAGAGAGAGAGAGAGAGAGAGAGAGAGAGAGAGAGAGAGAGAGAGAGAGAGAGAGAGAGAGAGAGAGAGAGAGAGAGAGAGAGAGAGAGAGAGAGAGAGAGAGAGAGAGAGAGAGAGAGAGAGAGAGAGAGAGAGAAAGGGAAAGGGTCAAGGCATCTGACAAACCTGTATTTAAATTTACCTTCTTAATACGAATAAAAAAGTCACCTGGAAGAAAATTAAAGTTAAGGTGAGAGGAAACCACTAATTAAATAACACCTTTGTCTCCTGCAGGTGTAAACAAATGACGCAGTACTCGTGACGTCACCCCCCATGACGTCACGAGCTTCATTCTTTAACTAGATCTCCTTCTCTTCCTTCTTCTTCTTCCTTCTCCTCCTCTAAAAAGTACAGCTGCCCAAACTAACAAATGCAGATTAGGTTAGGTTATGTAGGTTAGGTCAGGTTCGTTATGTAAAGCAAGGTTAAATTAGGTAAGGTCAGGTAAGGTCAGGTAAGGTCAGGTAATGTAAGGTACGGTATAGTTAGGTTGTTGGGGCAGGTTAGGTGAAGTGATGACAGGTACTCCCACGTATCCCATATTCAGTTCTTGGTGGAGGCGGGTGGGGAGGAGCCTTCCACTGTGCTACCATATCTCTTCTACACGTACTTGGCGTGGATCTGACAGCTGCAGTTAAAGGGAGAAGTTGGTGGGGAGGGGCTTCTTCTTCACTATCTAACAACGCAGATTTGACACCCGCAGTAAGGTAAGAGAGGTGGGGAGACGGCTTCTACTTCACTATCTAACTCCTTCCATAAACAATTACTAAAGTGCAGTCAAACAGCGTAATAAGGGGCAAAGGATCAGCTACTGCCTGTTGCCGTAATCCTTCCTAATCCCCTGCAGGTCCTGGGAGTCCTTCACCTTTACTATCCCGCGCCCTACAAAGGAACAGCGCGTGTAATTTATCACAATCCCCATATCGCGCGGGTCAGGAGGTCTGGCGGTGTTTGTCCTTCCTTTGTATTCCTTTGTACTCCTTTGTGTGGCACCGCAAGCCGCGCCCTTTCACCCATAGTCACCTGGCCCCTCTCACCTGCCCCCTCCCTCATCACCTGGCCCCTCTCACCTAGCCCCCTCTCACCTTGCTCCTCTCACCTGGGTCCCCTCACCTGGCCCTCGCTCACCTGGCCCCCTCCCTCACCTGGCCCCCGCTCACTTGCCCCCCGCTCACTTGCCTCCCCCGCTCACCTGGTTCCCCTCACCTGCCCCCTCTCATCTGACCCCCCGTCACCTGGCCCCCGCTCACCTGGCTCCCGTAGCTTTAATTGCCACACCTGACGCGGCACATACCATACAGAACACCTGGTGGCATGAATTTACCTATATCCACACCATACTTCACCCCCTCCCCCTATCTGGCCATTTTTTTTCCCCTTTTTACCTGGTGACGCAAGTTATAGTTTCCTCATTTTTCTTTTTTTCTGGTTAATCAATATATTTTTCTATTTATTTATCTTTGGCCTTCACCTTTTTCATTTGGGCAATCTGTATTTTCCTCTTGCTTACTTGAACAATCTTATTTACCCCACTTTTTTTTTTTTTTTACCAGGCTAATCTATATCCTGCTCTGTTTACCTGGTTTCCACTTTCTTACCTGGCTAATCTATTTTTTCCCTACTTTTTACCTGTTCAATCTATATTTTTTCCTTCTTTTTACCTGTTCAATCTATATTTTTCCTCCTTTTTACCTGTCTGGTCTATATTTTCCTCATTTTTACCTGTTCAGTCTATATTTTTCCCCCTTTTTTACCTGTTCAATCTGTATTTTTCCTCGTTTTTACCTGTCAAATCTACATTTTCCTCCTAACCGATCTACACCTTTCCCCATTTATTTACCTAGCCTCTATTTTCTTTTTCCCCATGCCAATCTATATTCCCGCTCTTCTTTCATACATATATACCTAAACCACAACGAGATGAGCACCAGAGCCACGTATTCTCTAACTCTACCTCTGCCTAGCCCTTCTCTTCTTCCTCACTACCATTACTGGCCCTTGTCTTCCCACCTCTCATTACCTGTCTCGCCTGCCCACTCACTGTCTGGAAAGGTGCGCTCAAGGCCACACAAAACACTCCCCTTTCTTCCGGAATTCGGGAATGAGAAAATCACATGAATGGTTTAAGATTGCAAGATATGGTTGAGGTAATCTTTGTTTGGGATCTATAAATTACCTGAGTTAATTATGCGGTTTGTTGTCAATGAAGTGCATGGAGAGCTCGTTAATGGGACTTGTGGGATGTGTCAAGAGTATCATTGTTGGGGCGATTAAGTGCCAAATAAGATAATAAAAAAATAGTTATGTAATTTGTTGTTAATGAAATGCATGGTAGCGCTGAGGAATTTCTTAATGAGACAGTGAGATAAGTGTGTCAAAACATCATTTTCCAGGTGATTAAATACTAAATAAAATAAAAAAATAGTTATGTAATTTGTTGTCAGTGAAATGCATGGTAGCGCTGAGGAATTTCTTAACAAGACTGAGATAAGTGTGTCAAAACCTAATTCTAACCCGTTCACTGCAGTACACAACCATTCACACCACTAAAAGCAATGTATGAAGTCTTTATAAGCATCTACAAGAAAGAAGAGGCATAACAAAGATTAGATTTTGCAATTTCTAACGAGTACAGTGTTTGCAGATGACTGAGGAGCAAGACAAGATATTTCAGAGTGGTTAGCGATTTAAAATGTGGCAAATAACAGTGAAAGGGTTAAGGTTATTAAATACGACATACATAGAATAAAAAAGTAATTCTGTGTTCACGTTGTCAATGGAATGTTTGGCTACGTTGCTATGAGGAAATTGTTAATGAGACTGAGGGAAGCGTGTCAAAGCGTCATTCTTAAGGTGGCTGAATAGAATGGAACGACAAAAAAGGTCAATTCAGTTGTTTGAATGGGTTACATTAGAGGAAAGTAACGTTGGTATGCGGGAAAAAATAAAATTTTAATGAGATCGTAACATTGTTGACCCAAGATACCATTCATGAGTGGGGTGAATAGAAACAGAGATAAAAAACAAGGCCATTTCTGTCTCTTGAATAATAAACACGAAAGGGAAGCTGGTAAAAAAAACACGTTAATGAGATTGTAACATACTTGGGTCAAGAAATAGTAGGCTGAACATTTAAACAACAAAGTCTTTCTAGTAGCCTGTAGTAAGATATTATTGCAGAGACTTTAATGAGACCGTAAGACAACTAGATCAAGAAATGGTTACTAAAATAGACAAACAAAAAAATTACCATCGCCAAAAACCAATTGATGTTTCTTTTTATTGGTAGAAAAAGGATTAAAAAAAAAAAAAAACTGAACCGAGAGATGTTTAGTAAGATAAAAAAAATAAATAAATATATAAATAAATAAAAAAATAACATCACCAGGTTTGTCACCGAATAACCGAACCGAACACCAAGTAACGCAAACTCTCCACCAGCACCACAGACACCCAGGAACTGAACCAAACACCCAGGAACTGAACCAAACACCCAGGAACTGAACCAAACACCCCAGCAGTGAACCAGACACCCCAGCAGTGAACCAGTCTCCCCCTCCCCCTCCCCCTCTCTTCCCTAGTACCACAAAGCCCCAACAGGTGAACCAAACACCCCAGACAATCACTCTTGTTACTACCACCACAAAAAGTCAAGGTATGTGAGTCACCTGCAGAATTTTAAGGCCGCCAAAAATATTTCTTTCGCGACTAATGAACAAAAAAAAATAGACGCAAAAAAATAATAAATAAATAAAAATACTGCCGGGGCGCTCAGGTTACGCGGCAGGAGCTTCAGGAATGGGGTGACGTTGTGGTGACGTGCTGGTCTGCCGGATTGACGGGACCAGGGTTCGATTACCGCAAGGCCGTACTTCTTTTTTTTTTTTTTGTGTGTGTGTGTGTGTGTGTGTGTGCGAGGGAGGTTATGTTCTAGATCCTGAAAAGAAAAAAAAAGTTGGAGGCAAAGGCGCCGCGAGAGTGAAAGTGGCGTAAACTTGTGGCAATGAAAATATTTAGCCTCAGTATTTATTTTGTGTTATTCTATATGTGTATGTGCAGTGTGTGTTTAGTGCATGATGTATTTTTCTATGTATCTATGTGTTTTTTTTCTGTATTTTGTATGTATCTTGATGTATTTAAAGGTATCTTATGTATCTTTCGGTATATTTTGATGTATTTTTTTCATGTTTTCTACTTATCGTTTGTATTTTTATGTATCTTGATGTATTACTGTTTACTTTCTTCTAAGGATTTATGTCTTCTTTATGTATCAATGTATTACCAAGTATTTTCCATGTATCACCGCATTTTCACATTATCTTAAGCATCTCATATGTACCTTCACGTTTTTTTACAACACATATTCTATTTTACCCACAAACTGTCAAACCTTTTACCCAATCCCTAGACACAATTACGTACTTTCATGAATCTCAACTCGTAATACATTTCCTACGTATAGCGTGCCGGGGATACAAGGCGGATGGAAGGTGGAAGGTGGACAGCGTGTGGGTATAAGTGTACAAGTGTGTGTGTGTGTGTTTAAGTGTTAATGAAGGTGACCAGATGAAGTGGAGGTGTGGTGGATGAATCTATATACCACGTGTCTCAAACCAGTGGACGATACAGTTAGAACAAGAGCACAGTTAACACGAGAGGACAGTTAGGGAGACCGCCGTTATGCGCCCACTCTTCCTCTCGTCTTCTGAAGGGCGCCCTCACACACTGACATATGCACAAGGAGGCTGAGATAGGCTGAGATTAATTTATCATGCATATGGGAGTTGATGGCCAGGTGATGGGTACAGAAGAAGGGTTGATGGTTGATGGGAGGATGTGAGGAAGAGGAGAAAGAGGAGAAGGAGAAGGAAGAGGAGGATGTTTACTAGATAATTAGATCATTTTTTTGCTTTAATGATTTTATGATCGATCTAAATGCGCAGCGTGTTAAAATGTCAAGAAGGAGGAGGAGGAGGAGGAGGAGGAGGAGGAGGAGGAGGAGGAGGAGGAGGAGGAGGAGGAGGACAAGGACGAGGACAAGGACGAGGACAAGGGCGGTAACAACGATGACGACATAAAAGAAAGGAGAACGAGAACGAAAAGGGGAGGAGGAAGAGGAGAAAGGACGAAAACAAGAAGAAAAAATAACAAAAGGAAATAAAATGGGAACGGAAAAATAGAAAAAATAAACCGAAAAAAATAACAAAGAACGAGAAAGAGGAAGAGAATGATGAATAAGAAGACACGAAGAACAAAGAGAAAGACGAAAAGGAGATGGAGGAGAAGGAAAAGAATGAAGAGAAAGAAGAACACAAAGAGGAGGACAAGAATTACAACCACCAGGAAGAGAAACGACAACAATAACAACAACAACAACAACAACAACAACAACGACCTAAAACAAGAGCAAGGACAACAACAACAACAACAACAACAACAACAACAACAACAACAACAACACACCACCACCACCACCACCACCACCACGACAAAGGCCTTACTTCACACAGGCGGGAACCGAACCAGTGAACCGCGGTACAGCACGCGGGGCCCACACACACAGGTGAGGCAATACGGGCGCCTTACCTGACACGGACACAAAAACCTAAACACCTTTACGAGAGAGAGAGAGAAGAAAAGGGAGAAAAAGGGGGACGAAGAGAGGGAGAAAGTACAAATCATCACGGAACAATACATTTAATAGGTCACAGCCAAAATTTAAGGGTGAAAATAAAGGGTGCACGTGAACTGTACGCCCTTTGGTAAATAAAAATAATAACGATGGCTATACAATAGGTCATATCCAAATAGGGAAGTGTCCCCTCAAAGAACAAAACAAATGAAAAACGGCTTTACCTAATGAATAAAATGAATGAAGCGATAACAATACGACATCGATTACTTAACTCTATCATAAGTGGACGTATAAAAACCCACGTAGTCTTATTAATGAAAAATTACATAACCATGATAACAATGTAGCATAAACCAAAATAAGAAAAATAAGTGAAAACAAAAACATGGGTACACATTTAAGAACAACAGTAATTAGAAGAAGCAGATGAAAAGAAAACAAAAGAAACAAAAAAACACAAAAAGAAGAAAGATAACAAATAACAACAATAACAAAAATAACATCACGTACAGTACACCCACCTATACTCCCCCTCTCCCCACCGCCTCCCCCCCTCAACGAAACTCAACTCCTCCCACCCGTCCTATCCCTTGTCACACCCTCACCCCCTGACAATCCTCCCCCATGTCCCCTCTGCTCCCTCCCCCTTGTCAACCCTTCCCCACCTCCTCCCCCTCTCTCTCCCCACTCAACAGGCGCGTCGGGCCAGGAAGTAATAATGACACTGGATATTCTATTGAGGTAAGAAAAAAAAAAATACATAAATAAATAAAAATAAGAATAGAAAAAAATGAAGGTGCGTACGTTGTAATAAGAGAGGACAGTATGAGGCGACGCTTGTTCCTGCTTTGTTATGAATAGAATTGTTAGTCTTTGTGTGTGTGTGTGTGTGTGTGTGTGTGTGTGTGTGTGTGTGTGTGTGTTCTATGAGGACTGTTATAAGACGTAGTATTAGCATTATGGAGAGTTATAGATACTTTTATGATCAAGTTTGTTGTTGTATTGGTATAAATGAATAGAATTGCTAGTTTTTTTTTTTCTTTTTCCTTTTTTTTCGTGTTCTATGAGGAAGACTTTTAGAAGCAGTGTTACCATTATGGTGAGCTGCACAGGTTTGTTGCTGTGTTGGTATAAATTAAAAGAATTGTTAATTGTTGTTGTTGTTGTTGTTGTTGTTGTTGTTTTGTTTGTGTGTGTCCTATGAGGAAGACTTTTAGAAGAACTATTAGTATTATGGTGAATTGCACAGGTGTTATCAGTATCAGTATTAAGGTGAATTGCACAGGTGTTATCAGTATCAGTATTAAGGTGAATTGTACAGGTGTTATCAGTATCAGTATTAAGGTGAATTGTACAGGTGTTACCAGTATCAGTATTAAAGTGAATT
>NC_087187.1:4222500-4232500 GCF_035594125.1 Scylla paramamosain
CACACACACACACAAACACACACTCACTCACCTCTTTACTAAACAAACAAAGTCGGTCAGTCAGTGTTACCAATCCATAAGGTGACTTAATTCCGAGGTCACGAACAGCAGGGTTGCCAATGGCTGCCTTAGGACGTAAACAGCACCTTGAGATAAGACTTGAATTTACGTTTTTCCATTGAGAGAGAGAGAGAGAGAGAGAGAGAGAGAGAGAGAGAGAGAGAGAGAGAGAGAGAGAGAGAGAGAGAGAGAGAGAGAGAGTTTCTACAGTTACATATTAGGCCAGCTACAAAACACACCTGGTTTGGCAACAATGACCACACATATTTAATTCTCTTCCTTCTATTTTGGTCCAGAAATTGATAAAACTCGGCTTTTCTGGGAGCAATGAAAACTTCCTGATCTATTTTACTGTCATGGCGCCAGGTAAACAAAAACACACCTGGTCTGACGACATTCATAATTACAGACTTTTTCTAAGCAACATTCATCATATTTACTGTACGTTCATTTCTATACATTCATCACGTTCATACACACGTACACATACACACCGCATTTCATACATTCATCACACCCATACCACGTCCCTTTCTGTACATTCACCACATTCATACAAGGTTCTATTCAACATTGGTAACATTCATACAAGGTTCTATTCAACATTGGTAACATTCATACAAGGTTCTATTCAACATTGGTAACATTCATACAAGGTTCTATTCAACATTGGTAACATTCATACAAACCTTCTATGCATTCATCACATCTACACCACATCCCTTTCTATACATTGACTAACATTCATACAGATTTCTATTCAACATTCATAACATTTAAAAACACCTCTTTGCATGCATCGTCTCCCTCTTCCTTCTCCTCCTCCTCCTCCTCCTCCTCCTTCTCTTCGTAGTTTGCAACCTTCTCCTTTCTCTTCGTTTCTCCTCTAAGTAACTAAGTAAAAGGAGGAGGAGGACGACTGAGAGGAAGAGAAGAAAGAGGAATAAGAGAAAGAGATGAAAGATTACGAAAAGAACGAAGGAAGAGAGAAGAAAGTTATGAACATCTTTTAACTTTTCTATTTAGTTATTCATTCCTCTGTTTATCACTTTATGCATACAACATTCATAACATTCACCCACACACACACATGTCTTTCTATGAGTTTCTTTTATTTATTTATTTTTTTATTTAGATCATACTATTTTGTGTTCCTAAGAGGGCAAGTGTTTTACCAGGTGAGAAAAGACAGGTGTAATATTAGATCCGATTAAATTACCAGTCAGTGAATAAAAAATCAGATCATATAAGGCAAGTTGACTAGATTCACTTTTATTATTACTCATCCACAAGTAAATGTTGATAAAAAGAGCTTGAGGTGAAGAAGTAGCACAACCACCTTTCACGCTCCCTTTATTCCCTCACACTGGCTCTCTTCCTTAAACAAAACTAAAAAAAAAAAGAAACGAAAGGTCAAGTTCACAAAATAACAGTACTCATGAATAATATTTAGAAGAAATCATGTAAACTATCGTGAATTAATGTAAACTAACAGTAGATTCATCGTTACTATTTTTCTTCCTTAACAAAAAAAAAAAAATGCAAAGGAAAAGTAGGTCAATTTTTTTTTTTCAGCCGACAAAGTAAAAGAAAAAATAAATGGATAGATAAATAAATAAATATGACGAAAGGTTAACTGACCGTAGATCTATCATTAATATTTATCTTCCTTTAAAAAAAAAAAAGGAAATGGAATAGTAGTTGATCTAATTTCCTTCATCCACTCCCCTCCAAAAGAAAAATAAATAAAAAATAGTAATAATAGTAGTAGGAAGAAAAATAAGCGAAAAAAACATGATGTGAGGTGAGGTGACAGTAGCGCCGCCCTTCACGCTCCTCTTACTCTTCCACACAGGTACTTTTCCTTAAACAAACGTAAAAATGAAGAAAAAAAAAAGAAAAGTAAGAAACACGATAAAGGGTTAAGTTCATAAGATAACTGTACTCAACATGAAACCATTAACAAAACTGAAGAAACTGCAGGTACTGAAGAAAAACACACACACACACACACACACACACACACACACACACACACACACACACACACACACACACACACACACACACTACATACAAACGAACAGGAAAACGGAAAAAAAAAATAAACACCTTTGAGATCTGTTCTTGTATATCACACCAGACAGGAGCAGGCGTGTGGGGCGTGGCAGGCGTGGCAACACAACATATTCACTGACTTTTTCCAGGCCGTGTGAGTGTGAGGGAATGCAGACAGAGTGAGGAATGAGGCGGTGTCAGGAATGTCAGTGTGCAGAGGCAGGCGTGAGATGAAGTGACCATGGGAATATTGTACTGTTAAGGTGTTGAGAATACGTGTGGGAGAGAGAATACGAGAGACAGGTAAACGATTCAGAGTCCCGGTGATGGAAGGTTAAACATATGTACAGTTAAGGTGTTTGAGAATACATGAAGAAAGTTGATGAGAGAATAAGAGACACAGATGAAAGATAGAGGATTCCTGTGATGTAAGATGGAGTCCTCATTAGTTAAGGCGTTAGAAAATCGAAGGAGTGCGTGGAGGAGAGGATGAAAGACTATCAGTACATGAATTAAAGGCCTCTGAAAATGCAAGGGGAGTATAGATGAGGGAATGATAGACAAAGAATAAATAACTAAAGGTCAGAGATTGAAGGCCAAATGTACATACGTTTAAGGGCTGAGGCTGCGAGGAGAGTACAGATCACTAAATGAAAGGCTGGATATGAACAATTGAGAGTCAGAGAGGGAAGACGAGGTGTATATGCATTTAAGATTTGTGCATGCATGGAGAGGATGAGAGAGAGAGAGAGAGAGAGAGAGAGAGAGAGAGAGAGAGAGAGAGAGAGAGAGAGAGAGAGAGAGAGAGAGAGAGAGAGAGAGAGAGAGTGATTGGTTGTAGGCGCAGTGTACATTTACCAGGTGGAGATAGGAATAGAAGTGGAAACCTTTTTTTTTTTTTGTCCTTGTTTTTCCTTTCGTTACTCATTTATTACAGTTACATCTTCCGTGACTAAGAATACATGGAGAGAAAGGGTGAAAGAGAGAGAGAGAGGATCACTGGTGGCAGGCGCAGTGTACATACAGCAGGTGGAGACAGGAATAGGAAATGGCAGCTTTAGTTTTGTTCGTATTTTGCGTCTCGTCAGTCACCCATTACTGTCACGTCTCCAGTGACTTCCTGGCGGGGAGTCAGAGCACAGGAGCAGCTTTCAACATAATACCGTAGGCTAGTGATCTTTTTTTACCTTTAGAAAATAACTCCATCTTGTACCTGCATCATTATTTCCTTAAACGTGCAATGCTTAAATAAAAATATGTAGCCTTGTCTTCTCCGTGCAGGTGTGAGAGAGAGGCGCTCTAAAGCTCAAGATCAAGCTTTGTCTCAGATCAAGCACCGTCCCTTGTACTGTAATGGCGCCATGACATTACAATTCCAGTCACTCTTTAGATTGTACTTAAAAAACAAGAGGCGGTAAATGGCTGAGTTACTTCTTGCTCATACTGACGAAGGAACTCCACAGAAATATAGCAATGGGTGTATGTTATTATTATTATTATTTTTTTTTTTTTTATTTATTTTTTTTTTATTCTGAATTTAGTAACATCAAAATACCTCTCATATTTTTGGATAATAATTTTGTCTACTGTTTTGGGATTGGCGCCTATAGTGAACCTTTTTTTCTCTCTTTTTTTTTTTCATCCATTTTATTGTCCTTCGTCAGAACTTCTTGCATAAAAAGAGATAATCCAGGTAAAACAATTAATGATTTATAAGTCTACCTGCCTGAAATTACCTGTCATAAGTTCATATCCAGATCAAATAAATTAGTTTACCTGACTTACCGTACCTGCCTTGAATTTATACCCTTTATTTAGTTACGTAGGAAGAGAGTTCAGGTAAAATAAAAGAGTCAAGGTGCCCCAAATTACCTGTCTGAAATTTATATACTTTAGTTACGTAGGAAGAGAATTCAGGTAAAAAAAAAACAAACAAGTTCACCTGTCCTTCTTTACCTGCCTGAACTTTTGAATATTTTTGCGCAGTGTTGCCAAAACATACCCTAACCTGTACCTGAAGGAACCACCTACCTTGGCTACACTGCTCGCGTACAGAAAATGGAAAATGCAAACAACTCCCAAGGCCACATTTCCAACCATCTCATTGTTTACACTGGCAACACTGGCTCTCTCTCTCTCTCTCTCTCTCTCTCTCTCTCTCTCTCTCTCTCTCTCTCTCTCTCTCTCTCTCTCTCTCTCTCTGACTTAAAGGGTAAGGAATGTGATATTATGCTCGTAAAGAGAGAGAGAGAGAGAGAGAGAGAGAGAGAGAGAGAGAGAGAGAGAGAGAGAGAGAGAGAGAGAGAGAGAGAGAGAGAGAGAGAGAGAGAGAGAGAGAGAGATAAATGGGGTGAGTAAAGAGACGAGGAAAGAGAGCGTGATGATAAAATGTAAATGGAGGAGAGGAGAAACTGATAAATGAAATGAGTGAAGGGAAAGAACGAGAAGGTAAGTAAGATAGATGGAGTGATAAAAGGGAGATGAAGATAAACCGATAGCAAGGAAGGAACGAAACTGAAAAGGAACAAGGAATAATGAATAAAAATGAGGAAATAAAAAAAAGGAGAAGGGAAGATAGATTGTGAATAAAAAACGAGAAGAATGTAAGAATGATTAAAAGTGAAAATAGAAAAATAGAAAAGAAAAATATATCGGAAGAAAAATAAACTAAAAAGACGAAAATCTAAGAGATTATGAAAGACTGATGAAGAGAATATAAAGCGAACGAAATGGAAAAAATAAATAATAAAAGATAAATGTAATGTGAAAATAAAATAAAAGAAAAGAAAGGAAAACGAAGTAACAAAACAAAGTAAAAAAAAATAAGTTCAGAAATAAAACAAAGAAAAAAGAAACAGGAAAAAGAAAAAGACAATTAATTAAAACACAAAACGAAACAAAAAAAAAACTAAATAGGGAAAAAGAGAAAAGAAGAAAAAGCAAAACACAAAAATAAAAAAAACATGAAAATAACAAAACAAAACAAAAGAAAAGGAAAACGAGAGAGGGAGAAATCTAAATAGGTCAAGACAGACTAATAGGAACCAAGGCGAGGGCAACACAATAGGTTAATGCGGTGAAGTGATGCCACCTTTACTCACAAATGGGCCCAGACAGGCAGAAGGGGGCGACTCTCACTCACCTGCAAAGAAAAAAAGAGGAACATTATTTTAACGTGCTTTTGGTGTTGTTGTTGGAGAAGGAGGAGAAAAAGAGAGGAGAGGAGAGGAGAGGAGGAGGAATGGGAGGAGTAGTAGTAGTAGTAGTAGTAGTAGTAGTAGTATGTAAATTATTATTATCATTATTATTGTTGTTGTTGTTGTTGTTGTTGTCGTTATTCTCGATATCGCCGTATTTCATGTCGTTACTCCTATTACAATTTTTGCTTTTATAGATGCAGTAGTAGTAGTAGTAGTAGTAGTAGTAGTAGTAGTAGTAGTAGTAGTAGTAGTAGTAGTAGTAGTAGTAGTAGTAGTAGTAGAAGTAGTAGTAGTAGTAGTAGAAGTAACTGTCGATCAAATGAAGTAACTGTTCTTGTCTTTGTTTCATCACACCAAATACCAAAACACGCCACAAAAAGCAGTCATTTAATCCTGTGCCGAGTAATTAAGGCTCCGGTGACTGATGAGTGGAGCCGAAGTGACGCCAAGCCAAGCCAAGCCAAGCACGCGGGCAGCAAGCAGGAAGACAGGTTGCGCCAGGTGGATTAGTCAGAAGTGGATAAGCTACACAGATGATCAGCAAGGCAGGTGGATCAGATTTCTCACCTGTCCATCTGTTCTAATTACTGGTGACTTAACGGGGCCAAGTGTCTCTCTCTCTCTCTCTCTCTCTCTCTCTCTCTCTCTCTCTCTCTCTCTCTCTCTCTCTCTCTCTCTCTCTCTCTCTCTCTTACTTCTCTTCCACTTGCTATATTCACCTCTTCTTTCTCTTCCACTCTCTTTATCCTTCCTCTCTCTTTTCTCCTCCTTCTCTTCCTCTACTTAATTTATCCATTTCTCCTCTTTCCCCCTCTTTCTGTCCCTCTTCTCCCTCTCTTTCCCCCTCTTTCTGTCCCTCTTCTCCCTCTCTTTCCTCTGTTCTCTCCTCTCTTTCCTAACCTTCCTTCCTTCCACAATCACATCCGTCCACTTTCCTCCACCTATCCCTCCAATCCACTCTTTCCTCCACTCTTAGATTTTTCCTCCACATTTTCCCTCCAATCCACCACACCAACTAGCTTTCCTCCACTAGTAATTACTTTTTTCCCTCCATTTTCTCCTCCTCTCCACCAAATCTCTCTTTCCTCCACTCTTAAGATTTTCCCTCCATTTCCCCTTCCTCTTCCCTTCCCTCTTTCCTCCACTCTATAAGATGTCCCGTTCATTCCCCCCGCCCCCCCCCAGAACATTCCTCCGTCTTCGCACCGTTCATTCCTTCCCCCCACCCCTTCCTCCCCTCCCCCCTTCACCCAAGCACAGGTAAGGAGGTAAAGGTTAGTAACTGTCCAATTGGCCACAGACAACCTCACTATCTCTCTCCACTTCTTGCAAGATTGGGAGAGGGGAAAAAAAAATACACTTATTCCAACTGTGAAGGCGAGGAAGGCTGTGAGAGGCTGTGAGAGGGAGAATGGAGGGGGTGGTGGTTGAGGGAGACTGAGGGTAAGAGGGAGGGTTTGAGACAAGGGTGTGTGAGGGAGGGTTTGTGGGAGGGTGAGTAAGAGGGAGAGTGTGAGAGGCTGGGAGAGGCTGGGAGAGGTTGTGAGAAGGAGAGGAGTGTGAGAGGGAAAGTGTGGGAGGATGGGTGTATGAGAGGGAGGGTGGGAGAGGCTGGGAGAGGCTGTGAAAGGCTGGGAGAGGCTGGGAGAGGCTGGGAGAGGCTGTGAGAGGCTGTGAAAGGCTGTGAAAGGCTGTGAGAGACTGAGAGACTGTAAGAGGCTGTGAGAGACTGTGAGAGACTGTGAGAGGGTAGGAGAGGCTGGGAGAGACTGGGAGAGGCTGTGAGAGGCTGGGAGACGGCGGGACAGGCTGTAAGAGAGAGGCTGGAAGAGGGAGAATATAGGAGGAAAACTCGTGTGTGTGTGTGTGTGTGTGTGTGTGTGTGTGTGTGTGTGTGTGTGTGTGTGTGTGTGTGTGTGTGTGTGTGTGTGTGTGTGTGTGTGTGTGTGTGTGTGTGTGTGTGTTGGGGACAAGAAACATTATGTGAATTAAGTAAGTGAGTGGAGGAGGTGTGGATTTGAGTGGTCAGGGGCGTTCATGTGGGCAGGGTAAGCAATGAAGGGAGGAGGGCGTGGACAAGGATGCGGGTGGAGAAGGCAGGGAGAGGCAGGGAGAGGCAGGGAGAGGCAAGGAGAGGCAAGGAGAGGCAGGGAGAGGCAGGGAGAGGCAGGAAGAGGCAGGAAGAGGCAAGGAGAGGCAAGGAGAGGCAGGGAGAGGCAGGGAGAGGCAGGGAGAGGCAGGGAGAGGCAAGGAGAGGCAAGGAGAGGCAGGGAGAGGCAGGGAGAGGCAGGGAGAGGCAAGGAGAGGCAGGAAGAGGCAGGGAGTGGCAAGGAGAGGCAGGGAGAGGCAGGGAGAGGCAGGGAGAGGCAGGTAGAGGGTGGGTGAGGGTGGATGGGGTATTAAAGATAGGTGGGTTAGTAGTTAATGGTGTAAGGATAATGTATGATCATAAATTGTACACACACACACACACACACACACACACACACACACACACAGGTGGCGCCCAGGCAGGTAGGCAGGCCGGCAGACAGGCCCAGCAGACCCTTGCCTAAACATGAAGGCAAAGTAAACAAAAACTGAAGAAAGACATAAGGGAACAAAAAAGGGGATAATATACTGACTAGCTATTTCTGCTTCCCCCTCAAGGCCGATGAAAAATTTTAACCTCAAACCCAAACGGCGCGGCAAAAACTCAACTGGATGAGAATGTTTTCCCTGTAAATCCACCCACGCAAAAAATAATTGTAGACCAGCGCGGGTTTACAACACTTCCTAACAATTTCAGTATGGAGTTTGTGGCTCAAGCTTGTGTTTTTATTTATTTTATTTTATTTATTTATTTTTTGTTTTCTTTTAATGTGTCCCTGCTTAATCTGGGAAGCTGTGTACAATTGTAGTAACCATAGCCAGTGTTTCAATTTGATTTTTTTTTTTTTGTACGTCCGAGGCCCTGGCCAAAAGGAACCAAATAATATTAAAGAAAATTATTCACTAAAAGATTGAGAAAGTAGATATACAATTACAATACCCAAATTTCTTATCTCCAATTTAATTTTTTTTTTTTATATATATATTAGAAGGGATCTGGCCAAGGGCACCCAAATTATACACAAAAAAAGGGGGTACCAACTAAAAGATTAAGTAGATACATAATTACAATAACCAAATTCCTTGTCTCCAATTTGAGTTTTTGTTACGTAAGGGAGGTTCTGGCCAAGGGCAACGAAATTATCCAAAAGAAGAACGGCCCACTAAGGTACCGGTCCCTCAAGCACACGGTCCCCAATCAAGTCCGAAGTAGTATTGTGAGGTGTGTTGAAGTCTCCATCGTGAGGGAGGTTACGTCACAGCCAGGAGGAAACACGGAAGCTAGCAAAAAGTTCCAGAGTGTGCCAGTGAAAGGGAAAGGGGTGGAAGACTGGGAATACTGGTTTGTTTGATGGTGGATTGTTTGGTTGCATTAAGTTTCATTAAAGTAAAAAAAAAAATTAATTGAAATATATTTTTGTTCGAGTCAAATGAAAAGGAAAGGGAGAAAAAATAAAAATAAAATTGACTTCTACTACTACTACTACTACTACTACTACTACTACTACTACTACCACCACCACCCCCGTCAGTGCGCCGCTTCGTGTTTTCTTCCTCGTTATGATTCAAAGGCACCGGTGATTTCAGGTGATAAGGAGGAGGCTGTCTGCTGCCCTTTGGAATGCCCCTGTTATGGGAGGTTAGCAGAGGAGGAGGAGGAGGAGGAGGAGGAGGAGGAGGAGGAGGAGGAGGAGGAGGAGGAGGAGGAGGAGGAGGAGGAGGAGGAGGAGGAGGAGGAGGAGGAGGAGGAGATCAAGAACAAGAGTAAAACCAAGAAAAACAGGATCAGTGGTGAAAAATAAACAAAAGGAAGAATACAAAGACACAAAGAAAGTGAAGGCGAAGAAGAAGAAGAAGAAGAAGAAGAAGAAGAAGAAGAAGAAGAAGAAGAAGAAGAAGAAGAAGAAGAAGAAGAAGAAGAAGAAGAAGAAGAAGAAGAAGGAATACACAAGTAAAGACTCACATTATGACCTTTTTTTACGATCCCCATAAAAGCAGAAGTAGCAGTAGCAGTAGTAGTAGTAGTAGCAGTAGTAGTAGTAGTAGTAGTAGTAACAGTAGTAGTAGTAACAATAAAAAATAAATAAAAATGAAATAATAATAATAATAATAATAATAATAATAATAATAATAATAATAATAATAATAATAATAATAATAATCTACCTGGCAAGCATTTTTTCTCCCCAACAGGTGTGTCTTGCCCCTTGTGTCCTAATTACCACACCTGCCCTTGTCAGGTATGCAACGTGTCCTCATATACTAAACAGTCCTTGAAATGTAGGTTACCCGCGAGAGAGAGAGAGAGAGAGAGAGAGAGAGAGAGAGAGAGAGAGAGAGAGAGAGAGAGAGAGAGAGAGAGAGAGAGAGAGAGAGAGAGAGAGAGAGAGAGAGAGAGAGAGAGACGGAAGAGGAAGTACTTAATTCAATCAGAAGTTTATAGGTGAGTTGATACCTGTCTTTTGCAAGCATCAGAAAGAGAGAGAGAGAGAGAGAGAGAGAGAGAGAGAGAGAGAGAGAGAGAGAGAGAGAGAGAGAGAGAGAGAGAGAGAGAGAGAGAGAGAGAGAGAGAGAGAGAGCGCCTTCTAATG
>NC_087187.1:4242500-4247500 GCF_035594125.1 Scylla paramamosain
ACAACACAAAGGACACAGCAGTATAAAGCACACTCATAAAGTACCCACATAAAGGAATAACAAGGCTCTAACAAAGGAATAAATGACCAAACTACTTCATTAACGAGGAAGACAACAAAGAAATACAAAGGAGTACAAGTAAAGGACTCACTCTAAAGGACTACATACATTGCTAAAGAGAACCAAAAATTGTACCAAAAGGATTAAATAAGGAGGTAAGTAAAGGACTCCCAAAGGATCACAAAGGAATACAAAGGAATGCAAAGGATCACAAAGGAATACAAAGGAATCTAAACAACGCCACTGACCAGACAAACGAACAAACGACGCAGTAACTATGAAAGAACGCAATAGTAAAAAAAGAGAGAGAGAGAGAGAGAGAGAGAGAGAGAGAGAGAGAGAGAGAGAGAGAGAGAGAGAGAGAGAGAGAGAGAGAGAGAGAGAGTACAAAAAATAGAGATAATTATACTCCATGTCGAAATGGCTACTTGTCTTGCTTCCTCTCTCTCTCTCTCTCTCTCTCTCTCTCTCTCTCTCTCTCTCTCTCTCTCTCTCTCTCTCTCTCTCTCTCTCTCTCTCTCTCTCTACATCTCCAGCATCACCCATATTACCCTCTCACTTTCCCCTCTCCTCTCTCCCAAACCATCATTTTCCCCTTCACCTCTTCATCCTCCCCTTCCCCCTTACCCCTACCTCCCCCATTCAATCCTCCATCTCATTCCCCTCTCTCCCCTCACCCAAACCCACATTCTCCCCATTCCCCTCTCACTGCCCTCTTCCTTAACCTATAAATACCCTTCCCAATTTCCATCACTTTCCTCTTCCTTGTACACTTCTCTCCCTCTCCCTCTCTCCTCCCTCCCTTCCCTTCACCTTTCCCCTTCCTTTCCCCTCCTCCCCCAACCCGCCCCAACTCACCTTAGAAGGTCGGGTAAGCGCTTAACCTTGGTGGGGGGTGGGGGTGAGGGGTGGGGGGTGAAGGGTGGGGGGTGAGGGTGAGTGAGGGGGTGGACTTGGGAGTTCCCTTCCAGATACCAGATGACACGCACATGGTCACAAAAAAACGTACATGGTATTTACGTACGTACGTACACACACACACACACACACACACACACACACACACACACACACACACACACACACACACACACACACACACACACACACACACACAGACATACAAACTCGCGGTAAAAATGGCAGTGGTAATAAAAATGTGCGTTGTATTAGTAGTAGTAGTAGTAGTAGTAGTAGTAGTAGTAGTAGTAGTAGTAGTAGTAGTAGTAGTAGTAGTAGTAGTAGTAGTAGTAGATGTTGTTGTAAATATAGTAAAAGAATAACACAGAAAAAAACACAACGAAATACAAAGCGAAATAAAAGAAAGAAGGAAATACGAAAGACAATAAGGAAGAAAGACAAACAATAACGGTAATAAGAAACAAGAACAGTAAGAAAAGGAAGAACAACACAAGGAAGAACAAGGAGAACGAGAATATAAAAAACAAAAAGAGAAACAAACAAAAAAAAGATAAAAAAATTAAATAAAACTGAAAACAAGAAAAAAATCAATCTAAAAAAACAGGAATAGAAAAAAGAAAATAACAAGAATTAAAAAAAAATAAAATAAAAGGAAAAAAACACTATAACCTAACCTCACCACCAACCAAAAAACAAACAAACAAACAAACAAACAAACAAATAAATAAATAAAAACAACTAACCCAAAACCCAAACAAACACAAACAATAAACAAAGGAGCAAAGAATTACCTGCTTCCTGCTCTTCTCCGTGGCCAGGTGAAGGAGGGACCCATGAATATGAAGCCCAAGAGTGTGTGTGATTTGCCTCAACTCAGACAGTCTTCGAAGTGGCGCAAAAAGACCCTCGCTGGACACACGCCTCCCCAGCACATTAGCCCCCACGCCCTCATCCACGCTGCAGGACTTCTTGGCGGCTGCAGCACGCCTCGCCGACAGAATCTCCTGTGATCTTTGCCTCCTGAAGACTCGAATGCTTTCCTCTGATAGTTTCCTTCCGAATACTTTGTTTGTGGTGCTGGTGGTGTTGAGGGACAGTCTTCTCTTGGGTGGTGACGGTTCCGGTGGTGACGTGAAGGATGGTGTCTTGATTGTTGGTTTGGCTTGGTCATCATTGTGGTCACTGTCATTATCCCCACAGCCGCTGTCTCTGCTGTGTTTGTCATCGTCGTCATCACCATCATCATCATCATCATCATTGTCACTATCAGTATCGGTAGTGGTTTTTCCAATAGTTTTCACTCGTTTTTCTTTATTCGCATCACCATCACTATCACTGTCATCACCATTTTCATCACCAGCAGGAAATGGCCATAGCACGGTAGCCATTTTCCTCCTCCGGTTCTTTTCCTCCTCTCCATCATCATTTACTACTTCCTCCTCCTCCTCCTCCTCCTCCTCCTCTTCCTCCACTATCTTTTGGCCTCTCTCCCTATAATGCCCTATTGTGTGTGATGGTGATGATAGTGATGATGAGGAAGATGAGGATGGTGTGTGGCACGTGTCATCACTAGTGGAAGCATGTGTAGGGTTACAGAGATGTGGTGATGATAGTGAAGATGGTGACGTGTGGTGTTGCGTGATAGCGTGGTGATGTGGTGTCTCCGCGTGGTAGTTGTAGTACAGTGGGTTGATGGTGTAAGGTGGAGGTGGTGATGGTGGTGGTGATGATAGTGGTGAGTCATGGAGATAGAACATAGGCTTCATGGCGGCCTGCAGTGACTGGGATGGTGATGACGGTGGTGATGAGTCGCTGTGGTGATGAGTAATCTCCGTCTTAGTGGTGTGGCGTGGTGATGACTGCTCGTGGCTGTTATCCTGGATGGGGATGGTGACTTGTGGTGATGGTGGTGATGGTGATAAAGTGGTGAGTGGTGATGACTGGTGGTGTTGACTCCCAGGTGTTGATGTGGTGCGTAAATTCTCGTAGGTGTGAAGTATATACACCCCTTCAGACGTGGTGTAGGGGTGTGTGGGGTCGTCGGTGTCTGGTGATGGCGGGTGAGTGGGTGGGGGTGTGTGCAGATGCAGGTGTTGATGGTGTTGCGTGTCCTCATTCTGGGTATCCGTGCCTGCGTTTGCTATCCTAATTATCCTGGTGTGTTCTGGGTTATCCAGCCTCCCTGTGCTGCCTGGCGGGGTGTCCAGGGGGGTGTGGGGGTGAGGGTAGGCTGAGGGAGGCTGGGAGAGGGGCGTGAAAGGCTGAGAGAGAGGCGAGTGATGGTGGGAGTGGGCCGCGTCAGGCAGAGAGAAGGCTGACTGAGGCTGAGGGAAGGACTGAGGCTGGGAGAGGGGCGAGTGATGCTGGGAGAGGACAGAGTGAGGCTGGGAGAGTGGCGGGAGAGGCGAGTGAGGCAGTGGGAGAGGCGAGTGCGTGGCGTGCAAGGACTGGCGTGCGTCTGACTCGCCCGCACTGCACGGCGCTGGAGTGTACGGGCAGGCGGGGGTGGGGGCGGGGCGTGCAGGCGTGGGGGCGTGGGGCGAGGCGCGGCCACTGAGCAACACGCGTGCTGGAGGGCGTGGGTGCGGATCCGTGGGGGGGTGAAGGCCGGGGGGCAAGGGTCCACGTGAGGGAGGGGTCGGGGGTCCTGCTGGAGTCCTTCCTCGTGGTGTGGGATACCCGCGGCGAGGTCCTTAACGTACAACATTCTCAGAGGCGCGGGAGCTCACCAGCAAGTCCTTTGGGGCATGTCTGGCGGCGGGGAGTGAAGCCAGGGACCTTTCCATCGCCTGAGGCCCCTTGGGGAGTTATCGCAGGGCGGAAACACCGAAGATGGATGGGTGGAAATGATACCCGTAATATTAGACACGCGAATACAATCACTCATACGCCCTAAGGTATTTCGAGGGTCACAGCGCGATTAGGCACCTGCACAGGGCCGCCTCTCAAAGCACAGAGGATGCCACGCCCAGGGCACCCCGCGGAGGAGGCAGAATCTCGCAGTAACGATGACTGATGGTGTATGGAGCGCGAACAACGGGGGCGCGAGGGAGGTGTTTGAAGGCAGAGCGTGGCGTGGCCGGGATGCAAAGAGACTGAGGCACTGACCAGCAATTCCATGCGAGCAATGAGTGAGCGGTGTGAGGTGGGTGTAAGATAATCTGAGGTAGTGTGAGGTAGTGTGAGCCAATGTGAGGTAATATGAGGCGGTGTGACATCGTGCGAGGGAGTGTAAGGCAGCGTGAGGCAGTGTTTACATAGGGTGAGGCAGTGTGATATAGTGTGAGGCTGTGTTAAGCAGTGTGACGTAACGTAAGGTAGTGTGGAGGTAGGCGGCAATTTAAACTGGTGTCGTGATGTCGCGTCCTAGCAGGCCGACACATGTCCCCCCGTGGCTGGTACGCCTTGTGAGACACGCGAGGCCTCCTAACCACTTAGCCCTTACCTCCACCAGCCGCCGCGGAAGGGGGGAGGGGGAAGGGAGGGGGAGGGGGAGAGTCCTTCACTACAATCTTAGTCAGTTCAATACGCATGCTAATTTCTCTTGAGTCAGTTCACGTCTTGCCTCTTGATATTTATTCACATCCTTTGCTTTTATGTGCTTTGAAGTCTGTCTGTGCTCCTTCCCTCTTGCCTCCTCTTCCTCTTCCTCTCCTTGACATGGCTATAAGAAAAATGGTGCGTGTATGCGTGTGTATATGTGTGTGTGTGTGTGTATATGGGTGTGTGTGTGTGTATGTGTGTGTGTGTGTGTGTGTGTGATTGTGTAAGAGACGTGTATCTTTGAGTGTGTTATTGCGCTGTTATTGTAATTACAGTTATTTCTTTACATTCTCCTTGTTTTTCTGTCGTATTATTTTTTAATCTCCCGCGTTGTATACAATTACTTGAGTTTATCTTGCCTCATTCCGTGTTATCGTGTTTTATTTTATTTCTGTGCATTCTCTCTCTCTCTCTCTCTCTCTCTCTCTCATCTCTCTCTCTCTCTCTCTCTCTCTCTCTCTCTCTCTCTCTCTCTC
>NC_087187.1:4267500-4280000 GCF_035594125.1 Scylla paramamosain
GTAGTAGTAGTAGTAGTTGTGAATTTATCATTATTTTTTCTATTTTCTCTTGTTCCTCTTTCATTATTGTTTTCTTCTTTCTTCTTTTCTTTCTTTCTATCGATATATTTTTCTATCTATCTATGTATCTATGTATCTATGTATCTATCTATCTATCTATCTATCTATCTATCTATCTATCCGTTTAACTATCAATCTATCGACCTCTCTCTGTTTATCTATCCTTCTATCTATCTATTCATCCTTCTATCTATCCACCTCTATCTCCTATCAGCAATCCTCCTCTTCCTCCTCTTCCCCGTTTTCTCCGCAGCCAAAGAGTAATAAGGAAGTAAGGAATGCTGATCTCATTTTCACTGCCACGTCCCGTTTTCTTTAAATCCTCCCACGCTAAAGAGAAAACGGAAACCTACTTCTCCTTCAGCCTTTTAAGGGGAGACACTGATAAAAACAAATGATTAAGTTAAAATAATAAAACTGAGAATAATAATAAGAATAATAAGAAGGAGGAAAGCAAGAGAGAAGGGAGGAAGAGGAGGAGGAGTCAATAATTCTCTCCTCTTCTTCATTTCTTCTTCTTCTCATCTTCAATTTCCCTCCAGTAAATCTTTCTTTTTCCTCCCTTCCTCCTCCTTCCCTCCGACCTCTTTTTCCTTTCCTCCATGCTTCTTTTTTTCCTCCCCCTCCTCTCCCCCTCCCATTCCTCCCCTTCCCTTAAACTGGTTGGAGATTACCTGGGTTGGCATCCTTTTCCCCCCTCCCCTTCCCCTCTTCCCGTTTCTTCCTCTCTCCCCTTCCCCTCCCCTCTTCCCTCCCCTCCCACCTCCCCCTCCCTCCCCTCCCAATCTCAGGTCTATATCAGGAAAGCCAAGCATCTTCTCCCCTCCCTCTCCCCTCCTCTCCCCTCCTTCTCCCCTCCTCTCCCTTCCCTCTCCCCTCCTTCTCTCTGCCTCTGCCTTCCCTCCCCACTCCTCTTCCCTCTTTTTCCCCTTCCCTTCCTCTCCCTCCCACACCTCACAACAACGGTCTCTCTCTCTCTCTCTCTCTCTCTCTCTCTCTCTCTCTCTCTCTCTCTCTCTCTCTCTCTCTCTCTCTCTCCATTTAAGAAGGAATGTTTGCTTTCGAAAATGTGTTTAACTCTCTCTCTCTCTCTCTCTCTCTCTCTCTCTCTCTCTCTCTCTCTCTCTCTCTCTCTCTCTCTCTCTCTCTCTCTCTCTCTCTCTCTCTCTAAGTCATTTACCAAAAGTCACAATGACCTCCCTTTCTCTTCTACTATTCTCCTCTTCTCTCCATTCATCTCTCTCCTCCTACTCTTCCTCCTCTTCCTCCTCCTCCTCCTCCTCCTCTCTTGGACCACACCCTTCCCAGCGGCATCATCTCCACCACGTATCTCCTCCTCCACCTCCTCCTCCACCTCCTCCTCCAGAGTGAAAGTAACACCTGTAATTAGATTTACTTGTCAGAAGGAAAGACAGGTGACAGGTATGTGTGTGTGTGTGTGTGTGTGTGTGTGTGTGTGTGTGTGTGTGTGTGTGTGTGTGTGTGTGTGTGTGTGTGTGTGTGTGTGTGTGTGTGTGTGTGTGTGTGTGAGGGGTCAGCTGTGGGGAATAAAGGAGAGGGGAGAGGTGAAGAGAGAGAGAGAGAGAGAGAGAGAGAGAGAGAGAGAGAGAGAGAGAGAGAGAGAGAGAGAGAGAGAGAGAGAGAGAGAGAGAGAGAGAGAGAGAGAGAGAGAGGTCAGGTCAGGGTGTGGTGGGGAAGGCAACAGAAAAACATGGCTGACCTCGCTTCCCCTCCCCTCCCTTCCCCTCCCCCTCTCCCCTCACACTCCTCTCCCTCCCTCCCCTCCCCTCCCTTCGCCTCACCCAGTATCCTCCTTTCCCTTCCCCACCTCCCTTCACTAAAATCCTTCATCACTTCTCACCTCTCCCCTCCCCTCCCCTCTCCCCTCTCCCCCTCCCGTCTCCCCTCTCACGTCAAACTCAGAATTCAGTCACGAAGATAAAGGAAAAAATAGATGATAAACAAGATACAAAGTAACAAAGCAAACAGAGAGAGAGAGAGAGAGAGAGAGAGAGAGAGAGAGAGAGAGAGAGAGAGAGAGAGAGAGAGAGAGAGAGAGAGAGAGAGAGAGAGAGTCTACGGGTTGAACACTCACGATTTCGTTGATAAATAAATAAATAAATAAATAAATAAATAAATAAGTAGGACTACATTTTCCTATTTATTTATTTATTTATTCATTCATTTATTCAACTTATTCAGTTCACAAAAATAAAAATAATAATGAGAAAGAAAAGCACGTAAAATTCTCTCTCTCTCTCTCTCTCTCTCTCTCTCTCTCTCTCTCTCTCTCTCTCTCTCTCTCTCTCTCTCTTCCTGAAACTTTCCTTAAAATTTCACCTCAAACTTGCATATTTTGTGAAGAAAGAAATACAGAAACGAAAAGAAGGGAAAATGAAAAAAATAAACGAAAAAGAAAGACAGCAAATGAAGCAGAAAGAAAAAAAATGAAAGAAGGGAAATAAAGGAAAACAGAAAGAAAAAGAAGAAAAGACGGAAAACGGAGAAAGGGAAAAGAAACGAAAAAAATTAGAGCAAAGTACGAAAAAGATGAAAAAAATAAATAATATAATGGAGAGAGAAAAAGAAAGGAAGACAAATAAAGATGGTAATTAAACAAATAACCATCAACTTCCAATGAGAAGGTAAACAGGAAATGAAAATAACGAAAGAGGGAATAAGAGACACGTAAAGAGAAGCGAGAAAAAGAGAGATAAAACAGAGAGAAAAGGTCAGTCTTGCAAGCGTAAACAAAAAGAGAGAGAGAGAGAGAGAGAGAGAGAGAGAGAGAGAGAGAGAGAGAGAGAGAGAGAGAGAGAGAGAGAGAGAGAGAGAGAGAAAACGGGTCTTTCAAGGAGTATCTATTATATTTTCCCGTTTTCTTTGGTTGGACGACGACGACGAGAAGGAAGACGAAGAAGGAGAAACAAAGATAAAGAATAGAAAAAGGAAAAAAAAATTGCGAAAGACAAATGGAATAATATAAAGAGAAAACCGGATGAAGATGAAAAAATAAAAACAAGAATAGAATTATAATAATGATGAATGATGATGGCAGTGGTGGTAATATCAGCAAGTACTCTACAAACATACAAACACACTCAAACAAGGCCATCACCAAGGCTGCCTGCAATTACACAGTCGGAAATTAGACCTTATTGAGAGAATATATTTTTTTTCCCCCTTACCACTAATGTCCAACCATCACATTATAACAAACAACACTGCACCTCTAATCATCCTTGCACTATCTTATATTACTATTCCTTTACTACTGCTTACCTAATTATAAATTTCTGGGTATTATTTTTCTCATTTCCAGTACTATTTTTTTGTTAGGAATACATTTAAGGAAATAATGTAATTGTATTTGTAAAGACGATGTAAAATTATATGTTGTGGAAATTTAGACCTGTAATATTGAAGTGCGTGTTATCTCGTCTGTAGTAGTAGTAGTAGTAGTAGTAGTAGTAGTAGTAGAAGAAAAGAAAACTATTAAAAAAAAATACAGCATTCTCTCTCTCTCTCTCTCTCTCTCTCTCTCTCTCTCTCTCTCTCTCTCTCTCTCTCTAATTCTCACTACTGAGGAAGGACAGGAGGAAGTGCTAACATGACTAAATACGTGAGGAATGCGAGGCGTGAGTGCAATGCTGAGTCAGGAAGAGAAAGTGTGGGGTAACTCAGCTAATTAATTCTGATATATTAGTGTTTGCACCTCTCTCTTTTTTTTTTTTTTTTTTTACACGTGTAGGAGGAGGAGGAGGAGGAGGAGGATTAAGCTGGTCAAGGGCTGGAGAAAAAAAGAGAACTAGAACAAAAACAAGGAGGAGGAGGAGGGAAAAAAAGTAGTACTAGAAGAACACGTGGAAGAAGAAGGTGGAGGAAAAAGCAGAACTAGAACAAGAAAATAAGAAAAATAATAAATAATAATAATAAGGAAGAAGGAACGAAGAAGAAAAAAAAAAAGAAATATTAGCAAACATTCTTGTCCTTAAGTGTTTGAATAATAATAATAATAATAATAATAATAATAATAATAATAATAATAATAATAATAAACGAAAAACATTAACATCAATAAAATATTCAAATTATTTCATCTATCAATTCGTACAGTTATTATTAGTCACTTAAATTGCCTATCTATACATCTATCTACCTATGTACCTACCCACCTAGCCATTCAGACTACCCACATACCCACCCACCCACCTACATACCCAAACTCTCAATACAAACACCAAAAATACAAATGATAAATAAAATCGAGTAGTATCCCATTAAACAGATCCATTTTCTCTCATACCTTGCGCTCGTTTTCTATAAGGTAAACTGAGATAAATTTGACAAGAAGAGGAGGAGGAGGAGGAGGAGGAGGAGGAGGAGGAGGAGGAGGAGGAGGAGGAGGAGGAGGAGGAGGAGGAGGAGAGAAGGTCAGTTAGTGAGAAACAGAAGGACGAAAGGAGGCAGATGAGAGATAGGGGAAAAGAAGAGGAGGAGAGGGAGGAAGAGGCCTGGGGAGGAGGGGGACAGATGTGAAGGGGATGAGTAAGGCGTGGGCGGGGCGCATGCGTGGGCGTGGGCGTGGCGGGGCGTGTACCTTCTGAGATACCAAGGGCAGGGAACTTTTTTGTACCATATAAAGTCGGTCATGAACGCTGGCTGACCACACACACACACACACACACACACACACACACACACACACACACACACCTGTACGTACACACACAAGAAATACTGTGAAACTTAAATGCCTAGACGCTCACTCACTCTCCCATTTTCTTTTACTTCCGTGTGTGTGTGTGTGTGTGTGTGTGTGTGTGTGTGTGTGTGTGTGTGTGTGTGTGTGTGTGTGTGTGTGTGTGTGTGTGTGTGTGTGTGTGAATCAGAACGTAATAATGTGTCCACTAAATACAGAAGTGACAAGGAGGAGGAGGAGGAGGAGGAGGAGGAGGAGGAGGAGGAGGAGGAGGAGGAGGAGGAGGAGGAGGAGGAGAAAGGAGGAGGAGGAGGAGGAGGAGAAGGAAAAGAAACGTGATAATTATGCTGACGTCGGCAATAAAGATAATGACGATAATAACAATAATAATAATAATAATAATAATAATAATAATAATAATAATAATAATAATAATAATAATAATAATTAGGAAGAGGAACAAAAACTAGAACAAGAGGAAGAACAAGATGAACAAAGACAAGAAGAGGAGTAAAAAAAAGATGAACAAAAGGAAGATGAACAACAACAACAACAACAACAACAACAACAACAACAACAACAACAACAACAACCATACATACATACACAGGTAGCCAGCAGGTCACAAAACACGTACCTGGAAAGAGAAAGAGAAAAATAATTAAAATACAAGAAAAATAAACAAATAAACAATAACAAACTACAATAAACTTCACAAAACACCTGGAGAGAGAGAGAGAGAGAGAGAGAGAGAGAGAGAGAGAGAGAGAGAGAGAGAGAGAGAGAGAGAGAGAGAGAGAGAGAGAGAGAGAGGTCATACGTGATTCCCTCCAAGGACCACGAAACTGAAGGAGGGAAGAGAGGGAGGGACGGAGGGAAGGAGGGAGGGATGGAGGTAAATGAGAAGTGGAGGAGAAGGGGGGCAGGTATGAATGGGAGGGAGATGGAGATGGGGGGAGAAGACTTACACAACTGTTGTCAAATTTCTCCCCAACCTCCCCCTCCCCCTCCCCTTATTTCCCCATCATTACCCATCACCTCCCAATACTTCTCAATCACCCCCATCATTCTCTTCCCCCTTCCTTCTGCAAAATATTTATCCCTTCTCTCTCCTCTCACCTTTTCTCTCTCCCCTTTCCCTCTCCTCTCCCCTCTCCCCTTCCCTTGCAACAGAGCAAATTGGTGGTGTCCATAAGAGGCAAAGGAAAGAAAAAAAAAAGAAGAAAAGAAAAGGGAAAGGAATAAGAAGCAAACACAGCATTGACTGGAATGAAAATTAGTAATAGACAATGAAGAGAAAATAAATGACACAGAAATAGGTAAATGGTACGTAGGGAAATAATATAAAGGTGAAAGAAAAGGGAAGATAATGAATGAAAAACAGCACAAAGCCAAAATAAATAATAAAAGTATAAAAAAACAGAAAAAAACAAGAGACGCAAGAACATATAGAAAAGGAAAAGGAAAAAGAGAAAACAGAAAATAAAAAAAATACACGTAAAAAAAAGGAAATAAAAAAACACAAGAAAGTAAACATAAACAAAAACAAACAATAAAACAAACACAAAACGCACCAAACAACAAAACACAAAAAGAAAAAGAAAAGAAATAAAACATTTACTCACAAAAAAAGAAAACAAAACAAAACAAAACGAAAAAAAAACGAAAAAACACAGGCGAGAAACTTCCAGGTTTTCCAGGTGCAATCAATCACAGGTTGCTAAGTGTCTGGTGTTAAAAGGAGTCACGTTTGCAGGTAAAGGTGAGAGGGAGAGGGAGAGAAGGAGAGAGGGAGAGGGGGCGTGACATGACCTATAAGAGGGAAGGAGGAGGGGAGAGAGAGGGAGGGGGTGACCTTATCTCTATGGAATTATGGGCATAAGGGGAAGGAAGGAAGGGGATGGGGAAGAGGGGGAGGGGGAGTCTAGGTCAAGGATAAGGGGGAGGGGAGGGAGGAAGGGGTTAAAATAGGGTCTGTTCTGAAGTCACGATGGGAGAGTGGGAGAGTGAGAGGGAGAGGGAGGGAGAGGGAGGGAAGATGTGGGCGTGGGAGGGAAGGGAGAGGCAGGTGAGAGGAAAGAGAGACTTGAGTTTTGAAATGAGAGGGTGGGAGGGAGGGAGGGAGGGAGGGAGGGAGGGTGAGTGGGTGAAAGAGATAGGAATGTATACGCATGAATGGAGGAGGAGGAGGAGGAGGAGGAGGAGGAGGAGGAGGAGGAGGAGGAGGAGGAGGAGGAGGAGGAGGAGGAGGAGGAAACAAAGGAAAAGATAATACTGTAAGAATCATAAAGAGCATAGAAGAAGAAGAAGAAGAAGAAGAAGAAGAAGAAGAAGAAGAAGAAGAAGAAGAAGAAGAAGAAGAAGAAGAAGAAGAAGAAGAAGAAAGAAGAAAAGAAAGAAAAAGAAAATAGGAAAAGACTAAAAAAGAATCACAACAACAAGAAAAACAAGAAGAGGAGGAGGAGGAGGAGGAGGAGGAGGAGGAGGAGGAGGAGGTAACAAAAACACTAATGCCTCCCTAACACCGAGGTCACCTGCTCAAGTAGACGACCCAAATTACAACCTTTTACTACCTGTGCTGAAGTGAGGTAGAAATGAGAGAAGACTCCTCCCCACCTACCCCGCCCACCACCACCACCACCACCACCACCACCACCACCACTCCCTCTCTCCATGACTGATATGTACAAGAATGATCGATAAATATGTGGATAAATACATAAATTAATAAATGCATGAATAAAAAAAGCATTTACTGTTGAGAAAATGGAAAAAAAAATGAGTGATTATTTAAGAAGAGAAAGAAGAACAAGAACAAGAAGAACAAGAACAAGAAGAACAAGAAGACAAGAAAAGAAGAAGAAAAAGAAGAACAAAAACAAGAACTACTAACAATAAATAATGATAATAATAATAAAGAACAAAAACAAGAACAAAAACAACTTGAAAAACAAAAACAAGAACAATTAGAAGAAGAAGAAGAAGAAGAAGAAGAAGAAGAAGAAGAAGAAGAAGAAGAAGAAGAAGAAGAAGAAGAAGATGATGATGATGATGATGATGATGATGATGATGAAAAGAGGAAAAGAACGGATGATGATGAAAGGAGGAAAAGAACGAAAATAGAAGGAGGAGGAGGAGGAGGAGGAGGAGGAGGAGGAGGAGGAGGAAGAGGAGGAGGAGGAGGAGGAGGAGGAGGAGGAGGAGGAGGAGGAGGAGGAGGAGGAGGAGGAGGAGGAGGAGGAGGAAGAAGAAGAATGACCATCAAGAAGACAAAGGATGATGATAATTAAAACTGAAGAGAGAAAGAGGAAGAAGAGAAAGAAGAAGACGAAGACGAAGAGGAGGAGGAGGAGGAGGAGGAGGGATGGGTGAGACCGGAGGAAAATAGTGGTTGGGGGGGATGGGGAGGAGGGGAAGGGGAAGATAATAAAGTTATAAACAAAAACAATAAAAAAAAATCAATATTTAATCTTCCCCCATCTCCCCTCCATCTCTCCCCCTTCTCCCCATTTCCCCTCCCCATCACCCCTTCCCCCTCACATCCCACATCCCCATCCTACGCATTCCCAACACCACACCTGGCCATGTAAATTCTCTCTCTCTCTCTCTCTCTCTCTCTCTCTCTCTCTCTCTCTCTCTCTCTCTCTCTCTCTCTCTCTCTCTCTCTCTCTCTCTCTCTCTCTCTTCTAGGTCTGGGAAAATTACCGGATCATTCCCAAGGTGTGTGTGTGTGTGTGTGTGTGTGTGTGTGTGTGTGTGTGTGTGTGTGTGTGTGTGTGTGTGTGTGTGTGTGTGTGTGTGTGTGTGTGTGTGTGTGTGTGTGTGTGTGTGTGTGTGTGTGTGTGTGTGTGTGCGTGCGTCCTTGCTTTAGTTTCTTGACCTAGGCGGAACAGGAGACATTTAAATCATTATTTCCTGGAAGAGAGAGAGAGAGAGAGAGAGAGAGAGAGAGAGAGAGAGAGAGAGAGAGAGAGAGAGAGAGAGAGAGAGAGAGAGAAGGATGTCACAATCAAGGAGGGAGAGAAGGAGAGAAGGAGGGGCAAGTGTACGTAGGAAGAAGAGGGAGGAAAGAATGGAGAGAAAGAAAGAATAAAGAAGAAAGTGTGGGAAGAAGAGGGAAGATAGCAAAAAAGAAATGAAGAAGGAAAACAGAAGACACAAGCAGAAGAAAAGGAGAGAGGGGAAAAAATACGAGAAGAATGATGAGAAGAGGAACAAAGCATGAAAAGATGAAAAAAAAGAGAGAAAGATTAAAGAGAAGAAAAGAGAAAAGACAGTGCAGAGGAGAGGAGGGGAAGAAAAGAAAAGGAAAAGAAATGGAGGAGAAGGACGACAGCATAAGACAAAAGAATAGCAGAAAAAACAAATAAAAGAGGAAATAAAAGGAGAAAACAAAACGAAAGAGATAGAAAACAGTATACAAAAGAAAGAAAAGACAAAAAAAAACACTAAACTATAAAAAAAGACAAAAAATAAAGAAAAACAATGAAAGAACTTTTCTCCCACAATCACTTACGAAATAGCAAAGACACCCCATAAAAAACGAGCTTCATATCAAAGAAAACGACATGCACACTCCAGGCGAGGTGATGGAAAGAAGGACGGCGGTTGAAGGCTTCCAACAAACTGCCCCGGGGAAGTAGTGAAGTTTCCAGGCCAAATACCGCTAGTAGTGAAGTTTCCAGGCCAAATAACTCTAGGTAGTGAGGTTTTCAGGCCAAATAATGCTAGTAGTGAAGTTTCCAGGCCAAATACCGCTTGTAGTGAAGGTTTCCAGGTCAAATAATGCTAGTAGTGAGGTTTCTAGGTCAAATAATGCCAGTAGTGAAGTTTCCAGGCCAAATAATGCTAGTAGTGAGGTTTCCAGGTCAAATAATGCTAGTAGTGAAGTTTCCAGGTCAAACAATGCTAGTAGTGAGGTTTCTAGGTCAAATAATGCTAGTAGTGAAGTTTCCAGGCCAAACAATACTAGTAGTGAGGTTTCCAGGTCAAATAATGCTAGTAGTGAAGTTTCCAGGTCAAATAATGCTAGTAGTGAGGTTTCCAGGTCAAATAATGCTAGCAGTGAAGTTTCCAGGCCAAATAATGCTAGTAGTGAAGTTTCCAGGCCAAACAATACTAGTAGTGAAGTTTCCAGGTCAAATAATACTAGTAGTGAAGTTTCCAGGCCAAATAATGCTAGTAATGAAGTTTCCAGGCCAAACAATGCTAGTAGTGAAGTTTCCAGGTCAAATAATGCTAGCAGTGAAGTTTCCAGGCCAAATAATGCTAGTAGTGAGGTTCCTAGGTCAAATAATGCTAGTAGTGAAGTTTCCAGGTCAAATAATGCTAGCAGTGAAGTTTCCAGGCCAAATAATGCTAGTAGTGAGGTTCCTAGGTCAAATAATGTTAGTAATGAAGTTTCCAGGTCAAATAATGCTAGTAGTGAAGTTTCCAGGTCAAATAATGCTAGTAGTGAGGTTCCTAGGTCAAATAATGTTAGTAATGAAGTTTCCAGGTCAAATAATGCTAGTAGTGAAGTTTCCAGGTCAAATAATGCTAGCAGTGAAGTTTCCAGGCCAAATAATGCTAGTAGTGAGGTTCCTAGGTCAAATAATGTTAGTAATGAAGTTTCCAGGTCAAATAATGCTAGTAGTGAAGTTTCCAGGTCAAATAATGCTAGTAGTGAAGTTTCCAGGTCAAACAATGCTAGTAGTGAAGTTTCCAGGTCAAATAATGCTAGCAGTGAAGTTTCCAGGCCAAATAATGCTAGTAGTGAGGTTCCTAGGTCAAATAATGTTAGTAATGAAGTTTCCAGGTCAAATAATGCTAGTAGTGAAGTTTCCAGGTCAAATAATGCTAGTAGTAAAGTTTCCAGGTCAAGCAGCGGTTAGAATGAGGTGTTCCAGTGAATGAGTTCCAGTTTCACCTCATTTTATACTTTCCATTATGTAAGCTTGACGTTTCTGACCATTTTCTTGGCTCTATGTCTGTACGTGTTGTTTTTGTTATTATCTATGTCTCTTTTGCCTTAGTAGTTGAATGTTACTTTATGCTGGCTTTATGATATATCTGTGTATTGTTTTATTAATCATATGTCCATCTGTCTCCTTTGCTTTATCTTCACTTAAAGTTTCCGCCTATTAGATTGTCTTTATGTATCGTGGTATTGCTTTATCAGTTAGCTATCTTTTTTTCTTTTTTTTTTTTTACTCTTTTAGCTCACTGTTACTTCCTCTTTAAATTTCTACTCACTGCTTTTAATTCTACCATCATACTTTACCTTGGCTTTAAAATGTCAGCCGAATGCTTTAATATTAAGCCTCCCAGTTAGGTCTATTTCACTTTGGCCTTGTATCCCTGCCTATAACCCCAAGGAGAAATAACTATCATTACAATTTCTAATGTCCCTGGAATGCGGATTAAGTGGAGAAACGAGAATAAGAACTGACTGTAAGCGATGTATTAATGTTTCTGCAATGTGCTGGAATGCTGAGTTACTGAGGAATCCAGAGTCAGAGGTAACTGGAATGTATTTATCTCTTCAAAATCCGTTAGGAGGGAGAAAAAGTCTGAAATATCCCCTCATTTTAACTTTCGTGGTTCTGGAAACATACTGGAGTAATCTGAGGAGCTGAAGAAAAAAGAATCATAGCTAAATGAAAACATATTTGTATACCTCTCCAGAATTCGCCAAGAGAAAAAAAAACGAAAAATCTCACTTATATCAACTTAAGCGGGTCTGGAATTGTACTGGAAGACTGAGAGTAACTGAAGAAACAAGAAAAGGAAGCAAGTTGAAATGCTGTGTTATTTATCGTACCAGAATTCATCAAGAGGGAACAACACTGAAAATAATCACTCGCACACTATACAGGGTGTGAAAATACACTGCAAAACAAATAATACTGAAGAAACTAAAATCGAAAGTGACTGGAAAGTGGAAACAACTGATTTATTTCTCTCTTCCATATTTGGCAGGATGGAGAAAAGGAAAAATTCACCCTCATGAACTTTACAAAGCCTGGAAACGTCCTGGACACGTGAATTTTGGTTAACTGTATCCTCCATAATACCTTTTCTTTCGTAATTTTTCTTGTTCTTTCTTTTCAAGGGACGTGGTGACATTTCCCTGACTAATTACTCATACCGCAATTGTCTCCATTTCCAGGAAGCTTCCAGTCCGGTCTCATTAAAGTCAGAAATGCTTGGTAATGGTACTGCCTAATACCGTTACTTGCCAGGAATTACGAGTGGAAGTGTGATGAACTCAGTATTACGTGTAGACAGACAGGAGAAACATACATACATACATACATACATGAACAACTTTTAACAGGATCTAAAATATGTCACTGGGGTTTTTAAGAAGTTTCCATGATTCCAGTGATGGTTAAACAAAAGGGCTTTACGTCATCAGTAAGAAAAACACCCCGGGAATGTAATGAATAATTTCTCTGACCTTTGAAATGAATCTTGATGAAAGAGCAATAAATTTCATAAAACTGGCCTAAGTATATTTACGCCTGAAGCTTTTACAATAACACGAACACAAGTCTAAATATATGAAGAGCTGGAGACACAAATTTACCCATACCAGTCTCTACCTTTCTACACCTCTACTCATTTATATTCAACCATAACAAACTCCACCTTTCTATATCTCTACCAATTCTTTTTATAACGCAAGCTTAAGTTTCAGTATACAGAGAGAGAGAGAGAGAGAGAGAGAGAGAGAGAGAGAGAGAGAGAGAGAGAG